>NC_081410.1:377628692-377937442 GCF_030272615.1 Cryptomeria japonica | reverse complement strand
GGATGCAATCATGAATGTGCTATGCTAACCTATTTTGTGATGTAGAGTGGATGCTTATATATGTATGTTTATAATGGGTTGCTGACATAGTTTTTGGATGCAGGATAAGTGTTTTTTATGCTTTATGTATAAATACACATGTGTGAATGATTTATGATGCAGTCTAAATGTAATGCTATATGGATGAGTGTATCT
Source organism: Cryptomeria japonica (assembly GCF_030272615.1). Taxonomy (NCBI): domain Eukaryota; kingdom Viridiplantae; phylum Streptophyta; class Pinopsida; order Cupressales; family Cupressaceae; genus Cryptomeria; species Cryptomeria japonica. Next base: position 377,937,247 of record NC_081410.1, on the reverse strand, counting down.
TTTATTTATTTATGCAATCTTATATGGTAAATGTTTTGTGGGGGAAATTTTTTTTAAAAAAATGACTGTCTAAGAAATGCACTCTACATGATGTGATTGAATTAATAAAAAGAGGGAATATGCCAATAATAACACAATGATCTTAGATAGAAGAATATGGAATAGATGGGCAGTGGGGAAATTGAGAACTTCATGGGATTATTGAGTTTAGGATTTCATGGAATGATGGTGAGATTTTGTGCACAACAAATGTGGAGAGCCAACCTAGTTTGATGTTGCCCTGAGTGGCTTGCACCACTGATTATAGAAATCAGGATGCCATGAAAAACCTACGGTGTGGACTAACTATGTAGACAAATGGGAATTTCTTGCACACAACAATGCAAGTGTTAAGAAACACTAATACAAAGTTGTGGGTTTGTGCAAGGAAACCCTCAAACACACCAATACCTCTTGTACACAAGAAGGTAAGTGTTGATAAACACTAGTACCAGGTCGCCGGTTTATACAAGAGGGATCCAAAACATGCCATACTATGAAATATGCCCCAGTATGCGCCTATCATAACGTACCTAGATATGGAAGAACCCAGGCAGTCGTAAATAGTGGCAGTCGTAGGGCAAAAGATGCAAGTCTATATGAAAAGATCTAACAAAATCTAACAAGTCACTTCCTTGCGACCAAATGATACCTCTTGCCAAGAGTAGAACTAGGATGAAGGATTAGGTTGCCAGGCGAGGGAAGGGGTCATCCCTAGGGCAAAGTGGACTTTTGGATTAGGCAAGTGATTCTATGGTTTTGGAGAGTGACTAGTGGATTTGGGATTGTTTCTCAAGACTTCTTCAAGCTTACACAGAGGCATAAAAGCTCAGTTTTAATGGGACATTCCTTGTTCATGAATCAGGCAAAGACTCATTATCATACACATGTTTTATTGGGAGGTGAAAAATAAGGAATGTTGTGCATGGGTGGGCTGGATGGCAGATGATTTGTAGTATCAACATGCTAGACAGTAGATCCGGTTATTTACCTTGGCACCTACACAGAGGTTTTCACCAAGGTATTTGTCCATAGCGCCACAAAGTGGTTTTCACTGGTGGACGAATTGTTTTTCTTTCTTTTTCTTTCTTTTTAATTTTTTTTGTGTCATAAGGCGCCTATTTGCCAGGTTTTCACCAAAGTGACGATTTTTTCAGGATCTTTTTCTCATTTTTTTTTTTTTTAAATTTTTTTTCTTGATTTTTTTCAACAATTTAAGACTTTCTGAGGACTAAGCATAAAATCTTTTAAGGTGCATGATATTCATTGGATCATCCAAAGGATTGCCTTTAGGAGAAGCCAAATGATAAGCTCCTGATCCATATTTTGCTGTGATTACATATGGTCCAAGCCAATTAGGCTCGAACTTGCCTTTCTTTTCTCTTTCTTGTAGATTTTTCTGATTCTCTATGAGGACAAGATCACCAACTTGGAATTCTTGGGTTCTGACTTTTTTGTGATAACTCGTCCGCAAGTAGTTTTGATATACTCGGAGATGGTTCAAGACCTAGAGGCGCCTTTCATCTAACAATTCTAGCTCTTATAAGCAGGCAATTCTGTATTCTTCCTCTGGTAGGATGTCTTGCAGCGATACCCTTAGAGAGGGGATCTCGATCTCAAGGGGAAGGATGGCTTCAGAGCCAAAGACCAGGGAATAAGGGGTGGCACCTATGGGGGTGCGGATGGAGGTGCGGTAGGCCCACAAAGTGGGATGGAGTTGGAGGTGCCAATCACGACCAACTTCATTGACTATCTTTTTGAGGATTTTGATTAAGGTTTTATTAGAAGCCTCAGCTTGGTCATTGCCTTGGGGATAATATGGGGTGGAGAAGCGATGTTGGATGTTGAATTTTTGGCAGAGCTCTTTGACATCTTGGTTTTTAAATTGTTTTCCATTATCTGTGATAATAACTTTTGGGATGCCATACCGGTAGATTAGATAGTTTAGGATGAATTTGGATATTTGCTTGTCGGTGGTGAAAGTAAGAGGGATAGCCTCTACCCACTTGGTGAAGCATTCGGTGGCAGTGATAATGAATTTATGTCCATTGGAAGATGAAGGGTGGATTTTCCCAATGAGATCGAGCCCCCACTATGAGAAGGGCCATGGTGTTATAAATGGTTGCAATTCTTGTGACGATGCATGAATTTTGTCGCCATGTTCTTGGCAAGGGATGCATTTCTTCACATAATTATATGCATCTACCTCCATTTTAGGCCAATAGTATCATGTTCTCAAAATATTTTTAGCCAATGTGAGCCCACTTGAGTGTGCCCCACAGATACCCTCGTGTACTTCATGTAATGCCCATTCCGCCTCTTGTTTATCTAAACACCTTAGGAGGGAACCATCAAAATGCCTTCTGAATAGGGTGTCTCCGAGGATGGTGTAACGAGCACATCGGCGCATGAAGGTTTGTTGTTGGGTTTTTGTGAGTTGTGGGGGAATGGTGTTGTCTTTGAGGAAAGCGAAGGTTTCTTAGTACCAAGGGGACTCGGGACCAATAAGAACACACACCATTTCAGACTCTGGTAGGTCATATGCTGGTATAAATAATTGCTCGACCAATAACTCACACTTATGACTGTGTGCTGGCATTTGAAGGAGGGAGCCAATGGTGGCCATTGCATCTACATCCCTGTTGTTTGTTCATAGGATTTGATTAAATGTGATTGTTGTGAAATGTTTCTTAAGATCTTCAACCATGGTACGGTAAGAAAGGAGTTTATCATCTTTTGTCTGGTACTCATCATTGACTTGTTTTATAACGAGCTGAGAATCACCATAAACTTGTAACTCCTATATTTTCCAGTGGATAGCCAGACACAAACCTGTGATGAGTGCCTCGTATTCTGCTATGTTATTGGTACATGCAAAGGCTATCTTGTATGATTTGGGGATGCCATCTCCTTGAGGTGTGACCAATAATATTCCTACCCCCGATCCATTTTGGATGCATGAGCCATCAAAGTATAATTGCCATGTGGAGGATGTGGAAACAATCATAATGAACTCATCTGATAATTATGTGAGAATAGGATGGTCACCTGGAAGTGGAGCTTCAACCAACTGATCTGCAATGACTTGTCCCTTGATTGCCTTTCTGTCCACATACTTGATGTCAAACTCACTCAGGAGCATGACCCATTTGGTGGTTCTACCAGTGAGAGCAGCTTTTGATAGGAGATATTTAAGTGGATCAATTTTAGCAATCAGCTTTGTTTTGTTGTTCAGCATATAGTGTTGAAGTTTTTGTGTGTTAAACACTAATGCCAAACATGCTCTTTCAATGGGGGTGTAATTGAGTTCATGTCCTACCAATGTCCGACTGATGTAGTAAATGGTGTGTTCCTTCCCTTGATCATCTGTTTGTGCTAGTAATGCCTCCAATGCCACTGTAGTAGCACATATGTACAAAATGAGGGGTTTTCCAGGGGTAGGTGGCATCAAAACTAGAGGTGATGCTATATATTCTTTTAATTTCTCAAAGGCCTTTTGACATAAATAGTCCCATTTGAATTTCGTGTCCTTGCATAGGAGGTGTGCAAATGGATGGCACTTATCTGCTAGTTGTGAAATAAAACATCTAACAGATTGGAGTTTTCCTTGGAGACTGCGCAGTTGTCTGAGATTTTTTGGTGGAGGCATTTCCATGATAGCTTTTACTTTTGCAGGATCGACCTCGATGCCTCTGTGGGAAACAATGAATCCTAATAATTTTCCTGATGTAACTCCAAACACATACTTTTTGGGATTCAAGCATAGTTTGTATTTTTCTAATCTTTCAAAGATCTGCTTTAGAATGGGAATGTGTTCTTGTCTTGTCTTAGATTTGCCTAGCAGATCATCCACATAGTCCTCCATAATTTTGTGTATGATGTCATGAAAAATTGTTGTCATGGCACGTTGGTATGTAGCTCCAGCATTTTTGAGACCAAAAGGCATGACCCGATAACAGAAGGTACCCCATGGTGTTGTGAATGTGGTTTTATGTTGATCCTCATCTGCTATCATGATTTGGTTATATCCAGAAAACCCATCCATTAGCGATAGCATTTCATGTCCTACTATAAGGTCCACAATCATGTCTATATTGGGGAGTGGGAAATCATCTTTAGGACAAGCTCTATTTAGATCTCAAAAATCTGTGCAGATGTGGATGCCCTCGGCAGGTTTGCCGATAGGTATGATGTTAGAGACCCATTTAGCGTAGTCTACTAGTTTGATAAATTCTACGTCTAACATCTTTTGGAGTTCCACCTTGACCAGGAGTGCAATATGTGGGTGCATTTTGTGCAATTTTTGTTTTACAGGTTTTGCGTCTGGGCGGACGACAAGATTGTGAACCACCAAGGCAGGATCCAACCCTGGCATATCGGAATAGGACCATGCAAAATTGATTTTTACCTCTGTAAGGAAGTTGATGAAGTCTTGTTTCTCTATTTCTGTGAGGGATTTGGCAATGAGCACATTTTTCGGAATGACTTCGGTGCCCATCTTGATGTTGTATGTTTCTTCTATCAACAAATTTGATTTGTCCTGTGGAAGGTAACCAATGGTAGGGAGGTCAAGTCCCTCATCGTCAAGTGTCTTTTCCAAGTTTTCACTTTCGGATATGCCCTTTGTTTTTATTTTTTGTTCATCCAAAGGTGCCTCAGGGAGGTTTTCACCTAGTGAATCATGTCTTTTCCTTTTATTATCTTTTTTGTGGCTAAGGGCATTGACCTGACTACCAAAGTATCCCTTTTCATGTAGTTGAATACCCTCAATTCTGTTACAATCTTCTAGGTTTCGTGTCGTCAGGAGAGCAATGAGAGCATTATCATCGGCATAGATATCTAAAGTGGGTTTGTCTTGTTGGCCCCAGTCAATGAGTTCAGGATGGACAAGATGTAGCTCGTGTGAAGTGGGAGGGGTTACGGGGGTGATGGTATTGATGTAAGTGTCAAGGAAGATATCTTTCTCATATTCATAAGGCATTTCATGGAATTCCACTTCCTCAGCGCTTTCGATATCCGAAGAAGGACTAGAAGGGGCACCAACGATAGTAATCTTAGGCACCACGGTGTACCCCAAGCCTCTGTTGTATCTGTAGGAGATAGGATTTATGGGTTCTTTTCTTCCTTTTTCCTCTAGTCTGAGGCCGTATCCTTTGTATCCCATTTTTTCAACTATGGCAGATGCCTTTGGGTACTTTCGCTGGCTCATCATCCTCTTCCCGGTACAACCAGGAAGAGATATTTGCTTCTTCAAGACTCTCCTCATTAAGTGGTCCCCATTGCTAGAAGGTGCTATTTTGGCATTGTATGACTGGTTTCGGGTCCTTTTTGAGCTCCTTTGGTTTGTCAAATGACTTAGGAGAGAGAGGGAGGTTGCCTATTAATAAGGCATCCTCCAATTTGTATTCTCCACAACAATTGTCCAAGATCTTGATTTGATTATTTGGTTGGGATGATGTGGAGGCAACATTTGATGTGTCGGATGGAGGCATTGGTGAGGGTCTATTTAATGGGAAATGATATGGATGGTTTTCCTCTAGGAGTTTGCAATACTGGAAGGGTTGTGAATCACTTTTGATAGTTATCTCTCTTCCATTGAAGGAGAACTTGATGCATTGGTGATAGGTGGAGGGTACAACCTTCAAGGAGTGAATCCATGGCCGACCAAGGAGAATGTTGTAGGGGAGATCAAGATCTAGTACTTGGAAAGGGGTTTCAATTGTAGTGGGGCCCACTTGAAGAGGTAAGGTGATCATGCCCTTTGAAACTCTTTCTGCATCATCATATGCCTTTATTGTGATCCTTCCTGATGTGTCTATTAGATCCTCAGAAAGTCCCAATTGTTTTATTAATTTGTATATCTCTTGGTTATAAGAATCCGCTAGGAAAGTTTGCACTTCCGGAGAGAGTTCGTCTTGGCTAACCATGTTAGGATTTTGGCTTTGATCTTGATTGTTAGGTTGCCCACTTTGTGTAGGATCTTGCGTGGGATCTTCATATAGGGCACTAATGTCCAGCATGCCATATTGTTGTTCAACCATCTTTCTCTTTTGGGATCGAGTTGTAACCATACATGAATAACCTTGGAAAAGTTTGGAGGGGGAAACTTGTGATGAAAGGACTTAGCAAGATATTTGTGGAATTTTGGATTTTATCTTTTATGACAAGGGATTTTGTTGATTGGTATGGTTCTTGGATTAGAGCCCATATTTGATTAGGATTTGACACTTTAGTCCTTGGATGATGATTTTAGGTGGTGGATGCAACCACAAGTAAGGTGATAGCCAGGTTGTGTAGAATTTAGACCTTGGATTGATGATTAAAAAGCCTCTCTTATACCAAGGGTTGACTAATGACCCTAAGCAAAGTAAAGACGTGAGTTAAGAGTCTTGATCAACTCAAAAGGATTAGGCAAAAGGTACTTGGAGAGGATTCCCCTTCAAGCACAAGAGCCAATTTATTAATGATGAGGTCTAAATGGAATTTCACAAGGCATGTAACCTTAACGCGAGGTTAAATTGGATTAGAGGATGATTGGATATGAATTTTGACAATTGATTTGATAATGGTGGGAGATTGATTTAATGTGCTAAGTCCTTAGGAAATTTGAGGATGATTGATGGAGGAGGTATGATAGTGATGGCTGAGAAGAAACTTGATGACTAGGTTGTTCTTGGCATGAACATGACTCAATGGAGGATAGATTCGAATGGCAAGTTATATGAAGGGACACGACCACCCTAATTTGGATGATAGTTGGTGTTTCAAAGGACAAACTTGAATGTTGATGGAGAGGATGAACTCTTAGCTTCTCTCTTGGACTTATGAAACATGGGATGGACTGAGTTTTGATACAATTTTGGACTTTGTGTGGGTAATGACTTGGACAATTGTTTATGTCTTGACAAGTGTTTGGGGATAGTGATGTGTTTTTAGTCTTCTCTTGGAAAGTATGTATCAAACAAAGAAAACACAATGATCAAATGCATATTATCTCAAAGACACTCATGCTCATATACAACATTCTTAAGGCTAGCAAAGACAATAGTCATTGGATCCCAATCGGTTTCCCAGCTACGCTTACCCAGAGTAGACACGTAGATGCTTGACCCCACTGGCTCCCCTCCACGACACTCACTTGGGCAGCCAAACATCAATTCCCATGAAAACTCCTCATGGCGAACTTTGTGTCTCTACTAAGGGCCGTAAAAATATGGGCGGCTTCGGAGGTCCAACCTCCTGCACCAATGACTAGAAGGTTTTTGGCCACTATGAACAAGGTGTTTAGTAAGTCTTCCCGTTAGGAGCTACCCTTCAAAGTTGCGCAAGCGCAATTGAGGCCTATAGCCCAATGAAGCACCAAGAATAGTAGTCACGCAAGTGTGATTGAGATCTCTAGGATCCTACTAAGCACCCAATGTGAGAGTGAAAGAGTGAACTCTCATATAGCCCCAACCATTGACCCTTTCATAGTCAATGGACTATTTATTATAGTGAGTTGGGAACCCCAGGTCCGGGTGTACTCACTTGGGTCATTCCCCTCTTACCTTCTCAAAGAGAAAGTTGAGAGGGCAGGCCTTCTAGAGGTAAACATGCAATCAAACAAGAAAAGGTTGGAGGGTCTGGATTTCTGATCGTCTAGCTAGACGAGAGCATACTCTCCTACCTTTACACTTTTCTTAAAGACACATAAGACAATGGTTCATTCCATTTTAATTAATATCTAGGTGCCTAATTTAAATAAATGCATAATGTTTGGTTGGATTTCTTAAGCAACCTGCAAAACAACTTGATTAGTAGTTTGAAAAATGGAGTCTTCAACAAGCGTCCTGCAAAAGACAACAAAATGACAAAAATATTAATTTGTTTGAATTTTTGGGAATAAGTAGAAAAACATGAATAAAAACTTTTTTACTAATGAAAAATGTGGATTTGGAGGAAAATTTGATGGGTAAATGGTGTTTGAGTAGGTTTTTGCTACTTTCCAAGGGATAAGCAAGCAAAAAATGGAGATTTTGGAGGAGAGACGGAGGAATGGAAAAATTTGTCCAAGAGGGACAAAGGAGAAAAAGTTGGAGATGGACAATACGAGAAAATTTGGAGGTGATTGGATAAAAGGGGAAGGAGTTATAGCAAACCCTAAAAATAGAGGAATGTGGGATTTTGGGCTTCAAAAAGTGGATTTTGGGATAAGGCCCCCAAGGAAGGAAAAGTGAAAATGGCAATGCAGTGGATCTAGTGAAGTTTGGAGGAAAATGGAGTGAAGATAAAGCAGATATGGTAAAAAACAGAATAGAAAAGTGTCAGGTCTAGATTTCTGATTGTCTAGATAGACAAGAGCATACTCTCCTACTTTCACACTTTCCTACGGCCAGACATATTATAATTAAACAGAACAGATTTCAAATTTTAATTTTTACAAGAAAAATGAGGATCACACAGGAACAAAAAAGAAACAAAATTTTTAATTAATTCTTGCGATCAGACAGATTATTAAAATTAAACGAAAATAGAAAATAAACAGAAATGAAACAGAATTTTTAATTAATTCCTGCGATCAGACAAATTATTAAAATTAAACAGAAATAGAAAAGAAACAGAAGATAGATAGAAGAAGAAGAATGAGGAGGAGATGGGAGAATGCGCAGAGTGCTCACCCTGAAATACAGAGCCGCCAAAGATTTTTTTGTTTTTCTGCAGTCACGCTATTTCAGAACCTGCGTCTCGCAACACAAAAACTAAAAAAAAAAAACATTAGTTCTTAGGGATGTGGGTCCCACCGAGCGTGCCAGAATGAAGAGGGGAAAAAGACCTGTGAGGTGGATTAGTTAATAAGCATGCAAGTCAAACATATAATCATATGAAATCAAAGACATAACTCCAAAATACATGAAAACATGAATAAGATGCATATACCTCACAAAACCTTATACCTCTCCCTCGGATTGCGCTTGATGAAGTGAAGGCACCCCTTGGTGATGCTCCACTTGATGTGCTCCTCTTGCTTGTTTGCTTGCTTGATGTGGATGACTCTCCAATGTTGTGCACAAATGGAATGGATTTGGAAGATGATAAGGATGAGATGATCAAGTGTGGATGAGATATGATTTGAACATGATAAGGTTGCCAAGATGATTTCCTAGGCTCAAAAGGACTACATAAGATTATTAAACTTGGAGATGAAGAATGGAGGGATGGAGTCCTCAATTTATAGGAAGAGGAGAGGAAGAATGGATGGCTAAGATGAATTCAAGATGAAGGGCTAGGATTGCTTGTGAGATCACACAAGGCCCAAGAGAGGGTGTGGAGACCAAGAGATATGCTTTAAAGACATTTCTTGTCTCCACACTCCTCAAGGTACATTGGGAAGACTTCCCAAGGTACCTTGAGAAGAGAAAAGTGCATTGGGAAGACTTCCCAATGTGCCTTGAGAGGAGCAAGGGATGTGACATTCCTTGAAGGATGGGGAGGAGGAATTTAAAATTCTCCAAAAAGGGATAATCATAGGGATTGGAGGAATAAGAAGGAATTAAAAATTCTTTGGGAGAGGAGATGCCTAGAGGATTGTGAGATTTTGAAGATCTCACATTCACCTAGGAAAAGAGCATTAAAAACTAGTGGTTGGATGGAAGGGACAAGGAGTTGACTTCGTGGCTAATCATGATGATTAGCCATTAGCAACTCATTAGGAGGGGGATTAGAGGAAATGTTAGGTGGGATTAGGATTTGTAGGAGGATTTGACTAGGAGAGAGAATGAGTGGTGAGAATTTAAAAATTAGAAGAATAAGGTTAAGTGAGTTTAGAGAGTTTCTAGAAGACTTTATTAGGTTAATGATGAATTAAGAAGATGGTTTGTAGGAATCATGTGGGTTAACTAATTAATTGAAATTAATTAGCCAAGAGGAAAATTTGTGAGGATTTAATCTTTTAGAAGAATAAAGAAAGGGATTGATTTATTAAATAAATCAGTCACATACTATAGTGACAATATCAATTATATTTAATAAATATTGAGGAGAATTTGAATTAACATAATTAATTAATTAATTATGTGAGAAATTAAAAATAATTATTTTTAAGTGTGTACAATATGTATGTATATATATGTATATGTATATGTATGTATATATATACACATATACATACACATATACATACATACATACATAGATAGATACATACATAGATACATATATATATATACATATATGTGTGTGTGTGTGTGTACACATATATACATAAACATATATATATATATATATATATATATACAAAGATACAAAGAGCCACAAGAAAAAAGAAAGAGAAGGAAAAAAAATAACAAGAAGCGCAAAAGTGCAAACAATACAAAGATACTTAATAAATCTTAAATCTGCAATCAGCTATAAATAAAGGATAAGATAAACAATAAAAGAAATGAAAAAAAACCAAAAATAAAATATGAAAAGATCGGGACACAAAAAATAAGAAAAGACTACACAAAAAAGGAGAAATACTAAGGCAAAGGACGACAAAGAAAGACAACAAAGATAGGGGGGAGGGAAAGGGGGAAGGAGCGTGGCGGGGAGGGGGAGAAAGACAACCAATAAAAAGGAACAAAAAGAGTGAGGTCAGGAAGGGTAATGATGAAGGTCGCTAAGGATCGACAATAATGATTTCCAAGAAGGACTAAAGCTCCACCCTTCGTCTTGATTGAGGTTGGTGGAGTTATTATTGATTTCAATTGCCTCCTTAAGCTTCCTTTTAAAGAACTTGTCCTCCTTAAACACAATTTGAGTGTCTTCTAAATAAATGTGGTGCTTGGTGGCTAAAGAGTGCTCTGCTAAAGCCAATTTTTCAACACACTCATGTTTAATGTCAACACCATGCTCTTTAATTCTAGTGCTGAAGGAGTGACCTGTTTCACCTATATAGGGGGTGTCACAGGACCAAACAACCTTATAGACCCCAGATTCCAAAAAGACATCCCTGGAGTCTTTGACAGGAGGGATATGAATTTTTAAGGTGGACATGGGTTTCAAGGCACATCACACACCTTTTTTGAGTAAAATTTTTGAGAACTTGTGAGAGATGCCTTCAACATAAGGAAGAAAAACAAATGGGAGAACCTCAGGTTGAGAGTGATGAGGATTGGAAATGGAGTGAAAGAAAGATTTGGCTTGGTGGAAGGATTTGGAGATTTGCTTGTTCGAATACCCATTCCATTTGAAGACTTCTCACAAATTAGAGAGCTCCTCATTTAAGTAATCGTCATCACACATATAATAGGCTCTTAAGGCCAAATTTTTAAGGATCCCAACTTTTTGGCTAGGGTGATGGTGAGAAGAGGCATGAATATAGAGGTCAATGTGGCTGGCCTTGCAAAACACTTGGCACCCAAGGGATCCATTAGGTTTCTTAAGGATTAAGACATCCAAGAAAGGTAAGTGGTTGTTAGATTCAAGCTCTTAGGTGAAAGAAATGCATAGGGCTATGTTGTTGAGGTGCGCATGAAACTCTTCTAAGCTATCATGACCATGGAGCCAACACACATTGGTGTCATCCATATAACGTTTCTACCATTTAAGAGCAAGAGGGAAATAACACAAGGCAATTTCTTCAAATTGATCCATATACAAGTTCGCGATAACAAGGGAAAGTGGGGAACCCATGGCCACACCATCCACCTGCTCATAGATGACATCTTGGAATGAAAAGAAAGTGGATCTAAAACAAAAATCCACCGAAGAGGCGATCTCCACACTTACCTCATGCTTGACAATCTTCATAGAATCAGGGATGGGGACCTTAGTAAAGAGAGAAACAACATCAAAGCTAACCAAAATGTTAGTGTTATCTGATGCAATGAAAAAGGGATTAGTGGACAAATAAAGAAATCACGTTAGTAAACTTTCAACCATAAGCATAATATGAAAATGAATCCATTTCAAAAGCATATCAAGAAAGATTAGTAACAAAGAAAATAGGAAAATAAAGAACTAGACAACTCTAATACTCTCCCCCTATGGTTGATGATGTTGGCTCTTCCTTGTTCCTCTCCTCTCCAAGTCCCAAATGAGTGTAGCTCTCAACTTTTAGCACTATCCATGGATGCCATATGAAGATTCAAGATGGTTGTAAATGAAAAACAAAAGCTTATGCAAGTGTAAAAGGTTTTCTATGAGAAAGCTCCTAATTAATGTCTATGTGAATTTCACTATAATAACAATGCTCTAATGCTCTCTTTCTTTTGCTTGGGGAATGAGGTCCTTTTATAGGGAAAAATGTTGATTGAATGGCTAAGATTGAGTGGGCTTGTGAAGGGTCAAGATTTATGGGTTTGGGATCCATGTGATGACTTTCAACCCAATCCCATGATGACAAGTGTCAACATGAGATGGCTTGAGAGGAGACAGAAGGAGCATTTAATGCCTGAGGAGACATGAGGGTTACCCAAGGAGGGTTTGGTTAGGCTTGAGTTAGTGGATAAAGCTTTTATCCAATGGATAATGCTTTTATCCAATGGATAAACTCTTGTGCAAGAGTTAATGGAGATAACCATGGTCAAAGCAATGAATGTTTGAAGAGACCCATGAGTTAAATGAGGGTTGAGTTAGAGAGAAAGTCTCTAACCATGTGGGGAGGTTTATTTAACCATTAATGGTTATGTAAGAGCCATAAAGGCTTTGAAAGACTTTGGGGGTTAACTTGTTGAAAAATTAAAGACTTTAATGCATTTCAAAGACTTTGAGGCATTTTTGAGAAGTGACCTTTGTTTGGGAATATGCAAATGATTAGAGAGGGAGATTAGGCTAATTAGAAGGGGTTAGAAGAGTCTAGAAGGGGGTTAGAAGAGTCTAGAAGGAAGTTAGTGAGCAAGTGGGTGAGGATAAAAGGGGATTTTAATTAAAATAAAATTCATTTATTTCAACTAAAATTGTGCAACTTGCATTTGTAGGAGAATACAAGTGGGAGGGTTTTAGAGATTTAAATAAATATTTATTTATTTAAATGTGAGAGAGAGATTAATTAAACAAATATTATTTATTTATTTAATTAATTGTCAAGACATGGTTAAATGAATTAATTTAAATAAATTGAATAATTTATTTAATTAATAGGAGAAGAGGTTTAAGATGAATTAATTAAATATTAAATTAATTAATTATTGATCGATGGTTAAATAATCAAATAAATACTAAGTATTCATTTAATTAAGTGGACAGATTTGGGTGTCTACATTTGCCCCTCTTTGAGACGGTGTGGTTTATCACATCGTTTCAAAGAAAAACAAGTAAGCATAGTACGTGCCCTAGTTTGCATCAATTTGGTGGTTAGGTATTCCCCCTCGAGAGATGGGACAAAATTTCAAAAGATTGGGCGATCTCTCAAAAAATAGAAATAAATTAGGGGATAGTAGAGTAGATGAATTTAGAGGAAATGGCAAGAGAATGGAGGAAAATTGGGGTAAAATGGAGAAACGGAAAGCCTTGGAAGTACGCGGGGGTTCACAATGGTCACGGGGGTCACAATGATCACAGGGTGATGCAAGGGTAGGCTATATATAGGGGAGAAGGGGTAAAACAGACCTCATTTGTATACATAGCCATAGCAATCCAAACCCTTTGAGAGTGACTTGTGCAGCAATTTAGGAGAGTGAAAATGGTGTTTCCCATTGTTGATCATCGATTGGAGTGCATGCAGAGGTACCAGCGGCCAACGGAGTATGGTCCCCTAGTAAGTCTAGTTCTGACTTTTGCCTTTTGAGTTCATTTAGTGCATTTAATAGTTAGGGTTAAATGTTGGAGGAAAAAGGCGCTAAATGTTGTTATAGTGCTTTTGTTGTTTAAATTAGCGCATCTATGCCGCAATGGTGCTTTTGTATAGTAGTTGTAGTGCTATTGCCAATATAGCGCTTTGGTATAGTAGGTATAGTGCAATTGTTTTTGTAGTTTTAGTGCTTTGGTTTGGTTGAATGAATGAGGTTAGTATAGTGCATGTGTCACACAATATAGCACTTTTGATTTTGGTGAGCGCTTTTGTAGGTAAAAAATAGTGAGGTTGATCAGGGTAGCACTTTTGTATGTTGGAAATAGAACTGTTGATTGTGTTAGGCACGTTTGTCAATGTTGTAGCGCTTTTGTCTGTAAGTGTAGAAGGAGTTGTGTTGGTTGCCCCAAGTTGAATGTCAAGTGGATAGTTGAGAGCAACATTTTCTTTTGCATGCGTAATAGTGACCTGTGAGACTAAGTGAACATGTTCACACTAAACAAGTGATGTAAATGCCTGTTGGTAGTCTAGGTTTAGTGGTGAGTCGAGTTACCCGATGAGACTTAGATACTTTGAAAAAGCATCTGATGAAGTCTAGGTAAGAGTCAATGTTGCATAGAAAAGATTATTGATAGTTTTTGTGTGATTTGTGGTTTTTGTAGGAGGATCACCTAAGGGTTTTGCAGATGCATGAGAGGCCTCCGGCCACACAGTGCCTGTGAGATTAGTTGATAGATTTGGAGATAGACTATATATGTGCAACAGGTTTATATGATATGATGCACCTACCCATGATTCAGACGAATTGCGGATTACTGACACCGTTGGTCGAGCGATGGCACAATGAGACATGCTCCTTTCATTTGGCGATGGGAGAGATGACTATGGCCCTAGAGGACGTCTGGAGGATACTGCATATCCCAATTATTAGGGAGCTGGTGATGTATGATAGGGCGCTAGGTGAGGTGGAACTAGATGAGTATTCCCATATCCGGATTTAGAGGTGTTTGATGGATCGGTTCCATGGGAGGACATAGCGGATTCATATGAGGCATTACTAGTAGTGGTATCAAGATTTGTGGGAGGGCTACTATGTCTAAATCAGAGGTCGCATGAGCTTGCAGTGGGCTGGGGGCAGGTGATTGAGCGAATGATTAGTGAGGGCACCTGATATGCATGGGGACCATGTGTGCTGGCACATTTATACAAGGATTTGCATGATGTTGTGTACCATGAGATTTCATTACTAGGAGTAGGGATTACCTTGCTTCATATCTGGGCATGGGAGCACTTGCCGATATCGAGACCAGTGTGTCTGAGGTTTAGGGCAATTGACCAACCCTATGTATATATGTATGGAGGTATGATGACACAACCCCAGCAGGGGAAGTTGGAGTACTAGCGGCGTGCATTGGATGAGTCAGATACAATGATATGGCACCCCTACCGAGAGTGTGAGCAGTGGGAGGATGATGTAGAGGCGATGCCATATGTGTTCATGGGGTGGTTCCTCATTGGACAGACGATGTACGTGGTAGAGAGGCATTTTACAGGGTGGGTGATGAGATAATTTGGGCGTATATAGGGTTTGCCCCGAGGTTCAGGTGAGTATGACAGAGTAGTATGAGAGAGGTTCCAATGGGGGCCAGTATTATCCCACGAGCAGGCAGTAGAAAATTTTAGGACATTACAAGCTAGGCCATGGCCATACTAAGCAGAGGTTGTAGATGCGAGGGTGATAGAGGAGTATAAACGGTATTGAGCCGCTCATCTGATTCCACGGATCTCAGATCCCGCAAAGCCCATGCCACCATTTGAGGATGACAGAGCACCGCGATAGGGGAGGAGGAGGAGATTAGGCAGGGGTGGCAGAGATGGTAGAGGAGGTGGAGATGGAGGTGGTTTTGGGGGAGATTTTGGAGGAGGAGGTGGAGGTGGGGGAGGTGGGGGAGGTGGATTTGGAGGTGGAGCAGGTGGAGGAGGACGGTTATAGAGGAGAGGCAGAGGTGGGAAGCTCTTATGACTATCATAGGGTCCGCTAATACAAGGAGCAATGAGAGCAGGAGGGAGAGATGTCGGTGGTGGAGAGGGTGGTGATGGGGCGATGGAGATGGGACAGGGAGATGTAGGTAGGGGAGAGGGTGGTGATGAGATGATGGAGATGGGACAGGGAGCCGTAGGTCAGAGAGAGGGAGACCTACAAGATGTGGTGATATTATGGTTGCAAACTCGCCTGACGACGGTCGATGTGCACATCCAAGAGTTAGAGGTACAACTGGAGGACAGAGATGCAGAGATTGCAACCAAGGATGTCCAGTTTTTTGCATGGGGGCTGAGTTGACTGCAGTTGTACGAGAGAGAGATGATGTAGTAGATAGAGTGAGGGAGCTATATGAGAGAGTGCGAGTTTTGGAAGGAGTGCAGGGATAGGGTCTGACTACAGAGATGATGAGGGAGATGTGGGGAGTAGGGGCATAGATTGACTATTGGCGGGGATTATATGAGCAGGTGGTACCGAGTAGTCAGCAAGCGATGAGCTATTCCTAGATGTGGTGGGCGAGATCAGAGTGGTATCAGAGGGGTCAGAGCAGTGGTGGTGTGATGGGTCCTCCTCAGGGAGATGGTGAGGGTGGTGGGGGAGCAACATCTGGCCAGAGTGTCATTTGAGGTGCTTATGTGCATTGTTACATTGTTATTATACTGATACTTGGATGGCTCTTGGTAGCCGATATTTTGGACATCATTGTATTCTGATACATGTGTTCTTTTTGATGCGATATATGATGAGATCTCAGTTTTGTGGCGATGATATGATATGCATCTATGTGATGACATGATTTCTTTATGAAGGATGATGATATGATTTATGTCTAGATATATGATATGGATGTGTTTGCTTTCTCGATGTACATGTTGATGATATGATTTTTATATGTATGATATGGATGATTTTCTAACATGTGGATGTAGGTTAATAGATGTTGATGTTTTTGTGATGATTTCAATGTGATGAAATGATGATGATTTGTGCTAAATGATGAGATTAGATAATGAATAGTGATATTTGATAGATAATATTGTATATGTTGAAATGATGAGATAATGATATGGATGACATGAGTAAACTATGCATTTTTAAAATGTACGTAATGAATCTTAGATGAATGAAATGATATTTAAAATACCATGTATGATTTTAAATGAATTCACTTAAATGATTGAAATGCAACTAAATGAAGGAATGAATGCACTTAAATGATTGAAATGCAACTAAATGAAGGAATGAATACACTTAATGATTGAAATGAAACTAAATGATAATGTCATTCCTACATGATATATAAATGTCAAGTTGGTTGGAAAATGCGGATATGGAATGGAGATGTGAGATGATGTATCAGAGAACTCTATCATGATTGTACCCAAGAAAAGTCTTATATGCCTATCTTTCTCATAGAAACCTAAATTAATTGAATGCAGACAACAGATATGAACAATGAATGAACAAATGAATGGGTGATATGCAACGAAATGCAATATAAACAAATGAGATGAAATGGTGATCCATGGCTTATTCACAGTGCTTAATTTTCATCATCGAGCATGGTAGTATCGATCTTGGCCGAGGTATCAAAAACCAAGGTTGAGTGTTTCACCTGTAAGCAAACATCGCAGACAAGGAAAGTTCCCCTCCATTCTAGTTCATGTACAAATGGTCGAGGTATATGTTGTAGTCAGTAAGCCATAGTGATCCAGGACTATATTTTTGCATAGGATCGCATAGCTTAGTGAGCTTCCCACGTAGAGACCATGAGTATATGCCCTAGAACTTCATTGGAACAATTTGCAGACAACAAACAAAGAAAAAGATATCAGGAACCATTCCGGCTACTCTAATCACTTGTGGATATCCTGGAGTAGGGTAGGAACCTGATATAAATATAAAGAATTTGACCAAGTGCTTATCATCCAAACACAATTTTCTTGTCAAATAAAATGTTATCATGTCTTGTTTGTAAGGAAGGATGCATCCTTGTGAAGACGGTTGTGCACAGATGTGTGATTTGTTGGTTGATTTGATAGGTGGTCATTGTTTAAGGAGTTTCAAAATGTTGTTTTTACGTCTGTTGTGATGTGTATGTACAAAGAACAATATACTTTGCAATGTTTTCGATTGATTTTGATGTTTTTGTCATGTTTTTGGATTTCTTGAATGTTGTGAATGTTTTACTGTATTCTTCAGTACATTTTGCAAATGTTTTTGGTATTTATTTTGAGATTTTATGAATTTTTTTGGTATTATTTAAGGACATTTTTGAATGAACAACTCAATGAATCATAAGAATGTTGAATCCCCTCCCATTATTAGGTTAAGAACATTGCCTCCAGTTAAGTGTCGGTGTGAAAGCAGGACACGGGATACATGAAGTAATAACCCCGATTGCATATCAATAACAAGCCATGATACAAATGATGTATGAGTGGATGCAATGGATGTGATCGCAACAAGTCTGAGAGACAATGGAGCTATAGCCTTTACAAATGGCACCTATTTGCTAGGTTTTCACCACCGTACTTATCCAAGGCGCCACCAAAGTGGTTTTCACCGTTTGGATGAATGATTTTTTCTTTACTATTTTCATAATTTTTTTGATTTTTTTGTATTTGGTGATATTGGATGAGTCTGATGCTCTGCATAGTTTATGTATGAAACCTTTTGAGATACATGTTGTTGACTAGATCTACTAGTGGTTCTCCTTCTGAAGTTGCTAACTGATATGCCCCAAACCCAAAGATGATAGTGATGACATATGGACCCAGCCAATTGGATTCAAATTTGCCATGGTGTTCCCTATTCGGTTGATTGCAATGATTCTCTCTGAGAACAAGATCTCCTACTTCAAATGTGTGAGGTTTGACCCTATGATTGTAGCTTCTACTAATGCGTTGCTAATAGGTTTTTAGGTGATTGTAGGCAGCTTGTCTCTTTTCATCAAGCGGTTCCAACTCTTGAAGATGTGAGACTCGATATTCTTTATCATTTATTAGATTGCGCAAGGAGACCCGTAGAGATGGTAATTCAACCTCAATAGGAAAGATGGCTTATGCTCCATAAACCAGTGAGTAGGGGGTTGTTCCTGTAGGGGTTCGAATGCTAGTTCGAAATGCCCATAGTGTTGGATTCAAACGAATGTGCTAATCACAACCAGCATCATTGACTGTCTTTTTGAGGATCCTCAATATATTCTTATTTGATGCTTCTGCTTGACCATTGCCTTGTGGGTAATATGGGGTGGAAAAATGGTGTTGGATATGAAACTTCTCACAGAGTTCACGAACATCTTGATTTTTAAAAGGGAGCTCGTTATTTGTGATGGACATGCTACACCATACTAACAGATGATGTAATTGAGGATGAATGAGGAGATCTGCTTGTTGGTGACTTGGGTGAGTGGAGTGACTTTGATCCACTTGGTGAAGTACTCTATGGTGGTAATGATAAATTTGTGACCGTTGGATGAAGATGGATGGATTTTACCCACAAGGTCAAGTCCCCACTGACAAAAGGGCCATGGTGTTGTGATAGTTTGTAATTCTTGCACTAGGGCATGTATCAGATCTTCGTGAACTTGGCCTTCTTGCACTTTCTAACAAAGTAGTAGGATTGTTTTTCCATGGAGGGCCAATAGTATCCTGCCCGCATGATCTTTTTAGCCAATGAAGGGCCACTTGAATGAGCTCCACAGATACCTTCATGTACTTCTTCTAACACTATAGTCACATCACCTTGCTCTAGACATTGGAGGAGAGTACCATCGATACCTCGTCGGAATAGGGTTTCAGCAATGATGGTGTATTGAGAGGATTGGTGTATGAAGGTTTTTCGTTGATTGTTGGATTGGTTAGGAGGAAGGATTTGATCACGTAAATAGGCACAAAATTCACCATACCATAGGGAATCGGGATAGATGAGTTGACAAACCATCTCGGATTCTGGGATATCATAAGCGAGGATCCAAAGTTGTTCAACTAAGAACTCGTAGTGTGTGGAGTTCTATGTAAGATCAAGGAGAGAGGCTATTGTAGCCATTGCATATGCAACTTTGTTTTGGTCTTGAGGAATCTGCTCAAAAGTGATAGTTGTGAATAGTTCTTTAAAGCTATCAACCATTTTATTGCAAGGCATGAGCTTATCATCCTTGGTTTGGTATTCATTAGTGACTTGTCGGATTACCAGCTGTGAATCGTCGTAGACCTATAGCTCTTTTAAGTTCCACTGCACGGCCATGCATAGTCCTATGATCAAGGCTTCATATTCTGCTATATTATTGGTGCATGGGAATGTAAGCCAATATGATTTGGAATGCTATCACCTTGAGGTGTGATGAAGAGAAAGCCAACACCTGAACCATGTATGGTGTATGAGCCATCAAAATATAACTTCCACTATCGTGCTGATGTAACTGTGAAAATCTCCTCATCCATAAAATTGGAAATGAGAGGATGGTCGCCTATGAGCGGTGCTTCAGTTAGCTGATCTGCAATAACTTGTCCTTTGATGGCTTTGTGTTCCACATATTCTATATCAAATTCACTGAGGACCATAACCCACTTTTCCAAACAGCTTGTTAGTGCTACTTTAC
Organism: Cryptomeria japonica; assembly: GCF_030272615.1. Classification (NCBI taxonomy): domain Eukaryota; kingdom Viridiplantae; phylum Streptophyta; class Pinopsida; order Cupressales; family Cupressaceae; genus Cryptomeria; species Cryptomeria japonica. Next base: position 377,916,814 of record NC_081410.1, on the reverse strand, counting down.
TGAGTAGATACTTGAGTGGATCTATCTTGGCAATGAGTTGTATCTTGTGTGTCAACATGTAGTGCTTTAATTTCACGGCTGCTAAAATTACCGCTAAACAAGTTCGTTCAATAGGGGTATAATTGAGTTCATACCCTACCAATGTTCGAGAAATAGAGTATACTACACATTCTTTGCCTTATGCATTATGTTGTGTGAGTAAGATGCCTAAGGTCGTAGCTATAGCTGATATGTATAACAATAAGGGCCTATCTGGAGATGGTGGCATCGGTAATGGTGTCGTCATTAGGTAGTCCTTTAACTGCTGGAATGCTTGCTGGCAATTCTCTTCCCATTCGAAACACAAATTCTTGTGAAGCAAATGTGTGAAGGGATGACATTTGTCGGCCAATTGTGCAATGAACTACCGAATTGATTGTAGCCTTCCTTTTAATGTTCTTAGTTGACTGATGGTCATAGGAGGTGGCATTTCCATGATTACTTTGACCTTTGCGGGATCAACCTCAATTCCTTTGTTTGAAACAATATATCCTAGGAGCTTCCTAGAGGTTACCCCAAAGACACACTTCTTTGGATTTAAGCATACATTATACTGCTCCAGTCTATTGAAGATTTTGTCCAGTACAACAAGGTGACCCTCTTTGGTTAATGATTTAGCTAGGAAATCATCCACATAGTCTTTCATTAGTGTATGCATTATATCATGGAAGATAGTAGTCATTGCCCTTTGATATGTGGCGCTAGCATTATTGAGACTGAATGGCATTACATTCCAACAGTATGTACCCCATGGGCATGTAAAAGTTGTTTTGTGTTGATCCTCTAGAGCAATTTTTATCTGGTTGTATCCTGAAAATCCATCCATGAGTGAGAGCATTGCATGTCCTGTTGTGAGGTCCATGATCATATCAATGTTTGGAAGAGGGAAGTTGTCCTTAGGACATGCTTTATTTAGATCTCTAAAATCTGTACAGATACGAATGCCCCCAGTCAGTTTTGCCACTGGTACCAGGTTGGAGATCCATTCTGCATAGTCAATGGGTCTTATGAAACCCACATCTAATAGCTTTCTGAGTTCAGCTTTTACTAATAGTGCAATCTAAGGATGCATCTTTCTAAGCTTTTGTTTTAATAGATTGGCTCCTTCTACTATTGTTAAGTGATGCATCACTAGCTCTAGATCAAGTCCTAGCATGTCTACATAGGACCACACAAAATTGATTTGTTTCTTGCGAAAGAACTCTGCGAAATCACACGATCTTTTGCTGGAGTTAGTGATTCTGCTAGATGTAGTATGTGTGAATTTTTAGGTGTCCCCAGATTAACCTCATTTGTTTCTTCGATGAGAATAGATGATCTCTCATGACTAGTGTTAAAGGGGAGAATGTCACACCTTCCATCCTCAGGCACCTCAGAAAGGTTTTCACCATTGGATACGTCCTTTGTTTTTACTCTTTTTGTTTCCACAAGTGCCATAGTGTGGTTTTCACTTGATGATCATGTTTTGATTGTAATTTTTTTTGCGACTAAATGGTGTGGCATTCTCTCCAAATTAAGTCGGTTGTTAAGTTCGATAGCATACCCAGCTTTGTGATCCCTTCTTGGTATGTCATCCTGCAATTCCAGAAAGTCTATGATCGCATCATCGTTTTGGAAGCTGTCAAGGTGTGGAGGGTCTTGTGGGTTCCACTCAATGAGTTTGGGGTGCATAATTAGCATTGCTTCATCGATTAGGCTAAGTTCATAGGATGCGTCAGTTATGGTAAATACAGAGGAACCAAGGTCATTGTCAGTACTATCCTCTTCGTAACCAAGCTCGAGAGGTGACCTATTCGTAGTGTCCTCATTAACTGGGCCCCAAAAGGCCTTAATAAATGCATCTCCTTCAACTTTCTTAACCTCAAAAGTGTCCCCATCAGACGATTGTGAAAATGAAGAATCCCACTCGTATTCATGTGAATCCATCTCAGAATCACTCTGTAGAACCCTATCACTATGTGTTATAGGGATGTTTTCTGATGTTAAAGGTTTGTTGATAGTTGTTGTAGTAGTTTTATCAGACAGGGTTGTTGATTTTTCCTAGGTGTCTGAGGTAGACAAGAGTCATATTCCAGGACTAAAAGTTTGGCGGGCAATATAACTCCTTTGCTTACTTGCAGCAAATTGAGGAGTATCTTCGTAACTTGAAAATTTAGACCTGGGAGGTTGATTGGCAATATATATTATCCTCCTTCTAAAAGGGGTGAACTTTGAAGTGGTCCTCTTATGTTTGCTTGGAATCCTGAGCTTAGAAGAGTTGCCTGAACCAGGGTTGAATCCAAGTCCAGACATATTACGTGGTTGTAACAATGGTTGCAATGACTCTTATACACCTTACTTGTGGAATCCCAATGCACTATGGCCATCATAGCCCATCTTTTGAATTAGGGTAAAACCTTTACCATACCTTTCTGTCAGGATCCTGACCTGTTGTCTAGTTGTGTCGGAAGGGTCTTTGTAGATCCACTCCGCAAAATCTTCATCAAGAGTTTCTCGTTCCTATGATCTACCTAGGATAAAGCCATCAAGTGTAGTAGTATGGGATGCAACAAGTGGTTTAAGTGTCTATTGTGTTTTTCCATAAGTCCTAGGTGAGAGGGGTAGTTGGCCAACATAGAAAAGCTAGCTAATATTATACTCTCCTGGGCCTTCATCTTGTACTTCCATTTTCAGCTTTCTTGTTTGGGTGTAGGGATCGGTGGATTGGTGAGGTTTGTTAGGTGAATGTAAGATGATGAGGCGGTGGCTTCTCTATTGCTAGGAACTGTGATATCGGGTTGATTCCTTATATGGTTGCAAAAAGCGAATGGGTTGGCATCACCAAGGATACTCATCTCTACTCCTTTATATGGGAACTTTGATGCATTGATGGTAAGTAGAGGGTACTTCTTGCATGGCGTGAATCCATGGTCTACCTAATAGTAGATTGTATGGAAGAGGGAGATCTAGGACTTGACAAACCACATTCTTCACCATGGGTCCTACCCTGACTGGTAGAGTGACACACCCTTTAGAGGAGTGTTCCGCATCATCATAGGCCTTGATGGTGATCCTCTTTCTAGAATCTACTGCATCTTCTGCATATCCCATGGTGGTGATCAATTGCAATGTGCAAATGTTAAGGCCAGCTCCAATGTCAATCAAGACTCGCTTGATTTTGTGTTTATGTATGAATCCCTCAATATGGAGAGGGGCATTATGCGGTTGTTGAAAGGATGCATCATCATTCTCCACAAAAGTGAGACATGGTGATGATTTGAGACTCCCAACCATGGCTTGAAATTGATTTGTATTGAGGTTGGGTGGAACTGACGCTTCTTGGAGAGCTTGATCTAAGATGGTTTTATATGTGAGGGATATACGCAAAAGCTCTAGTATGGAGATAAGTGTTGACGTCTTATCTAATTGGTCCATAAGGTTATAACATTTGGGCACATATGCCGCTTTTGATGGTGCACCTGGTAAGACAAGCTTGATATAGCGGGTAACAACATTGCATGCAGGATCCTTGCCTTGGATGGTAAGGGTAGCAACTTGTTCATTGGCATCATAAAGATTATTGACGGTAGAGGTATAGGTTGCGTGTGTATAATCTGTCGTTTTATCTTGATTCTTACCTTGATGGGAGGGATCTCCTTTCTCATATGATAGGAATGGATTTTGTAACATAGTATGATCAGTATTGGAAGTTTTTGCATTGTGATCATCCACTTCTATGTCACCTCAATCAATGAGGTCTTGAACGGTATCCTTTAATCGGTGACAATTGTTTGTTTTGTGCCCTCTTCCTTTATGAAATTCACAATAATCATTCTCTCTCCACCAAGAATGTTTGACTTCTGGTTCATAGTGTGATGGTTTAGGTAATGTGATAAGATCATAAGAGATGAGCTGGCGTAAAATCTTTTCCAGAGATTCCCCCAAGGGTGTGTAGGTGCGATTGGATTTGTAAGTTGGGTATTTGTTTTTAAGTTCCTCTTGCTGTGTGTTTGAAGGTTGATTTCTTGGATTGGTTTGAGGATTACCTTGATTGGTAGTGGGGTTGTTGTGATTATCTGCAACCCCCGTAATTTTGACTATGGGTTGAGTGATTTTGACAATTCGTGTGCCTACAAAACCATCGTTAACAATGTTTTTGTTTTTAGCCCAAAACTTTGGTTTGTCACTGTTGTAGGTTGGTCTTGGACCCTCCTTGTTGTCATTGTATATTTTGACAAGTCCCTTTTTGATAAGGGATCTCTCTATTTTAAGTCCTTGAGGTATGACATCTTTGAAATTGTCAGAAACTTTTATGTCTAAGTAAAATTCCATTTCCTCATTTAAGTTTGAAATAAAAATTTCAAATAATTTTTCAAGAATGGGAAAGGAACGTCTACTAGAAAGGTGTTTCCATCTTTGTAAGAATGTTGAGAATAACTCACCATTCTTTTGTTTCGTATTACATAGATCAGCCATGGAGACATCTCGTTCTATGTTATGCGCATGATGGGTGATAAATTTTTGTACGAGGTCCTCAAAGGTCCTGATCCCACCGGGTAGGCGTGAGAACCATTGCATGGTTGAGCCTCCCAAACTTTGGGGAAAGAGGCGCATTAAATATGTGTCCTCATATGCAACCTCTAAGAAGGTGGAGAAAAATTCTCGCACATTATCTCTAGGGTCTCCCTTTCCCTTGTATTTATCAAACTTTGGAGTTTCGAAGGTGCGTGGGAAAGGAGGCATGCATATGTTTCTATCAAACGGATATGGGAAGATATCTTTGAGAGCATATTGCTTGTGTGTCTTTCCTGAATGCACTTGTTGGGCGAGATCTTGTATCTGTTGTCATAACATATCCATTTCTGTAAGAGGAGGGGGGATGTTGTCGTGTTGGTAGTTATCATCATAGTTACGTGTATTCCTTGCCTCCCTTTCACCGTGATTTGGATCTTGTCGATGGCTATGTTGATCTTGTTCAATTATATCTTTAAGTTGTGATACGTCAAAGTCAGTGGGAAGTTTTTCTTCTTCTTGAGCAAGTTTCAGAAAATGGGCATCAACACTTCCTTTGAGAATTTCTTCAAAAAGCCTGTTAAATCTGAGATTGCTAAGTGCGTCTTATATTTGTGCTTGTGTAGGGGTCTCTGGGTCTCCTCTTCTAGTAAAGGGGTTAACGGTCACCTCTTCTTATTCCCATATTTAATTTTGATTTTGTTGACGACTCTGAGACCTAGTCTGAGCCATGTTTGAAGCACGCTTTTGTGGGTGAAAAGTGTGTGGTTGAGAACGGGATGAATGGAAAAGAGGATGTGTGATCCCCTCTTATAGTTCCAAGATTTTTATGATGATGATGATGAGTTGAAGTGTTTGTGGATGTTTGATCTCATACACTAAATGTTGGGTATCAACAAAGTCCTCTTTAGAATTGCTTGTTTTGATGTCTTAATATTTGTGAGATGAGGTATAGAAAGATTTGTGTTGTTACAAATGTAAGCTACCTAGTAATGAGAAGATGCACTCATGGACTAGTTTTAACCTATCTAGATGTTTAGTAATGGCCCTTTGAGGATGTTTGATCCTAGATGTAGAGACACACTAGGAAGTAATTTTGTTGGTATGATAAGCAATATATGAAAGGACTAAGGACAAGACCTCTTTGTGTTAAGAGGAGTGAATTTGTGATGTGTTTTGGAATGAGGTGAACTTTGGAATTTTCTACTAAGGGACTATGAATTTTTTTGGAAATTATTTTGAAGTGAGAAAGATGGAAGAAAATGTAGGAGGATTATGTGAATTTAGGAATCTCTAGTAAGTGATTGTGGGTTGCGGAATGTATGATGGAGGAATGCATTGACCGTGATTGTGATGATATGATAGAGCCCTTCTTTGAAAGAAAGCTTGTGATGCAAGTGGTTCTAATTCAAATTCATCGGTAAAACCGTGACTAAAATCATGATATCGATAGATGAAAGTGCGATGTTTCAACAACAACTTACGATTTTTGTATAAGAAACTTATCCTTTTTTGGGTTTTCTTTTCACTTAGATTCTTTTTGGTTTTTCTATAAATTGACTTTTTGATGTTTAAGAGAGATTTCCAAACATGAAGCATGGGTAGCTTTTTACAAAAATGTGTGAAGTTGTTTTGTTGAGATTGTTGTTGGGGTGTAACTTGTTTTAATGGTTTGAATATTTTGACAAGAAAATACATCAAGCACACAAGCACATATTCTTGCCCTTTTCAATAATGGCACAAAAGGTGTGGGTCTAAATCAACCCAATCATGAACTTTTTGACCCTCATAGATATATGTATGTTCATAAGCCTAAAGTCGACCCAAATTTTCACTGGTACGAAACAAGACGAAGACAACTCAAACACTTTTTATCCCTAAGGTAATGGTCACTTGCGATATTTTCAGCCCACAACTTGATATTTCTTTGACTTTGGTACTACATACCTTATGTATCTCGCCGTAGCAGGTAAGGATGTGATATACTAAGCCTTGTGTGAGCATAACAGATAGGTGATCCCTATGATGGGGGAGTCACCACTTTCATCAAGCTACAAGTAGCCTTTCAAAAAGCCCTGTTTCTACTCAAGGAAATATGTATGGTGAGTATCTTGAGAGCAAAACCATCTATGCTCTTGCACTGAACTTTTCACAAATATCCTCAATCAATAAAACAGGTGGGCTTCTAAAATAAGAGGTGTCTAGTAATGTTCAATGTCTTTGGATGTAAGTGCATTCTGCAGTGAATCACTTAAGAGCCTTGTAACTCACGATGGGGCCCATATGTCCTTTCGCCAAGTTACACTGTAAGAACAACTACACCCAAGGCTACAACTTTCGCTCTCACCTGATTTCTATAGCGGCTTGAAGGATTTACCGCGCAAGGTCGTCCCAAGAGTGATGTGTCTCTTGGCAGGCCTCTCTTAAAAATAAAAAATTTAGAGCGTTACTAACACTTTTCTCTTGCACCTAGGACCACAAGAGCCAAGGGAGAGGATAGTGTGTGTTAGAACTGGGACCACTCTACAAATTTGCACAAGCGTGCCAAACACAAAAGACACTTGTTCTTTTTAACCTTTTTATTACAATGTGATCTATTTGCTATTTGGAGATGTTGCTCCAACAGATATGGTGTTCTTTTTAGCCAAGCTAAAAACTATTTTGACACTTGACAAACTTTTGGAAAGCAAAAACCTGGTCAACAAAAATAAAATCGTGTAGCCTTTGTAAAAAAAACGTAGATGTGAGGTTCTTTTTATGAACCAAACTGAAAAATGAAGTGGATTTTAAGTGCACCAAAAAAAAAATGAAGTTTATTTTCATCTATTTGCCTGAAAACAAGAAAGATTAAGTTTGTTTTAAGCACCAAAGTGAAAGTGAAATTTATTTTAGTCGCACCAAAAGACCATGAATTTCATTTTAATCTTTTTGTTTGACAAACAAGAAAGATTAAGTTTGTCTTAAGAACCAAAGTAAAAGTGAAATTTATTTTAGTTGCACCAAAAGACCGTGAGGTTCATTTTAATCCTTTTGTTTGAAAAAAAAACACAAAAGATTAACTTTGAACTCAAAAACTAAAAAGTGTTTCTAATTTAACTCCTCCAAAAAGTGCAACAAATTGTTAGACCTACAAAAATCACTCAAAAGGTTAGGCAAGATGGTGGGCTTGACAAGCCTAAAATTTCATTTTTCTTACAATTATCAGTTCTCTACCTGATACAAAAGCGCTAATATGCTAGAAGACAAAAATGCTAATAGAACTTAAAAGCGCTATAACTAACAACATAAGCGCCAAAATAAACTAAAAGCGCTATAACTAGCAACATAAGCGCTATAACAAAGAACATAAGCGCTAATATACTCAAAAGTGCTATAATAAACATCGAAAGCGCTACTATAAAACAAAAACACAACAACTTAGAGAAACCAGAGGCATCAATTCGGGACGAAAGCGCTACTGTGCGCAACGAAAGCACTAAAACGCTATCCTGTGCGTGAAAATTCTGCAATTTAAAAAAGTTTAGAAACAAAAATCAGAAGGTTGCATGTTCAATTCACATCGGGTTCACCAAATGATGCAATGAAAGAGGGATTAGTGGACAAATAAAGAAACCATGTTAGTAAACTTTCAACCATAAGCATAACATGAAAATGAATCCATTTCAAAAGTATATCAAGAAAGATTAGTAACAAAGCAAATAGGAAAATAAAGAACTAGACAACTCTAATACTCTCCCCCTATGCTTGATGATGTTGGCTCTTTGTTATTCATCTCCTCTCCAAGTCCCAAATGAGTGTAGCTCTCGGCTTTTAGCACTATCCATGGATGCCATATGAAGATTCAAGATGGTTGTAAATGAAAAACAAATGCTTATGCAAGTGTAAAGGGTTTGCTATGAGAAAGCTCCTAATTAATGTCTATGTGAATTTCACTATAATAACAATGCTCTAATGCTCTCTTTCTTTTTCTTGGGGAATGAGGTTCTTTTATAGTGAAAATGTTGATTGAATGGCTAAGATTGAGTGGGCTTGTGAAGGGTCAAGATTGATGGGTTTGGAATCCATGTGATGACTTTCAACCCAATCCCATGATGACAAGTGTCAACATGAGATGGCTTGAGAGGAGACAGAAGGAGCATTTAATGCCTGAGGAGACATGAGGGTTACCCAAGGAGGGTTTGGTTAGGCTTGAGTTAGTGGATAAAGCTTTTATCCAATGGATAATGCTTTTATCCAATGGATAAACTCTTGTGCAAGAGTTAATGGAGATAACCATGGTCAAAGCAATGAATGTTTGAAGAGACCCATGAGTTAAATGAGGGTTGAGTTAGAGAGAATGTCTCTAACCATGTGGGGAGGTTAAGTTAACCATTAATGGTTATGTAAGAGCCATAAAGGCTTTGAAAGACTTTGGGGGTTAACTTATTGAAAAATAAAGCCTTTAATGCATTTCAAAGACTTTGAGGCATTTTTGAGAAGTGACCTTTGTTTGGGAATGTGCAAATGATTAGAGAGAGAGATTAGGCTAATTAGAAGGGGTTAAAAGAGTCTAGAAGGGGGTTACAAGAGTCTAGAAGGAAGTTAATAAGCAAGTGGGTGAGAATAAAAGGGGATTTTAATTAAAATAAAATTCATTTATTTCAATTAAAATTGTGCAACTTGCATATTTGTAGGAGAATACAAGTGGGATGGTTTTAGAGATTTAAATAAATATTTATTTATTTAAATGTGAGAGAGATTAATTAAACAAATATTATTTATTTATTTAATTAATTGTTAGAACATGGTTAAATGAATTAATTTAAATAAATTAAATAATTTATTTAATTAACAGGAGAAGAGGTTTAAGATGAATTAATTAAATATTAAATTAATTAATTGTTGATTGATGGTTAAATAATCAAATAAATACTAAGTATTCATTTAATTAAGTGGACAAATTTGGGTGTCTACATTATCTAATTTAGTATCCTTGATAAATTCAACAAATGCTATTGATGAGATCCGGATTGTAACAATTGTAACAAGAGATATGTTGGTTGGTAAGCTTGTTGCTTTTGAGTTGAGTGAACTTGGTTAATCACATCGCGAAATTGAGACTACATTTAAAGCTACTATATCCGAGAAGTAGAAGTATGATCTGGGAGAAAGTTCAACTAGGGTTTCCCGAGATGAAAGAGAAATGAGAGAGATGGAAGAACATGAAAGAGAGTTGGAAGATCTTGAAGCACTTATTGCCAGAAGATTGACTAAGGGATTAGATAAGTATGAAGGGAAGTTACCTTTGAAATGTTCTTCATGCAATAAGATTGGTCATTTTGCTTCTAGATGTCCTGAAAGAGCATAAAGAGTGTCAAAGTATGAAAAGCCTTACAAGCCTAATCTCAAGTATAGATATCAGAAGAAGTGTTATTATGTTGTTGATGAATGTGTGATAGATGATGAGTCTAGAAAAGGGAATTCAAATGATGAATTTGTTTTCATTTCTATCAAGGAAGATGATCTGGTACCTATTGATTCTACAAGTTTCATTGTTGAAGAGAGAGTCTTGGCTGCTAAGATTGAAGAGAAAGATGAATGGGTGATTGACAGTGGTTGTTTGCATCATATGACAGGTGATAAAGATAAATTTGTCCAAATGGAGAAGTATGATGGTGTAGTGAGATTTGGAGACAACAAAGCTTGTGTAATCTATGGTAGAGGTTCTATTTCTCTTGATACTAAGCATAATATTGATGATGTTTTATATGTTGAAGGTTTGAAGCATAATCTTTTGAGTGTTGGACAAATGGTTGATAAGGGATATGATTTACAATTCAAGAATGAGAAGTGTAAGATCTTGAATAGCTCTGGTATAGAAATGGCATCAGGGACTAAAACTAAAGGTAATATCTTTCATCTGAATGCTGGTGAGAAAAGATGTTTAATTGCTCAGATTTATGAGAGTTGGTTATGGCATAGGAGAATGTGTCATATTAGCATTGACTCCATGATTGAGATAAGTTCTACTCAAGCTGTTAGATATCTGCCTAAGATAGTGAAGCCTACTAATCTGATGTGTAAAAAAAGTCAATTGGGAAAACAAACAAGAATTTCATTCAAGAGAAAATTGTATTCATCTAATGAATTATTAGATCTTTGTGCATACTAATTTATGTGGACCGTCTAGGGTGAGAAGCTTGTAAGGTGACAGATACTTTATGTTACTGATTGATGACTATTCCAAAATGATGTGGGTCACTTTTCTAAGGGATAAATATGAAGCGCTAGTGAAATTCAAAATATTCAAAGCTAGAGTAGAGACATAGACAGGATTGAAGCTGAAGCGTTTAAGATCTAACAGAGGAGGAAAATTCACTTCCAGTGAGTTTAATTCCTTTTGTGAAGAGCATGGAATCTCGAGATAGTTATCTGCTCCGTGAACCCCTCAACAAAATGGAGTTGTTGAAAGGAAGAACAAAATTGTTTTGGATATTGTTAAAACTATGATGATTCAAGAGAATATTCTGCATATCTATTGGAGAAAAGTTGTTAGTATTGTTGTATACACATTCAACTGGGTGTATATAAAAGGTGATTCTGATAAGACTCCTTATGAGTTATGGTTTGGCCATGTTCCTATAGTTAGATATTTCATAATCTTTGGAAGAAAATGTTATATCAAAAAAGATGAGGATATAGAAAAATTTGATGCAAGATGTAATGAAGGAATCTTTTTGGGATATTCTACTAAGAGAAAAGCCTACCAGTGTTACAACAAAAGATTGAGAAAAAATAGTGGAAAGTACGGATGTGAAGGTTGATGAGAATTATGAGAAACAAATCAGAGCATGTGGATATGAGTCTGATGATCAAGATGTTACTGCAAAGCAAGTGCAGACTCCGAGCATGAAGTGGAGTGGTCTGGTAGAGACAATAAATCAAGATGTTGTTGGCGGTGAATAAGTTCAATAGATTGAGAATCAAAACAATCAGAAGACCCCCAGGTATGTAAGATTAAATCATTCAGAGAATTAGATTATTGGTGATAAAAATAAAGGTGTGATGACTAGGAGAAGAATTGTTGTTGAAGAGACATGTTTGATTTCCAAGATTGAGCCTAAAGATGTTGTTGAAGCTTGTAAAGATGAAAACTGGGTAAAACTATGGAAAAAGAGTTAGATTAAATTGAGAAGAACAATACATAAGAACTTGTTCTGAGACCTAAGGACAAGAATGTGATTGGTACTAAATGGGTGTTCCAGAATAAGTTGAATGAAGATGGACAAGTTGTTAGAAACAAAGCAAGATTGGTATCTAAGGGATATTCACAAATGAAAGGTATTGATTTTGAGGAGACTTTTGCTCTAGTAGCTATAATTGAAGCTATTAGATTATTTCTTGCATATGTTGTTCATAAGAAATTCAAGGTATATCAAATGGATGTGAAGTCGGCCTTTTTGAATGGTGAATTGGAAGAGGAAGTCTACATTGAGAAACTAGATGGATTTTCATTGACAGATGAAGAAGACATGGTATGAAGATTGAAGAAAGCATTGTATGGACTTAAACAAGCCCCTAGAGCTTGGTACGCCAAATTGGACAAGTATTTGATGAAGTTGGGATTCTGTAAAGGTACTACTAATAGTAACTTATACCTCAAGATTGGTAATGATAATATTTTGATTGTTGAAATCTTTGTTGATGACATTATTTTTAGAGGAGATGATGATTTGAGTAATAGGTTTGCTAATGATATGCAAAAATAATTTGAAATGTCTATTATAGGTGAGATGAAATTCTTTTTGAGATTGCAAATAACACAGATTGATAAAGGCATTTCCATATCTCAATCAAAGTATGTGAAGGAATTGGTGAAGAAGTTTGGGTTAGATGATTCCAAACCTATTGGAACTCCTATGGTGATTGGATGCAAGATGACAAAAGATTATGAATCTCTGAAGGCTAATCTGACCTTGTACAGATCTATGATTAGTGGACTGCTATATTTGACTTAGACTAGACCTGACATTATGAATGTTGTATGTCTTGTTGCAAGATTCCAGGTTGATCATAAAGAAAGTCATGTTACTGCTATGAAGAGGATATTTAGATATTTGAAGGGAACAATTGATTATGGTTTGTGGTATCCGAAAAATGATGATTTCATTTTGAGTGCTTATACTGATGTTGATTGGGTAGGTGATGTTGATGATCAGAAGAGCACTACAAGTGGAGCATTCTTTTTGGGAAAGAAGTTGATTTCTTGGGCAAGTAAGAAGCAAGATTCTATTTATTTATCTATTGCAGAAGCTAGATATATTGTTGCTGCTAGCAACTGTACTTAGGTAATTTGGATGAAGCAGATGCTGACAGATATTAGAGTTATTTATAATGAGCCTGTTGTTATATATTGTGACAATTCTAGTGCTATCAATATTTCTAAGAATCTAGTGTTGTATTCTAAGACAAAACATATATCACTTCATTTCTTGGGGTAGAAAGTGAATGAAAAAAAAGTCAGATTGGAGTATGTATCTGCAAAGGAACAGATTGCAGATATTTTCATGAAGCCTTTGCCTGCAAAAATATTTGTATATCTAAGAGAAAAATTAGGGGTGATTGCCCCTTCTAGTGTGAACTAAATGCATTGAGTTGCATCGATCCGGTGGACTTCATAGTCTTCTTGATATCCAGATTGATGAGTGGGTGTTGTTTCTCTGGGGGAGTAGTCAGTGTGTGATTCGGTTGTTCAAAATTGTTTGAGTATGTGTCTAAGGGGAAGAGATTATCAGAATGAGAGAATTGTGATTTATATGTGTCTTTGGCATTGTTGTCAAAGGGGAAGAGATGCATGTGAAAAGCTCTTATCTATCTGTTGCAGATGAGCTATGTGTGAATGATCTCAGGGGGAGATTGTTGGAGTTGTTTTCTTTCTTTGCATTGAATGCTTTTCACATTCATATGTTGCCATCAATGCCAAAGGGGGAGATTTTTGGATATTAAAGTTGTTGGAATATGTTGTTGTCATTGATGTCAACATATTCCTGTATTGCAGAGAATTGGTTTGTTGCAAAGAGTTGAGTTGGTTTGGTTGCAGATGTGTTGATGCAGATTAATAGGTTTTGAGATACTTATATCTAGTTGATTCAATATGAGTTTTAGTGTTCCAGAAGGTGATTTGATCGAGTTGTGTGATTCAGTGTGATGGTTTTCTGTTGGTTTGGTATTGTAGAGTTGTGATTTATGGATTGTATTGCTCTGGAATTGATTCTTTATGTTGTGTAGATTTTGGAGAGTGTTTGGGACATTCATGTGTGTCCTCAATTCGGGTGGTTTTGTTAGCAATTCACACTCATCTGGTGGCTTCCGATAGTATCTTATTGGTCTAGGGTTGTCATTGATGGCAACCCTTCTTGGTGATTTGATCTGGCGATCATGATTCATCCTATCCGGAAGCAGGAGTTAATCAATAAAACAAAGCTATCTCCGTAATGTTTTGATCCGGAAAGACTTCTGATGATTGCGATGATTTTGGTGGTTGATCTCATATTTTTGGTGAATGGGAAGATCCTTAGGAAGCGTGTGATTAATAAATTTTTGGCAGGTACTATGTTTTGTTCGAGATTGAAGTCGACATGTGACTACACGTTACATTTCTTGAAACCGACTTGAAGGAGATTATTTTTATGTTAAGACCGGATATATAAGATTGATATGGCGATTGGTTTTCGATGTAATGCTATTGTGTGATCCATTTTGGTGCGATTGAGTGCAGTTTCACGCACGCATTTAGTTTATAGATAATCTGGTAGCTGACTAAGACAAAAAAACAAAGAGTATTTGCATAGCGAAGATAGTCAAAGATCTAGTGGTTAACCGAAACTCATTCTTGCATTGTCAGATGCTATCTCAGAGTTCATTTTAATGTATTTTCTCACTGTAATCAAATTGTAAGTCAATGAAACTTTCCAAAGGTTTTAGCCTTTCGAGTCATTGTAATTGAGCAGCAAGCTCTAGGCAGTGAGTCTGAATGCAAGTGCATTCCCCATCTATGTAATATTTATGTATTCCTGGCCATAGTATATGAATATTGTGGGTTCCAACCCCACTGTGGTTTTTCCTTTTCTGGGTTTCCATGTAAAATTTTTGGTGTTGTGGATATGTGGTTTATTTGTTGCTTGTTTATGTTTTTTCTGTTATGCATTGCTAACTGGTGGATAAAGAATAAGTTTGTGGATTTGATTTCCGACAGATCACTGATTCACCTCCCCCCCCCCCCCCTCTCAGTGATCTCTGCTTTTAACAATTGGTATCAGAGCCTAGTTCCTCTAAGGAAACTTAACCACTTGAGGAAGATTTGGGAGATTGATTCTATGGATTCCGGTTTTCAAAGACAACTCAATGTGGCACTTGAGGATCTTGATGCAGATAGAAATGAGATCTATACCCTAACGAAGAACCTGAATGCTGCTGATGAATTCATTAGTGAGTTGAAGGATTAAGCAAGTGTTTGTAGGGAGAAGAGGAAGAAATTGATGGACAAGTCAAAGGAGAAAGAATATCAGATCATGGAATACCAAGACGAAACTGATGAAGTTAACAAGCTTGAGAGAGAAAATGTTGCTTTGAAGAATGAGATGCAATCCATAGTGATGATGCTAAGTAAGGAGATTGAGGACCGAAAGAAGAATGAAAAGAATTTGGCACAATCATTAAAGGAAAGAGCTGATGAATGTTTCAGGTTTACCTATGAGAATGATCAGTTGAATCTTGAGTTGACACAATTAAGGAATAATGGTCAAGAGCTTGAAAGACAGATTGCTACTTGAGAGATGAACTTGCTACTGCTAATGAGTACAAAGACAAATTCAAAACTAGTTTAGCAAGGCTTGATGTGATACTGCAAAGTCAAAGGCATGGAAAGGATATGTGAGGCCTAGGATTTGAGAAAGGTGAATCCTTCGGATCTGGAAAAGGAAATGCAAAACCTGATCAAAAGAAGAGCAAGAATCCTCCGGTGAGACAACCTCATGCTCATAAATTCAATGGTAGATGTTTTACTTGCAATAAGTTTGGTCATATGGCAAGTCAATGCAGAAGTAGGATGAATAATGGAATAATGAACAATAATATGAATAATTTTCCTACCTTTACCGGTCAGTGTTTCATATGCAATAACTTTGGACACAAGTGAAATATATGTAGAGCAATAATGAATAACTTTCAGAACAAAAGATGTTATGCTTGTGGAATGTTTGGAAATATCTTTAATCAATGTTGGACAAGACCAAATCAGATGAACTTCAGATCTATGTAGAATAATGTTGTTTGTAGAGCATGCAACAAAACCGGTCACATTACAAAGTACTGCAGAAGAAAAAACAGTGCTCCAGTAGACAAGAACAAATCAGATGAAAAGGGAAAGGAAAAGGTAGATGAGATCAAAGATCAACATAAGAAGATGTGGGTAAAGAAGGATGAATCTAAGGTAGATAATGGATCTGTACCTGAATCTGGTGCAAAACCTTCATCTAGTAACTAGGGCTTTTAGCCTCAGGGGGAGGAAAACTCATACAAATCTTGCAGTACCCCTTGATGAGATCTATAGTCGATGGATTGCAGATGGTAGGAATTGAATTTTAGTTGATATCCGAGATTTAGATGGTTGATTTCGGCATCTGGTAGTTAAACAGGGCATTTGGTTGGATATCTGAGGTGCATTTATTTCAAAGTGAAATAAGTGTTTGGAAAGATAAAAGGGCGAATACGGGAGTTATTATTCACTTTGCAAATAGTGTTTTCGAGCTACAAAACAAGGCGAGGCTTCCAGGAAATCAGAGAGCTAAAAGTGATCCGACGAGTGATCTTGATCTAGGGCATTTGACAGTTAGTCAAGGTATTTTTCGAAAAGCATTTCTAAGTTTGGTTTTTTGAAAATTTGAAATGGCATCCTCGTCTTCCATTGCTACTCCACTAGTTGTTGAGGTCAAGGATAGACCTCGTCCCGTGTTTAAGAAGCACCCTTACAAATCCATGGAGATTGACTCGATTGGAGCATTCTCTTCCATTCTACATAGAGTTTTGCATATAGATGATGTACGGGCCTATATTCACTGTGAGATCGAGGAAACCGACAATGAAGATATCTTAGATCTTTATACCAACAACATCATGGATGAAATCGGCAACCCCAAGCCAGAATTTGTGCAGTTGCAGAGAAAGGGTTTCACTCAGTTTGTGAACTTTCCGTCGTTCAATAAAAATGAATGGGTGAGGTATGTGTTGAGCAGAATTCATGCAGAATTTATATGGCTAGACAAACACTACAAGATTACTTCAGAGGCCATTAGGGTGGTAACTTGTTTAAATCAAACCGGTGACAAGCCAAGGCTACACAAAGTCACAAACCCTACCGTCAACAAGTTAACCGATGCAGAGTTTGATGGACGCTCAATGAAGATCAGCACAATCAAGGAAGATAATGTTAAGTTTGTTGCGATGGTCATAGGTTACAAAGTGTATCAATCTAACCGACTAAATTCTGTATCTGGCACTGCCATCCATGCAGCCTACCAGATGGTTAAGGAAGATGCTCATTATGATCTGTGTAGTGTTCTGTTGGAGGAATTGAAGATAAATTTGAAGAAAATTAAGCAAGATAAAAAGCATGTCTTCAAATTTGGTTCCTTGGTTATCTGTCTGGCGCTTTATTTCATGAATCGGATCCCCGAAACCAATAGAATGCAGTGAGCTTTTGATAGACCGATGGCCCAATAGAGAAAGCAGGGTCTTGACAAACTTGGCAATAAAGACAATCAAAATGTTGCATTGTGGGCATTATTAAAAACTTTTCAGGACAAGATGAAACAGAGGGTCTGAATCCCCAAGGAAATTGTGAAGAAATAAGAGGGGACAATCTGCTTCATGGTAAACCAAGATGAATGTCTCATGGAAGCGATTCAGCCCCGGACGGTGTGGATAATGCCTATGGGCTATGAGGTTGATGCAGGGACTTTGGATGCTTACGCACAACACTTGCTTAATGCTCTGGTGGATACTAAAGAAGAAAGATACGAAACTTGCAAATAAAAATCAATGGAGCTGCACACCAAGTTCACTGAACCGGCAAGGAAAAGAAAAGTTGCTAAGATAGTAGAGGACATCCTTGTTGAGGAAGGTCACCCACGTGAAAAGGTTAGAGATGCAAGAGCTGCAAGGGATGCAGTTGAAAAGGCGAAGAAACAAAAGACTGCACCTGCTCCAATCAAAGTGAAGGTGACAGGGTCTTCTCCCGCTCCAGTGAAGACACCTCCTACTGAATCAGAACCCTCTAGTTCATCTACAAAAGGGAAAGGTGTTCTGAGGAAGAATCAGAAACCCCAAAGGGAGTATGTGGCAGTTTCTCTGGTGGCATCTAAAACTGAGTCAGATGCAGACATTCCAAATGCATCGAAGAAAGGAGAGTTTGCTAGGGTTATCCGGAAACCTCAATGCAGTGCTGAGAAGAAAGAGCAGAAGGAGAAGAAAGCAAAGTCCGATCTTGTATCAACAAGTAAGCCTAAGCGAGGAAAGAAGATAAAATATGACTTGGATGAGGCAATAGAATCTGGTAAGATGAAGACCACCCAAACAGAGTATCATATTATTCCTCCTTTGTCTACTCAAGAGTTAATAGATGAAATTATTAAAGATGGAAATTTGAAGAACATTTTTGTATATTATAAAAATATGGATGATAAGTATAAGACGCAAATTGAAGAAGTTGTAATTTTATATATGGATGTATTTAGTAAAGCATTGATTGAATTAGAAAAGTATCTTCCAAAATATTTGTACAGTTTAATTGATGCTAGGAGAAAATCTGCTAGTCAAATGCATAGAGAAATAAAGGAGAGTCAACTGGTTAATCAGTGCACCAGTATCACTATTGAGGAAATTGATAGATTAATTTTGTTAGCAAATAAAAAAGAATTCGGGAGCACGCACGGAGTCAACAGCCTGATGGTTGGAAGAGTCGAAGAAATAAGGAGAGAAACCAGTGCAATCTGGAATAAGTTTCTCACTAAGAACCGGCTAGTAGAAACTGTTTCACGAGATGAAGCCACTCAGTCAAAGAATTCTTTGGTAAATGATGTAAATAAGGAGGAGGACACTCAGGATGTTGCAGAGCAACAAATTTTGGATTCTGTAGAGGTTAAGCCTGTTAAGGAGAATGATAAATCAGTCGAAGAAGAGGATGGTGCACCAAGTGGTGACACCGGTGCACAGGAGGCACCCAAAGAAGACAAAACTAGACAGGTTGAGGCTGAGAAAAAGGAAGAAGAAAAATAGGAGGAACCGGATAAAGGGAAGGGTAAGGTAACGAAAACTCTGATCCTTATGGCAACTGACACATAAAAAATTCAAAGACAAGGGAGCTTTCCACAGTTTAATATCAGTTTTGACAAATCTTTCAATCAGATGTCTTCGACAAAAAGGATGATTGTTGTTGTTAATCTCCAAGCACAAGCTAGTCAGGGGTTGGCGCAATCTAAATCAGAAGAGAAGAGACTCATTCATAAACCAGTTTCAGTTTTGGAACATGTGGTACCGGAACTACAACTTGATGCTAATGCTAGTTCATCCGATAAGCTTCAAAACTTGATAGATTATATATCCACTCAGTTTGATTCTTTGACCAAGGCATCAACTAGGCAGGCTATGGAAAATTTAAAGATGTCAAAGTTCAAACATTTTTGCAAATGATCAGCAATGATAAGGCCCAACTTGAAAAAGAATTAAAACTAATTGATGAGTCCTTAGCGGAAGGTGGTAAAATTTATAAGTCTTGTCTAACTTTGACAAATTTTACTACTGACATAGACAAGCAAATAGATAATTGCAGAGGACAGTTAGCTCAGATTTCTTAGGCTTATGATCCTATGGCTAACTTAACCAACAATATTGAAGGCCAAATTTTGATTATTATGGAGTAGATTAGGAATTTTGAGAAGGAGATGGAGAGAATGGTTAGGCGATCAGGTGAACTTCGAAACCTAACTGATCCCCGGTTAGACACCTTAGTGTATCATAAGATGGACTGCATTCAAAACATGTCTCAGGAGACTCCAACTAAGATTGTAGCTATATAATTTTATGCTTATGTTTTGAATGGTTTTGTTTCAATTTTGGAGAAGTTGTGGGCAGGTCGGAACACCTATCTTGGGTTCCTTAAGATGGCATATGCAGATGTCCTTAAGCATGTATAGATTTGATCATCTAGTGTGTGTGACAAAATATTTTGTTTCACACCCTATCTTTGGCATTGTTGTCAAAGGGGGAGAAATGAGGTGAAAAATATACAGGTTGATTGTCTATGGAGTGTACAGTTCGGTGATGCAGATTTTTGTATTGTTGATCTAAGGGGGAGCCTTAGAATTCTTTATTCTTGATCTGGTGTATAGGTTTCATAGGTTTCAACACTTAGCCATTTTTCATGAGTGTTGCCATCAATGTCAAAGGGGGAGATTGTTGGCAATTGACACTCATCTGATGGCTTCCAGTAGTTTCTTATTGGTCTAGGGTTATCATTGATGGCAACTCTTCTAGGTGATTCGATCTGATGATCATGATTCATCCTATCCGAAAGCAGGAATTAACCAGTAGGCAGTTAACTGGTAAAACAGGGCCATCTCTGTAATGTTTTGGTCCGGAAAGACTTTCAATGATTGCGGTGATTTTGGTGGTTGATCTCATGTTTTTGGTGAATGGGAAGATCCTTAGGAAGCGTGTGATTATAATATTTTGGTCCAGTGCTATGTTTTGTTCGAGATTGAAGCCGACATGTGACTACACGTTACATTTCTTGAAGTCGACTTGAAGGAGATTATTTTTATGTTAAGACTGAATATATAAGATTGATTTGGCGATTGGTTTTTGATGTAATGCTATTGTGTGATCCGTTTTGGTGTGATTGAGTATAGTTTCACATGCGCATTTGGTTTACAGATAATCTGGTAGCTGACTAAGACAGAAACAGAGTATTTGCATAGCGAGGAGAATCAGAGAATCATAGTCAAAGATCTAGTGGTTAACCGAAACTCATTCTTGCATTGTCAGATGCTATCTCAGAGTTCATTTTAATGTATTTTCTCATTGTAATCAAATTGTAAATCAGTGAGACTTCCCGAAGGTTGTAACCTTTCGAGTCATTGTAATTGACTAGTGAGTTCTAGGCAGTGAGCCTGAATGCAAGTGCATTTCCCATCTATGTAATATTTATGTACTCCTGGCCATAGCATATGAATATTGTGGGTTCCATCCCCACCGTGGTTTTTCCCTTTCTGGGGTTTCCACGTAAAAATTTCGATGTTGTGGATCTGTGGTTTATTTGTTGCTCGTTCATGTTCTTTTCTGTTATGCATTGATAACTAGTGGATAAAGAATAAGTTTGTGGATTTGATTTTCGACAGATCATCGATTCACCCCCCCCCCCCTCTTAGTGATCTTTGATTCTAATAGGTTCATGATTGGAACTTCACAAGCGTATCTTTTAGTTTGTTGTTGGTGTTTTTTTGCCCAGATGATGAAATAATAATAATTCTTGTTATCCAAGTTATTGCATTTATTACAGAGAAATTCAGGTTGCTTGTTGATGTTCTCTGATCATGTTCTATGTATTTTGGTGGTCTGCATTAATTGTGGTGCACGTTATTGAAGATTTTATTGGTTTTGTTTTCGCTTCTCGTGTTATACGACTTTCTGGCTGACCCGATAGTTGTTGAGTGTTGCAGATGATCTTGGCGAGATATTTAAGTGATGTTGCGTGTTCGAGGATTTGATTTGGGTCCATGCTATGTCCTTGCCGACATTGTATTGGTCTGCATATGGATTTATATATCGTGTGATGTAATTTTGTAATTAAAGTCTTATGTGGAGTTGAACTTAAGGTTAAGGTTGATGATTTGTATAAATAAGTGTTGTAATCATGTAAGATCTGTGTCTACAGTTGTGTGTACGATTTGTGAGAGTATTGTATTCGTGGACAAGCGAATTTATCTTTCGATAGTGGAGAAGAGTAAAGAAGTGTTGTTGTGCAAACAGTGTGCTTAACCAAAATTGTGATCAGGCATTTGGAGATGTTATTCTTTCAGTTCATGTAATCCGGATTGTTGTCCGAACTTTGTAAGGGGGTGAGTCTTTCCCAAGGTTGTAGCCCTTTGTTGTTTTGAGCAATGAGCTCTAAGCAGTGTACCTAAATGCATGTGCATTCCCCATTGTAATATTTTCACATACTACTGCAGAGTATCCTCCCACCGTGGTTTTTCACATCAAAAATTTGTGGTGTGTTGTTGATGTGGTGTTTATCTTTGCTATTGTTGTTCTTGATCAAATCTAAAGTTGAGGTTAATTTGGTTTAATTTTGGTGAAAACTTATTCACCCCCTCGCCTTCCCCCTCCCCCTCCCCCTCCCCCTGCCCACCCACTTTCAGTTTTCTTGCATTGTTGCTGCCAACACATACATGAAACATGTATTTAAGAGAAATATATGTAAGGCACATGAATACATTTAAAGCATGAAGTATACACTTAAAGCAAGTAGCAAACATGTAAAACATGAAGTATACACATAGGGCATAGAGCATACACACGAATATACATGCAAGGCAAGAAGCATTCACATGAATAGACATGAAGTATGAATTATACATGTAAGGCACATAAATACAAACAAGGCATTAAGCATATAAGTAAGCATTCACATAGACTTTAAGGTA
This sequence comes from Cryptomeria japonica, assembly GCF_030272615.1. Lineage (NCBI taxonomy): Eukaryota > Viridiplantae > Streptophyta > Pinopsida > Cupressales > Cupressaceae > Cryptomeria > Cryptomeria japonica. Next base: position 377,894,546 of record NC_081410.1, on the reverse strand, counting down.
GGAAGCATGTGCATAAATACACGTAGAACATGAAACATATACATTGCAAGGCATGAAATTTGTAAGGCATGAATACACGTACGACATGAGTCATACGCTTATGGCATAAATTATACATATGAATACACATAGGGCATGAATCATATATGACCATACACTTAAATATATTCAAAGCATATGAAATTACAAATCTGAAATGAATACTCATTGAATAGATGCAAGGCATGAATTATAAATGCACATAAGGCATTAAATATATACATAAAGGTATGTCATGAAACCACTGAAGCATAAATACATGTAAGATCTGAATACACACAAGGTAGGGAACATACATGAAGCATACATTTAGAAATCACAAATATTCGCAAGCTAGGAAGCATACACTTGTAAGGCATGAAGTATTCATTTTAAGGGTACCCACATATTGAAGAGCAATGTTGGCTTATTTATAATTAATCTTAATTATATGGTTGTTACATAGTTTTGTCCTGCAAGGTAGCAAGATTACACTCCGATACTAATTGTGATGTTTCTTGTTAGGGTTTGCTTGTTTCCCAATAATTAATCATACATTATTATGCAATATTATGCCTTAAATCAAATTACTAAAACTAGGGAACAATTAGTATTCATAGTACAAACAATAATTACCCTATTTAAGCTTCCAATCCTTTCCTAATTATCAACCCTAATGGAGGATGTGGAATTACTTGTTAGGGAACCAGTAAACCATTCTCTACAAATAGGCCCAAAGGTTTCGGGAACACCAATCCATACTACCTCTTGGACTCACCTATTTTGGAATGGAATTACTACCCTCCTAACAAAACCAACCTATCCCAAAGAGGGATAAATAAGAATTATTAAAGATTAGGTCTTTATATGCTAATCTCTCATGCATTATGAATATATATGTAAATAAATGAAATTAAGCATAATTTTCACATAAATCTGATTCTCCTAGTGTTAACAAATATAATCTTATTGACATTATCATTGTTATAAGTATATATAACATTTAATGAAACAGTATTTTATAGGCCATAAAATTTAATAAACATTAAATTTATGGAAGATATACAACATACCAATCTACTGTCACAATAACGATTCCTACCCTACAACATACCAAGACTAGGATCTAGGCTTTGGATCATACTAGGATATAGGTTTTGGATCATATGCCAAACCAAGACTCGTTGAGCCCTTTAGTAATCAAATGAAGACCAAAGAATTGTTCCTTGATGTTGGCCCCAACGAGAGTGGTCAAAAATGGTACAATCTTGATATTTTACTTTGTGTTCACGTTGTTGTCCATCTCCATGTCTTTGTCGAATAGGCATCAAGGGAACAAAAGGGATGTGCATAAGTATTGTAACAGCGTAAAGTATGTATGAGAGGTTCATTTGAAGAGATAGTTTGGAATTATGGCAAAGAACTCCAAACCTAATGATTTTGATCCTAAAGAAGGAAACAAGAATTTCAAATGTCCTACTTCAGATGAGATTGTTCAACAAAGAGAGGCGTCATGAAAAATAAATTTATACTAATATATTTTCTGAAAGTTCAAATGCTAATACTCACTAATGACAGAAACGAAGAAGATTAAATAAAGAGCCTAGGCTTTTTAAGATTGCCAATGAAGACCATGGTCGTCCTCCCCCATATAGACCGAATAATAAAACTCTTTCCTCGATTGCGATAGTGGATTGCAGTTGATTAAGTCTAGTTACTTCTTCAAGGCTTATGAGCATACGACCAATGATTTCTACGATGTCTATTCTGTTCAAATTGTTGTGTTTACTGAAGAAACATTTCCTTAGGAATTTGTTCAAACTATTTGATATGGCTTGTTCTTAGGTTGCTGGTTTAACTCTACGAATCTGGTAGCAATTTTTTATCACTCATCTCGTATTAACAGCTCCAACCCGATCCGAAACCAAAAATAAAGTGCCAATTGCATATGTTTCAAATCATCATGACGGGCAAAATCTTCTTGGTTTTAGATGTCCTTCAAATTAAATTTAACGAACGGCAGATTCAACTATAATCCCTTACAGATGGAGTTTGCCTACCCTCTTCATTTTCCTTAGCTCCGCCCACATCTTCACTTACATTCAGATGTGGGTTAACCTTGCCTACCCTCTTCATTTTCCTTAGCTCCGCCCACATCTTCACTTACATTCAGATGTGGGTTAACCTTAGCTCCAGCAGTTCAGGATGGAACTCAGGCCAAGCGATATCTCGAAATGTTCGGGGGCCCCCCAACCCCGTAGGGCGCATATAATTGTTGGGCGGCTTCTAATCTAAGTTGGGCAACTCTAAAGGAAGGGCGGGATGGTCCAATAGTTGTAGGCATGTTACGTAGAGAATCTGAACTTATCAGAAACGAGTCAGTGTTCCCATCCAAATGTTGATGCAAAACAAATCTTTCACAGTTGAATCCAGAAATGACATGTGATCATTTGTATGGACTGTGAGAATCTGATGTTTTTAAGGAAACTGTACTCAAAAAGTCATCATAAAAACTAATCACCAAGACAACACATGTAACATAACAAATCAGCGGACCAATTTTTTACTATCCACTATGAGCAAAGTATAACGACCCCTAATTCATTCAACCGAGAGACATGACCCTGCCAAACAGCATATGATGACCGAAGATTCAAATCAAACAAGGAAATAAAAATAGGCCCAACTGTTGTGCCCTTGCAGAAACACCACTGCTCCAAAGACTGTTTGGGCAAGAACCCCTTGTCAAACATTTCTTGGATCCAACAACCAAACTAATGAAATTTGAGACACAGACAGAATATACAGGTTCATTGTCGTTCTACCCACAATGCTCTGAAATCTGAATCAAGTCCATTCCATTTAAGTGAGAGAGTACAATAGATTATCCTGCCGTGATGATCTAAGCAATATGCGTAACAGGCCTGGCCTATCCACAAACACAAACTCAGAAGTTCAAGCAACATATTTTCTAATATAAAATTTCTTCTAATGATTCCTCCACTTTCAAAAGCTTCCACTATGAAAGCGACAAAATTAGTCTGTTGACTTCACAGCATTGCCATTACCCACACGTAGCATGATCTTTAAAAGAAGATTCTTTTGCCTCCTTCCCATATACTCAAAACTCATCCTTGTAAAATGCATACCTAATGAACCCTCACCAGAGAGGAAATAACACAGATGAGGTCTGCCAGAGTATATCCATGTAAGTAAAGATGGATAACATCAACAAGTGCACCTCATTATCCCTCACAGACCAGTTGACACAATGTGACTCGCTGTCATTACTAATTAATTATAAGACCTAGTGCACTCCTACCACAGCCACATCGACAGAGGCCAAATCAGATAAGCAAGATCTGTTTTAACTCACCACGTTCCTACCCTACAAGGCTACATAGACATTAAAAAAGGTAAAACTACATATACCACAATCACCACATTCCTAACCTACATACATATTAACAAAGGTAAAACTACATAAGCAAGATCCATGCCAAAGTCCTACCACATTCCTACCCTACATAGACATTAACAAAGGTTAAACCACATAACCAACACATGTAACTCACATAACAAATCAGCAGACCGCTTTTCTACTATCCACTCATGAGCAAAGTATAACACAACCCTTAATTCATTCAACTGAGACATGTCCTTGCCAAACAGCGTATGAAAACAGAGGATTCAAATTAAACAAGGAAATAAAACTAGACCCAACCATTGTGCCCTTGCAGAAACAACACTGCTCCAAAGACTGTTTGGGCAAAAAACCCTTGTCAAACATTTCTTGAATCCAATAACCACACTAATGAAATTTGAGACACACATAGAATATACAGGTTCATTGCCATTCTCCCCACAATGCTCTGAATCAGTCCATTCCATTTCAGAAGCATCATAAAATTGAGAGACTCCAATAGATTATCCGGCTGTGATGACCTAAGCAATATGCATAACAGGGCAGGCCTGTCCACAAACACAAACTCAGAGGTTCAAGCAACATATTTTATAATATAAAATTTGTTCATATAATTCCTCCACTTTCAAAAGCTTCCACTATGAAAGTGAGGAAATTAGTTAAGCAAGATCTGTTTTAACTCACCAATTTCCTACCGAACATACACATTAACAAAGGTAAACCGTAAAACTACATAAGCAAGATCCATGCCATGTCCCATACCACAAAATGCATTCTTGAATTGATCTCCTCTCAAGCACATAGTATTCTGCCAAAGCAGACTTTTGCCGTAAAATAATAAATCAAGAAAGAATGATAATCTGTTGAGCTTATAAATCCAAGTCACCATCGATTGTATTAAAAAAGATGAAACAAAAAAATTTCAAATTAACAAGAGACTGAGGAAAGATTTGGTCATATTTTATATCTAAAAATCCTACTGAGAATTGCATGTGGCTGTAACACGCTGTCTTGGCCTTAAGACAAAAGGTCACGAAGACTTGCCTTGCGCACGCAATAAATTATAGAATATATAAACATATAATGAGAAGGAAAATAAAAATGTCAAATTATTGCATATTTATATTTTTGCACCCATCATCATTGACATCTTTTCCTGTTTTTAGATGTCCTGACAGATTGATCAAGTCTCTATGGCCTTTCCCTTGCCTGAATCTTCTATATGAGGTTCTTGACCTGGTTAACAATAACACAAAGAAAAATCTGTCAGATTTGTGATGCCTAATAAAATCTCACCACTCCCACACGTAACCTAAATGACTCACACCTTCTTTTTCATCAGCAGACTGATTTTCACTACCAATCTCCTCCTCATCTTCAAGCTCATTATAATCAAGATCATCATCATCCATTCCTAGTTTCTGCATATGCATACAAAATAACTGTAAGAGGCAATGGATTTTAAACTTCCAAAGAACATACCATTTGCAAGCACACAATTCAACGCACCGAGAAATCCATCTGACTAAGATCCATGTCCTTGCCTTCCGAGTGCAATATAGCCACAGATTCAAAGCACAAACTTAGTATACACAAAATATAGTCTAAGATTCCAATTAAAAAAACAAACCAGAATCATCTCCTATATTATTCTAATATTTACCTCCATCTTCATCCTCGTCAACCCATTTGTTCCAATCAACTTTTAGGAATGATAATCGCTTTCCTTCAGTCTTCACCAACTGCTTCCACCATTTCTTTTCCTCCTTTTCAATAATACAGACTATGTTCCTCAAGCCAACATTAGTTTTACTTTCCTGCACCACAACCATCACAGTAAACAATCAAACCCTCCTGTCAATTTCAAATATGCTAAACACGCATGTTAAGAACCTTTTACCTGGCAAATAAAAGAAAAAAAGAATGGGACAAACAAGATTCATCATATATTCCACCTACCTTCACATTTACCCTGTCTAACAAGTCAAGACCAAACTCATACAATACTTGATCTTTCCCAACTCTTGCAGAGAAAGACAACTTTCCCTCAGGTTCAACCTTCACTTTTGGATTGTTTGCATCAGGCAGTTCAATAGTAATATATATCTTATCAGACCTCTGTGCCCACTTGACTTCAGGATGCCGACTGCAAATCAGAAAAATAATAGCTCTAGTTAAGTAACCATGCTAGTCAGGAAAGTCATGGTAATGAACTTCACTAAAATCCATCATATTACAGCAGAACCGATAAGAGCAGAACTATGCAGAGAGATAGGGATACTAACCAGTCCAAATATTTTCATTTAAGTTTTTATATGACTTATCATATATGTATAGTCTAACTATAATCCTAAAAGAACATTCCATTTGTAATTTGAATTGCTGTCCTCTCTCAAGGCAACATAAGATGTATTGCCCATTCACAAGGGTTACAACAATATTCACCAGCACTTCAAATGAAAAGTTTCCCTATTCCCGTCATAACAAGCCTTTCTTCACACATCAAACTGCAAGGTTGGTGTAATAGCCCTGAGCCATGGCCGAATACTGCCTTAGACATGAATGTCCTAGAAGTTGCAAGGAATGTTCGCTTATCATTCTTGCCGTTAACTCCAGCTGTATATCTCGTTAGAAGCTTCAAAGATATGTTGAGTATGACAGGTTATAGTTCAAACACTGCTTCGAGAATATCTTCCTACTCTCAATCATGAGTTCTAATAAAGCACTGAACAAGCAGAGGTGCCCTTAATATCACCATAACACAAGATTCAAAATTTATGAAGAGAGTGAATAAATCTCATAAAGGAATACAATACAATTTCTCATGTTGAAGCAGCAGCATTCTGCTCGAGCCTAATTTAATTCAGCTGCTCTTCCTCTAATACCTGAGACATCCTTAAGATATAGAAATCATTCAGTGTTTGAGAAACCTTAAAAACCAGTCTGTAAGGTTGCAGACAAAATCACAGCAGAATAAAGTCAAAATGAGCTACAGCCTTTAAAGAGTAAAAAATATGATAATACTACAAAAATTTCCCCTAATCATTTCACTTTGTGATTATGCAGCAAGGTCACCCTGAGATTTCTCACAAGGTGGGTGGGAAACAAAACTATTGTTCTGGGTATTCATGAAGGGATTTTAATTGTCCTCATGAACCATATCGAACCAGCAAGTTCTGAGATTGGATGGGTTACCCTCTATACTCCACAAGGACGTGTCTTGTGGCTTGGTACCCCTAGTCCCGTACCAAGGGCGGTATAGGGACACGGGGATGCCCAAGAAATGTCCCCTCCCCATCCCTTTTGCCTGCAAAAATCAGAAACATCCCCGATACTTGAAAAAATTGTCAGGGGACGTAGGGGACCGCTGGGACATCCAAACGCCCCCCATCTGTCCTGAGGACGGCTAGCCGTCCCCTAACATACATTGGCACAATTTTATGTTCTTTAAGAAAAAAACTTACAACCTTTAAATGCTTGTTTGGTTCATGACATTCCCATTGGGAATTAGAAAAAAATGTAAAAAATGGTGTTCATGCTACCCCCGGACCCCGCGAGGGGTGTTGTCCCTCGACCCCATCAAGGGCATTTTCCCCAAACCTCCATCAAAATATAAGTCTAACCAATTATTAGACCAATGATGAATCATGATCACAAATTTGCAAAATACATATCCCCTATTGCAAATCTCTACATCTTAACAATCAAAGCCACAATCAAGGATAATGATTCATGAATTATCTATTTTCATACAATGGACAACTTGTTTAGTATACCAGGACTGCCATAGAAAAAGTTAGCATGCTATATTCAATGTTCATTATACTGTTGAATACAACTTAAGTCATAGTTGGCAAGAAATGGCATTTTCATAATGCAGAAATAGTAAAATAGTAATACCCATGATTCCTTTTCAATTACCCATGCTCACAAAGGTTCTATAATGTTTGTGATGAATGCTTTATCAATGTTATGATATGAATATTTGAATTTTTTCTATATTTTTGAAAATTTCCCTATTTTCAACAATCATCCCCTAAAAATTGGCCCAAAAGTACCCCCATACCAAAAACACACTCCACCGTCCATGAAACTCCGTGGAACATAGGTTGCCCCCCACCTATATCGAGGGGTGGGGGGTAAACTTTAGAGAGTACAAAATATGATAATATTAGAAATAAAAAATCGGCTGAAAAAATAGTGGCCAACATTTATTTTGCAATCAATGCAGTCTTTCCATGAAAGTATCGGTCTGCAGTCCAAGATCCAATATTTTTCAAGATATTGCAAAATTTTCATGATATTTGCTTCTTCTATGCTCCACACCTTACAAAATAAGCCCCTAATCCTCTAGAACCTCTACATTTCAGCCAATGAACATTAGTACAATCACTGCAACCATCCACTAACCCCACTCTACATCTCAAAGCCTCTAACAATCCATACATGATTGGCTTAAGACAAACACCTATGCCATCACCAAGCTTTTTTGAAAAAAGCCTAATTAGAGATTCTTTAGAGTGCTACAATCAACTAAAACCTATTCAATTTAACCTAGAAGATATAGTCTAGGTTACCGGGTTCGACCCCCTAGACCCCTAGTATTGATCCGGTTCGGTCCTGGTCCGGGGTTCTGGTCTGGTCCGCCTATGGTCCGGACAGGGTCCGTGATTCACAGGCCTAGTTCGGACCAAGTCGAACCCAAGGGTCTGACAGCCCAAAAATGTTTTGTTTTTTTTTTTTGCAAAATTTAATTTTTTTTGAACTCCACCACATAAAAAATTAAAATATAACCCTAAAAGTGAGTTTTAAAACATTAACTTGGCTCATTTCACACAAGCAACATGACTACAAGCAAGGGGAAACGAAGATGTGGGGTATACAGCCAAAGCATACTGATTTGAATGCTTTCACTTCTCAGCTTGTTGCATTTCATGACTTGGATAGCGAGCAAACTTAAAGTGCAAGTGCAAGTGTAAGTGGCATTAGCATTGGCATTGATTCATCTAATGTCAATGTCAATGATGAGGAGGAGGAGAATGAGGATGATGAATTAGAGAATCCATTTGATGATCAAACTTTAAATTGTTAAAAAGTTGAAACAATGATACTTGAATATTTTATCATTTTGATATTAAACTTGATGTATATGATGCTGTTACGGTATGATCATGATGCTATGATTACAAGTTTATGTTGGTTTTGTTGTTTATATGATGCTATGTGACATGCTAATCTTAATTCATGCTTATAGGCTGCATATATATATATATATATATATATATATATATATATATAATTTACATGTTTTTGTACAAACGAACCCTAACCCCTTTTCAAAATTTTGTCGTACCGGTACCCGAACCCAAACCGGCAACCTAGGATATAGTTAATGCTCTACTCAAAAGAATGTCAATATCATAAGTTACCTGAAAACAATCTAGGCACCTTCATTAACACAAGATAATTACCTCCCAAATCTGCACCTGATATTCTCAAACTTAGGAAATCCTTTGCACACAAGACTGACTACAACATGAGTTAGAAAAGCCTTTTAAAACTTCTTGTCAAAGCCCTAGAACCAAAACTACAATACTATGTGTCATCCTTTTCTCCAAAACCTAGAGGACACATTTGAACAAGCCAAAAGATATCCATTTCATGAAACAGTTTGTAAAGCCATAAAAAGCTAGCAAAGCCCCTTTCAAGACAACAACCAATGCCATTACCACACACCAATGCCAAGAGAAACTCCATTTGCCAAATGATACAAAACAAACCCCACCTCAAATCTCAAAGAACTCAAGGAATGCTTTGCTGAAGCTTCACATTTCCACCATTGAACCTACCAAACCACTACCCCACTGGTATAATATTGACAAATTGTGATTATGAAATGCTAGATCTGAGCACAAACAATTGTCACGATCTTAAGAGTCACTTATGATTTATCGTTACGTTCCCACTACTTTGGTCATGAATCCATCACACAAGAGAGATACAACAAACTCTCCTTAGAGAAAACAAATCAAAGATGGAACAATCAAGAAAACCACTTCACCCCCATCACTCAACAAGATAGAAAATTCACCACAAAAAACTAATGAACAACCTCCTACTATCATAAAAGCTACCACATTAACTTCCTAGAAGCTCAACAAAATGCCTTGCAAAATTCCCTTGATGGGACTCGTGTAGCTAGCCATATCATCGGAGATTCTTTGTACAAAAATTACAAGACATCGAAAAATCTCTCAAAATACCACATCCAACCAAAGTAGTCAAACATCCCAAGTTCCAACCACCAAAAAATGCACACAATTGAAACAGCATTCCAATCACAACCTAAAAGGGAAATCCCCATAGACTTCCTCATGGATGACATGACCAATGAGAAGATCCTTTATACGGTAGGATGATCCCCCCTCTTCATTATTGTCATGATCATGGATTACTAAGTTTGGAGAGTCCTAAACAATAAAAGCTCGAGAATCAATGTCACCAACATATGGGTGATGAAAATACTTAAATATTCAACAAATAACCTAAGAAAACAAGACTTAATTGTCACGAATTTGACAAATACAATAAAAAAAAATCATTTGTTTTTGGCTTCCTATCAAAGTAGAACTCAAAAGCTAATATGGATTTAAGTCATGGTTCTTCTCTCCCTTTCTCAAAATCTCCTCTTATGAAAATCTTCAACACTTTGCATGTGAGCAATCACTTCTCTTAGAAGCGAATATATAAGATTCAATCGTGATAACAATTGTTATAAACATGAAGATGATGCAAACTAATGGGATATCCCCATCAGCTACCACATGATGGAATTATGAATTCCTACAACTAAAGACATAATCAATGCCCACTTGCCCAAATACATCAATACGCACCTCAACCTTTAAGTTACTGCTGTCATTTTATGACACCCTTGGTCCATTAGTAGGAACCAATCAAAGATATATTCCATGGAACAATGCTGCCCCACTTGATCAAGCACCAACTCAAAAAATCAAGGAAATGTTTAAGTGTTCTCTTGGCATGAGGCAGGCTTCGGACCTTCTCCCTTCACCCGTGCATCTTGCCTTCGCACCTTGGAGTCCATTGGTCCATTCTCCTTCCCTCTCCCTTCTTAGGAATTCCAGATTTAGAGATTTGGGGAGCCAATCTATCCTTTCCCTTTTTGGGAAGAGGTGTCTTGACTCCCCAAACCCTAAAACCCGGATGTCCCTTGCTTTTCGGATTTCAGGATTCAGGAACCAGTCTACCCTTTCCCTTTTTGGGAAGACGTATCCTGTCTCCTTACACAATTTTGCTCTCTAACTTGGGAATTCCTTCTTCATGTATTGCATTTCACCCTTCATACTTGTATTGATCTTGAGTTTTTTCATCTTGAAACTTTTGACTTGGGTTACTTGCTTGTTATACTGGGAACGATTCTTGGATTTCTAGAGGAAATTCAAGATTGTAATAAGGTCCTTTCCTTATGTCGACTCTCCTCCTTGTAGTATCTTTGTTATCTCCTTGGATGCTTTGATGTCATGATGTCTCTTTCCTTCATGAACCTTAGTCTCGATCACTGTTGCCATTGCAGAACCTTTCCATGTCGTAAAGTTCCTTCTTGATGCAACATTGTCTTGTGCTTGTGCATTTTGAACACCTTGAAATCACTTCTGTGAATAATGTTTTCAATTCTGGAAATAGCTCAGTGAAGTGAGGAAATCACCCAAATCAGAGTGTGGAGATTCCAACATTGTCACTATTCCTTTCAATATTACATCTTTTCCTTGATCCATAATCACACTTGGATTGAAAACTAGTCTGTTAATTGCATGAATTATTCTTTGATCTGCTTAATGCTTCCTTATATGCTGTTATCTTGACACATCACACCTTGCTTTTGACTTCTTCCCTGAATAGGTTACTGATATTTATTTTACGCACTTCTGATCTGATCCTTATTCTTCTTTGAAAAATGATCTCATTGTATAGATTCAGCCTATATGATATGAATTCACACATCGTCTTTACTTAGATCTGAACCGCGTTGAATCTGTGATTGATTTGCATGGATATCCACCACTCCTTGGTAAAATTTGCATTTCTGCTTTTGATTTTCACTTCTCCTCTCTCTGCTATGAGTGAGTTTTTTATTACATTATTGGAATGCTTAATTGCAAATGCTGCAGGTGGGATTGCAAGGGTTACATGGCCTTGGGCGGGATTGCAATAGGGTCTTGTGATTGCGCCCGCCCTTAATAGAAATTTTCTAGGTGAGATTGCAAGGGTTGCTTGCAAATACACCCTCCTTGGTAGACTTCCTCCTTAATGCCTTGAATATAGATCCCTTGGTCGTGATGATACTGACTCGCCATGGAAAGAAAAGAAAAGAAAAAAAAAAAATCATTGTCATAGCTGAGTTCTTCATTCTCCTTATATTGAATGTAACTTGAATCCTTGATTGGTCTCCTTTGTTCCATGCTCCATGCATACCACTGCTGCCCTTAAACCTGAAAAACAAACACATTTTGATCAAGATACTAAAAAGAGAACAATGTTTTCTCAAATCTGGAAATGAATTTCAAATCTGATTTCCTTTATTGGACCTCTAATTTTCATCACACTTGCCCTGAATTTGTACTAAGTCCCCTTTAACAACCCCACTCCTAAATCTGACCTGCAAATGGGCCCTATTGTGGAAAGGATCTGCCTCAACGTCTAATTTAAACCTCTGCTCCCCTAATTCACAGCTCTGATCTGCTTTCTGCTTCTCCAAATCTCCCTTCAATTTTGATGTTGAATGAAGAACTTGATCTCTATCTTATATGCTCCTCCATGCTTTAGATCACAATTACCCCTTCAGGTTGGCCAGCCTAAAAAATTAATTTTATTTCCCTCTTAACGTAGGCCAACCTGGGGCTTGAAGCTATCATTGGTGGGTTTATGAAGCTTTAATGCACAAAGGGAGCACATTTTACACATAGACATGCACAAGTCTTGGGGGGATTTTTACCCACCTTGCATTTATTTAGGTCGGCAAACCCTTGTTCTCTTACGTTTTGCAACCTTTTCACATGTTTTGAAGAGTTTTATATTGCCTTGATCCTAGGTCGGCTGGATACAACCTCCTTTGAACGCAAATAAATCTCCATTCAAACACAATTCACTCATCACAAGCCTTATTCTGCTCTGCCTTACAAATTTAGGCCTGAGTTTAGATTTTCAGGTCTGATTTTAGGTCTTTGAGTTCTGATTAATTGACCTAGGTCTTAAATTAAGGTCTGGTATGATCACTTCCGAGGCTGAGCGCATTTTGTGTGCTTGTTTGCACAAATTAGGGCAGACTTTTTACCTTCATATCTACAATCTCTAGCTTGGGCGGCATTTAAGCTTTCATTTGCACAGGGTTTGGCGGCATTTTACCATGCAATTTCACAAATCAGGCAGCTTTTACTCTTCCATTTGCATAGCTTATTCTTGCTTAGGTGGCTTTTAGGCCTTCAATTGCACAACTTTGGCAGAAATTTGGTGTTTGTTTGCACAAAACTGAGCAGCTTTTTAGGTGTCATTTGCACAACCTTGGTGGCTTTTGCCCTTGCATTTGCACAAGATGGATTCCCTTGGTCAGCATCCCATGGTTGGTTTGCACAAGCTAAGGAGAGTATTTGATATCTATATGCACAAAGAAGGTGGCATTTCACACCCTTCAATTGCACAAGGCTTGCGACATTCTCCTCTCTTCATGTCAAAATGTTGAATTTGAATACTTTGCCTTAGTCAAATTGCCCTTTGCTTAGGTGGATTTCCTTGCTCCAATTCCACAAAGTAGGGTGGAAAATTGAGGTTCATTCGCACAAACATGGCAGCTTTTGTCCTTGCATTTGCAGAAACTTGGGCTGCATTTTCCTCTTCATTTGCACAAAACAAGACTTGCATTTCATCTTTGCCTTAGACAGATTGTTGATCAAGGTGATCCTTTTGATGCATCTTTGCCTCAAAGCATCTCTAGCCTAGGCGCAATTTCACCTCTCTTTTGCACAAAGACCTCCTTATGAGCAAGCCCATGCCAAGACCATACCTTGAGCAAAATTTTGCCTTAAATGATTTTTCACCTCTGAAATTTTGATAAGCCTAATGTTTTCACACTTCATCATTTGGATATTCTTTCATCATGGAAAGCAATTCTTGACCATCCATCAAAACTAGCCTTCGACATCCAAAAACCCTAAGACCTATTCATGTTTGCAAATGAGATCTCGATGACTTGTTCACCTCATACAACTTAATCATGCAAGTCTCAATCCGACAGAACCAACCTACTCACAAGCAAAGGCTAACAACTAAGAGACTGACACTAAGCCAAGACAACAACACTAAAACCCTAAGCCTAAAGCGAAAAAGTGGGGGTCCCCATTTGCAATGGGGCGATGTGTGAAAACGTCACAACAGATAGCTCGGCAAGGTTGCAAACTTTTGTGACAACAGTTTCTACCAGGCCCAGTGGGATTGACTTTAAACATTCATGCTAAGGATTTGGTGCTGCTCTTAGCATCTTAGCCTTAAGAGGCATTCATCATTCAAGCACTTGGCGACTCTGCTCACGGATCTCGTTCATGTTCATGACCTGTTGCTGATTTCATGCCCAAAATGCATACAAGGGCATCTTCTAGAGGTAATTTCCAATTTTCAGAACTCTCATTTTCAACTTCTAGAAGATGGAGAGGTAGACCTTCATTGTCACCAGACAGGGTGTTAAGGTTGTAAGCACTCCATCATCCAGGTATTGTTCTACGCCTCCATTAACAAGACCATTGCAATCTAGGGCTCCCACCACTCATATCAATAGACCATTGTTTCACATGGCCAAAATCAAGTTTTTGTTACCTTCAATGGGGGAAGTCCTCTCAAAAATCCAAATAAATGATATACCAGTGGTTGCATTAAAGAGTATACCGTATTTCATTGGTGAAACAACTATATTGCAAACATATGTTCCATCCATAATGTAACCGAGGATGATGTTGCTGTTAGACTCTTGGCCGCGTCCTTGAAAGGAAAAGCCTTGTAGTGGTATATGGGGTTGCAACCTAACTCCATTCACAATTGGTACGAGTTAGGGGAGAAGTTGTGTGAACAATTCGAAGACAAAAGTGATCACCTATCACTTGTAGAGCAGCTAACTACAATCAAAAAGGCACCTCATGAATTCATGGGAGACTTTTATATTCCAAAAGGTATGGGAAAAAATTCCCTCCCTAGTAAAGCCATCTCCCAATCATGCCTTTTTGTATAATCTAAGAGCTCTCAATAGTGATATAGTTGCCATGATACAATCAATGGGGGAGATGACTCTACCAAATGCATACGATATAGCCATAAGGGCAGAAAATTGTTTAATACAAGTTGGGAAGATAGCTCCATGGCCGCCAATGCCTCTATTCCCAAAAGCTCCTACCCAACAGCCCACTTTAGCTCCTATTCCCATCGCATCTACAAGTCAGCCATCTGTATCCACTTCATCCTCAAACGAGCTCCATGAGGTAAGACTCTATTGCAAAACTTTGGCAATGAGTTGGTGACACTAAAGAGGCAACAGGCTCAGCATAGCAGGCCTTATCAAGCATAAAATCAAAATTACCAACTGAATAGGCCTACCTTTTCAAGGGCAAAACCAAAGTAATTATGCAAGGCCCTTGAATAGTGTGAACCCCACAGCTGTAGGTAACTTAAAGGCGCTAGTTCCAATGCAAAACAATCTCGCCCAAGAGAAGGATTGATGTCAACCATGCAATCAACCACACAATCAAGGTGCATGCCAAAATGGAGAGTTTGCCCAAGCTCTAGTAGTGCAAAATGAGCCAACCACCTTCGACAAGCAATATGATCCAAATCAGCCATGTGTTGGTAATCAGGCTCACATACAAGGAGATTCTACTTTTGTCAATTGCCAGAGGTAGAATTATGTGGTATAAACCAAACAAGTGGTGATGTTATGGCACAATACACAAGGACAAAGAGGAGAGCGGTGGAAGGTGCCCCACCTTCAACGGAAGCCCAAGCTCCAACGCCCAAAGCAACAGTCCAAATTACAAGTCAATATCGTTCAGGGCAGCAAGAGGGAAGAGGAACCTCAAGTCACCCCAATAACAAGGTCTGACCCTATTGTTACAAAGGGGCCTTCAAAATCATCTAGTGTTCCTTTCAACATAGTTGACCAAATGAAGAAGGTTAACCTCAATGTCGCTATGTGGGAAGCCCTTTCCATCCCATCTCAAAGGTATTTGCTTATCGAGGCATTGAAGGACATCAACCAATCAAGTGATGAGGCAGCGCTCAACAAGAAGACAGTTCCAACCAATTTGATACAACCCAAGGAGGAAGAAGATTCAAGCAAAATCAGTAAGCCTCCCCCCTTCTCTCTTTAATCATAGGAGATAACTTAGTTCACAACTGCATGATAGATTCAAGAGCTAGTAGCTCAGTCATGCCTAAGAAGGTAGATGATCTTCTTTGTATAGAATATGAATCTATGACTAAAGGGGTTGTCCAACTGGATGTCACTTCTATTAAGACAGTAGGGGTTGTTTAAAATTTGAAGTTAACCTTGCACGAATGCCCTAGTTGCACTGTCTTACAAGACATATCAGTCATTGACCTCCTTGCCTTCTTTGCCATCTGTTTGTCTAGAGACTTCACAGCCAAGATAGGTGGAAACTTGTCATCTGATTGGTCCCACATGCTATTTTGAACAAGGTATGGTACCAAGGTTACCATAAAAGCGGAACCCATTGCACAAAACCACATTGAGCCCTACACCCCTAGTCCTATAAACATAAATTGCACTTTGCGTGAAGAGGGGGAGGAGTATATTGTCCATGAACTTGCTACTCTTATAGAAGAGGTTCCTAATTTGGGCCAATGCTTTTCAGTTTGATCCATTAAGCGAAGCTGAAGAGATTGGGCTTGGCACCTATTGCATTCATGAGGATACCCCTATCCCTAACCTCATCAAGACATAAGAAGATTCAGAGGGGTTATGGAGCATGTTTTTTGATGGTTCAAGAAACAGGAATGGTGTGGGTGTTGGTGTGATGCTTGTTTCTCCTAAGCAGGAGAAATATTTCTTCTCTTTTAGGTTTCATTTTGGCTGCACCAACAACGTGGCTGAGTATGAAGCCTTGATCCAAGGCCTCCAACTTGCACAAAAAACAAAGATCAAATATTTGCATGTATTTGGGGATAGTGAGTTGGTTGTTAATCATGTCAAAGCTCAAAGCATAGCAAAGAACAACTCACTCAAATCATACAAACACATGGTTTGGGACTTGATTGAAGGATTTGATGCTTTCAACATCCAAAGCGTTCCTAGGAGCCAAAATAAACATGTTGATAGGCTTGCAGCAATTGGTTCTTAGTTTGACATACCAACACATGTTGCAAACAAGAAAGAACACATCAGGCTTGTTGTGAGGCCTACCAGCCCAGACAATCAAACAAATTGGCAGGTATTCGAAAGTGATCAGTAAATAGTCAATTTCTTGCAAAATGAAACAGAATTTTCTGCTAAAAAACAGTCTTATGCTACAATACCAATATGGATATTAGATCATGCAGCTCAACTCCAACAAGTTGCCTAAAGGTGTAGTTACCTTGGAGGGCATTTTCAACTTAGATGATCAACTAAAGAAGAAGATGAACCTGGCTGCAAAGAAAGGTGATTATAAGCCAATTGTTGTTACCAAGGGCAAGTCACTAAATTTGGGAAAGGTATGTTCCTCAACAGAACAAGAAGCCTTTGTTAAGCTTTGTCAAAGATATGATGACATAGTTGCTTGGGCCTATGAAGATTCGAAGGGTTTTAATCCTAGCTTAGCCCAACATATTATGTAACCAAACCCGGATGCAAAACCAGTTAGATAAAGGCAAAGGCCAATAAACCCCAAAATTGAGCCAAACGAGGAAGGAGTTAACCAAACTCATAGAAGCCAATATCATCTTCCCTATCAAACACTCCTCTTGGGTGGCTAACCTTATCCGTGTAAGAAAGAAGAATGGAGAAATCAAACTGTGTAGACTTTTGGGACCTTAATAAAACATCCCTTGAGGATCATTATCCCCTTCCCTCCATGGAACAAATTCTATAGAAAGTCAATGGCTCAAAAAGATTTTCATTCTTGGATGGGTATTCAAGCTATAATCAGATTTTGATGCAAGACTCAGACCAATATAAGACTGCATTTACTACTAAGTGGGGTACCTATGCTTATTGTAAGATGCCTTTTGGGCTAACCAATGCAATGCCACCTTTCAAAGAGCAATGGACATGGCTTTCAAGGGTGTATTAGCAGAGTTTGTGCTTATATACCTTGACGATATAACTATTTATTCAAAGTACACAGCTGATCATTTTGATCATCTTGAGCACCTACTCATGAAATGCAAGGAATATGGTGTGTCCTTGAACCCAAGCAAATGTGTATTTGCTACTATTCAAGGAAGATTGTTAGGACACATTATATCTAAGGAAGGCTTGGCCATTGATCCAGAGCGAGTGGAGGCCATTCTTTCTCTTCCACTTCCTGGTGATAAAAAAGGTTTGAAGGGTTTCCTTGGTAGGATCAACGTTATGAGGTTCACTCCCAACCTTGCCACAATGGTTAAACCTCTCAGCTCCATACTGAAAAAAAATTTAGCTTTCTGTTGGACCAAGGAAAGGAAGGCCAGCTTCAAAGAGATCAAGCAAGTGATTGCTCATGCCCCCACCCTTGTCAACCCTAACTATGAAAAGAATTTATCCTCTATACCTTTGAAGGACAATCAAGCATCTCAATTGTCCTAACATAACTGAACAATGATGATTTGGAGCAGCCCATTGCTTTCTTCAGTGAGGGACTAAAGGATTATGAGCTTAGGTATAGCTATGTAGAGAAGCAAGTCCTCACTGTTGTTAGAGCATTGAAGAAATTTAGACATATGTTGTCTAACAACAGGATCCAGCTCCTAGTTCCACATGCAAGTGTCAAGGATTTCCTTCTAAATAAGGATATCGGTGAGAAGAGGGTTGGGTGGATAACCAGGATCATGGAATATGACATCCAAATCAAGATCACCAAGCTTGAAAGAGGCAAGGGCCTATGTGAACAGCTTGTCTCATCTTTTGAGACCCCTTCAGAGGTCGCCCTTGTGTAACAAGAAGATCAACCAGCTTGCAACGTGTTGTGATGTATTCACACATTGCCCCATTGCAAATGGGGACCCCTATTTTTTGCTTTCTAGGGTTTGTTTTCTAGGTCTTTTAGGGTTTTGTCTATTAGCCTTTGCATGATGAGTGTTGTCAGGGGGATCGCTGGATAGCAAGCTCTGCTTGAGCTAGGTTGAGTCAATAGATGCTCCAAGTTAGGGTTTCTTTGAAAGTCTTCCTTAGGGCCTGGTTTTGCTCTTGTTGCTAATTGTGTCTTGCTTGGTGAGTAAGTATCATTCTTGAAGGTCCGAGCTAGGTCAAGTTGGTGAGTGATGAAGTCTGTAATGTCATCCTGATCTTCAAATGCCTTGAAATTTGGCTAAGTCTGGAATGTCCCGATCCTGAAATTTGGTTGTCTGGAATGTCCTGATCCTGAAATTTGACTGTCTGGAAAACTAAAGATTCCTCCAAAAACTAGATTTTGCAATATAGCTCCTAGAGGTCTGAAACCACTCTCAAACATCCTGACAATATATATGGAATATAACTTAAAGTATAAGTCTTATACTTAAATGTTATATTCCATAAAATGGTCCTGACGGAGAGACCAAAATGTCAAATTTCACTCCTGACCCTTCCAAAGGGTCCAAAGCGAATTTCGACCCTTCCAGAGGGTCCAGAGCGAAATTCACTATAAACCTCTTTTGCTACCTTGTTTAGTATCCAATCCTTGTTCCTTAGGTGGAAAAGGATCTAAGTTTGCTTTTTGAGGTAGTTTGAAGTTGGAAAAGTGAGTGATCAAGCCTAAACTAAGATTTTCGCTCCTGACCCTTCCAAAGGGTCCAGAGCGAAAATCTTCCTAGACCTCATTCCCTTCCTTGTTTGACCAAATTTTGACATTCAAGACATGATGAAAGGGAGATTGGACATGATTTTTGCCTTTGAGAATGTTTGAAGCGTTGAAGAGTGAGGATTTTGTCCAGGAGGGTGAATTTTGCTCCTGGCCCTTCCAAAGGGTCCAAAGCGAAATTCCTTACACCTTTTTTTTTACCTTGCTTAGACCACAAACCTTGTCCCTTGGGTGGAGAATGATGTTTAGCTACCTTCTAGAGAGAATTGGAGGTGGAGAAATGAAGGATTCTAGCCTAAAAAGTGAATTTCGCCCCTGACCCTTCCAAAGGGTCCAGAGCAAAATTCTTGAAAGCACTCATTTTCCCTCTAGCCAAAGTCAGGATCTTGGTGGAGATGCAAGAGAAAGGATCTATGTTTGCCTCTCAAAGAGGATTGGAGTTGGAAAAGTCAAGGATCAAACCCAAAACATGATTTTCGCTCCTGACCCTTCCAAAGGGTCCAGAGCGAAAATCTTTGTAGCTCTTATTTTCCTCCTTATTTTGGCTAAGCTTTGGCATGATGGAGAAGGAATTAGTATGTTTTGGCCCTGAGAGGGAGTGGGATGCTTTGGAAGATCAAGATTTTAGCCTAAAAGAGAATTTCGCTCCTGACCCTTCCAAAGGGTCCAGAGCGAAAATCTTCTTAGACCTCATTCCCTTCCTTGTTTGACCAAATTTTGATTTGCAAGGTATCTTGAAAGGAAGAATGGACATGTTTGGCCTTTGGAAATGTTTGAAAGCATTGAAAAATGAAGGATTTTAGCCAAGAGGGTGAATTTCACTCCTGACCCTTCCAAGGGTCTAGAGCAAAATTCTTGGAAACTCATATTTTCTTCTCGGAGATGGTCAAATTCTTGAGTTTTATGGCGTGGTTAGAAGGACTTTGATGTGTTCTTGAGTTTTATGGCGTGGTTAGAAGGACTTTGATGTGTTCTTGCCTTTGAATATTGGATTGAGGTAATGGAGTAGTCGAAACAAGCTCAAAATAGGAAATTCGCTCCTGACCCTTCCAAAGGGTCCAAAGCGAAATTCCTAAAATCCCTTATTTTCCTAGCAAAGTCAAGTCAAACTTGGGTTTTTGTAGCTTGGATGGGTGAGGAGAAGTGTTTTCTTGCCTTTTAAGGTGGATTCAAGTTGAAATGATGGAGGAATAAGCCTAAAACAAGATTTTCGATCCTGACCCTTCCAAAGGGTCCAAAGCGAAAATCCTAAAACCCATCATTTTCTCCAAAATTTGTACCAAGCCATGCCTAGACCCAGGTGAGGGATGCCCTTGAGATTGTCCTTGAATTGATTGTTGTCTCAAAAAATTATGATTTTAGGCTAGAAAGGGAAATTCGCTCCTAACCCTTCCAGAGGGTCCAAGGCGAAATTGTGCAAAACCTATCTTTTCCCTTAGTTTCATGCCAAATCTAGTGTGGATCATGATTAAAGAAGGCCTTAAGAATGACTCCAAATTGCCAATGATTATCAAGATTGAAGGAATTGAGCCAAATGATGAAAATCGCACCTATTTTCCCTTGCAAAATCAAGTCAAACTTGGGTTGGATGTGAGAGAAGTGTTTTCTAGCCTTTTGAGGTGAATTCAACTTGAAATGATGGAGGAATAAGCCTATATTAAGAAATTCGCTCATGACCCTTCCAAAGGGTCCAGGGCGAAATTTCACCAAAACCACCTTTTTTCCAAATTTGTGACAAGACAATTGCAAACTAAAGTGAATTGGGATGGAAGAAGTCTTTAGGAGTAACTTCAAGTTGCTAGGAAACATTGAAATTGAAGGAATTGAGCCAAATCAAGAATTTCGCTCCTGACCCTTCCAAAGGGTCCAGAGCGAAATTCTAAAATCCACCTATTCCTTTCACATTTAGACCAAGCCAGGCCTGGACAAAGATGATAGAAGCCCTTGAGATTGCCCTTGAATGAATTTTGGTCTCCAAATATGAAGAAATGAGCTCAAAACAAGAAATTCGCTCCTGACCCTTCCAAACGGTCCAGAGCGAAAAACACTAAAACCATCCTTTTCTCCAAATTTTGTGCTAAGTTAGGCCTAGACTAGGGTGAGAAAAACTATTTGGAATGCCTTGGAAAGATGTTTGACCATCAAAAGTGTGAATTTTGAGCTAAAATTGGAATTTCACTCCTAACCCTTCCAAAGGGTCCAGAGCGAAATTCTGGATAGGTCCTGTCCCTGGCTAGGTTTTTGAGCGAATTTGACTTTTTAGGCCTTGTGAAGATCAAACCAATGTTGCCAAGTTGGGAAGTGGATTCAATATGGGGGAGTCCAGATGAAGTGAAGTGAAGAAAGTGAAATTTAGTGTGAATAGGCAAGCAAGAGGTGAATTTCGCTCCTGACCCTTCCAAAGAGTCCAGAGTGAAATTCATCAAAGTCACTATTTCCTCTTCGTGTCAAGACAAGATTTTGATTCCTAAGGCATGAAAAGGCTGGAGAGAGGTTATTTAAGCATTGCAAGATGAATTGAAGTGAAGGAAGTGTAAAATGAAGCCTCAAGAAGGAATTTCGCTCCTGACCCTTCCAGAGGGTCCAGAGCAAAATTCCCAAAATCACCTAGTTTGCCCATGAGGAAGGTCAAGTTGTGGATTCCCAGCCTTTGGTGAGGAGAAAGATAGCATATGCTTGCCTTGGAAGGCATTTTGGAGTAGAGACATGATGGAATTTGTCCAAAGATGCAAAATTCGCTCCTAACCCTTCCAGAGGGTCCAGGGCGAAATCCTTCGAAACTACTATTTTTCACCTTGTTTGTGGTCACGCAAGGAGCTAATTGTGAGGTAATGTTGAAAAGAGGTCTAAATTGGCCAAGAATGCAAAATTCGCTCTTGGCCCTTCCAGAGGATCCAAGGCGAAATTCTTATGGAGCCTATCCCTGGGGAGAATCTTGAGCGAGCTTCATTTTAATATCTTTTGTTGATGATTTAAGGTATAAAATGCTATGTTAGAATAAATATATTATGTGTCCTTAATCATTTTATGGTTTGTCTTGCAGGTGAAAGAAGACCAGGCCACGGCAAGGACGGCCTCCTCCAGTCCAACATCAGCAAGGACGACCTCCTCCAGTCCAGCATCATCAAGGATGACCTCTTCCAATCCAACATTTGAAGGAAAGGTACACCATCCATCCTGCACATCAAAGACAAAGGAGGTTAAAGCAAGGGTCCATTGGAGAAGCAGATAGTCTCAGAAGAGTTAATTAAAGTTAGCTTCTCAGCATCATCAAATTGAACATCAACCAAGTTGCAAGTGTCAAACAAGGTGGCGTCCCAGTCATCACTCCTCCAGTCGGATTGGTCCACCTCAGCGTGTCCAGATTCAATGTACCTAACTCATCAAAGATGACACAAACTTCAATGTACCTACCCCGGTTATCCATTGGTCGAATATTTCAGAGAAGACATGTGTCCAAATAATGCAATTATTTCATTGGCCAGAATTGAGTTTGTTGTAACAAACCCTAATTAGGGTTTTCATTGTAAAATCTCGGCCATTGATCTCAAGTTGATCTGAGCCATCGAATTGTATTAAGGGCGCTATATAAGCCCTGGCTCCTCATTTTGTAAAGGCTAATAATAGTGAGTCAGTAGTTAGAAGGTGAATAGTTAGAAATAGTGAATAGTCAGTTGATAGAATAGCAATTAGAGTAGAATAGAAAGATAAGGCAAAGATTGTTGCCAAGATGTTGTTGTAAAAGGCTTGTAAAACTTCATTGAAGAAATGGTGAAGTCTATGGGTCGATTCAACAATTTGCATGGTCTCTATACTTCTCAAATTTGATTTCATGTTATTAGATGAGTGGAAGAAATGTGTTTGATTGATGGTGAAATTTGTATATCCATACTACTAGCAGTTTGTTGATTGCAGACTTGCCTTGTGTAGTCAACTGGAATCATTCAACTTAAGCTTAACTTCAATTGTCGCTTCTTCACTGATATGCATCAACCTGATGGTGTCTATGCCTGTAGCGATGATCTGAACATCATAAAGCTTTCCTCCGAAGATCACACTAATCTTGTGGAGATGGTCCTGGGATGTCAAAACAAGACTTAGTTAGAATTTCATCAAAGATCAATCATTGCTCCTACATTCTTAGTGTCAGAATTAGATCCTTCCCTCGCCCTCATCCTTTTTTCCTTTTTTTCAAAAAATCTAGGCTAGTGAAATCCTGTGTTCCAGCAATATTCAAAGCAAATCAGATGTTTAGTCATCAAGTGTAGGTCCCCTTGTGATTCCAACAAAATCACATCATACCACAAAGAGCTTATCCACACGTAGAGATCCTACATAACGGAACCTTGGAGTTACTCTGACTGATCCTTCGGCGAGATCTTCAGCAGTCGGGAAACTTTGCTCAAGAGAGGATAAGGTACCTTTAGGTATTTTATTCTGTGTTTGGTCGTGTACAAAATACGCATCAACACAACAACACACAAATCAATTGAGTGAGCGACATGACCACCTTCTTAATGGAATGTAGATATCCCCAGGGTCTAGATAGGGCCAAAAATAAAACATTTCAGGTTGGAGTCCATTCCCTATGTCTTAGTGGATGGCACCCTTTTCAAGGGAAACTCTAATGGAGTCTTGTTAAGATGTGTTGAGCACATTTGGGCCAACGAATTATTAGAAGAATTTCATGATGGCTCCTCAAGAGGTTGTTTCTTTGCAAGGACTACAGCTATCAAAATAATGAGGGCTGGTTATTACTGGCCAACCTTATTTAGTGACTCACACAAATGGATGAAGAAGTGTACGAGATGTGCTTTCTTTTGTGGAAAGCAAAGGCTAGTTGCCCTTCCTCTCCACCCTATTCAAGCAAACCAACCATTCGCACAATGCGGTTTAGACTTCACTGGCATAATAAATCCACCTTCTAATGTTGGTCACAAGTAAATCTTGTCCACTACAGACTACTTCACCAGGTGGACAAAGGCACTAGCATTGAAGGATGCCACAGAGGCCTCAATGTTGGAATTCCTTGATGGAATTGTAACCAGAGTCGATATCCCTTCTACCATCATATCAGGCAATGCCAAGGCATTTGTTGGAACTCAAATCAATTCTTGGGTAGTGTTGTGACGTATTCACACATCGCCCCATTGCAAATGGGGGCCCCTACTTTTTGCTTTCTAGGGTTTGTTTTTTTAGGTCTTTTAGGTTCTTGTCTATTAGCCTTTGCACTATGAGAGTTGTGAGAGGGATCATTAAGATAGTAGGCTCTGCTTGAGCTAGGGTGAGTCGTAGATGGTCCAGGTCAAGGTTTCTTTGAAAGCCTTCCCCAGGTCAAGTTTTTGCTCTTATTTCTAGGTGTGACTAGCCTAAGTTTGAAGAGGTCAGTGAAGTTTTGTTTTGTGAGTGTCATCTTTGAGAGTTCAAGATTGGTCCAATAGGTGAAAGATGAAGCCCAAGGCATGATTTGGTGTGAAGATGACTTATTTATCCTCTGGGAACGCCTTGTGCAAGGCCAGACTTGGTGAGATAAGCGGAAAAGGTCAAGAAACTTGAGCTAATCTTGAAATTCGCTCCTGATCCTTCCAAAGGGTCCAAAGCGAAATTTCACAAGGGACCTAAGATTTGACCTAAGTCAGTGAGTGGTTGAGCAAATTTGCAAAGATATGAAAGGAAATGAATCAAAGGGTTGAGTCTAGGGCAAAATCAAGTCAAATTCAAGGTAAATTGAGTCTAGAATAGGAATTTCGCTCCTGACCCTTCCAAAGGGTCCAGAGCGAATTCCTCTATAGGACACTCTACATTGACCAAAACTATGAACTAATCCATGTCCCAGGTATTATTGAAGGCAATTCACTTGTTTGGATGAAGAAATGTGAAAATGAAGTCAAGATTTGAGCCAAAGGGTGAATTTCGCTCTTGACCCTTCCAAAGGGTCTAGAGCGAAATTCATATAAGACCCTATTTTTTCACAAAATCTTGAAGAGAATGCCAATTTGAACTGGATGATGATGGAAGGAGGCCTAACAAGTTGTATCCAAGCCAAGGAGAGGAGAGAAGAGGTGTGAAATCAACCCAAAGTGTGAATTTCACTTCCTAATGCAAGAACATGTCCATCTACCCCCACCATGTCCAAGGAACAAGGATGTTGGCCCAAACAAGGAAGAAAATAGTGTTTATAGAGACTTTCGCTCTTCCTTGTTTGGGCAAACATCCTTGTTCCTTGGACATGGTGGGGGTAGATGGACATGTTCTTGCCTTAGGAAGTGAATGAAAGCATTGAAAAGTGAGGATTTTGTCCAAGATTGGGAATTTCACTCCTGACCCTTCCAAAGGGTCCAGAGCTAAATTCTCCATAAACCTCATTTTCTTCCTTATTATGACCAAATTTGTTGACTTCTAAGGTGTGTTGGGAAGGCTTTGATGCATGTTTGCCTTTGAAAGGAGGTTTGAGCCGATGAAATGGTGAAAATCAACCTAGAATGTGAATATCGCTCCTGACCCTTCCAAAGGGTCCAGAGCAAAATCCTCAATTTGACCCTCTATTTTGCCTAAAACGTTGAAAAGACCTTGTTTTGAGCTAAGTGGATGGCAAATGGACTTGATTGTGGTGAGGAGAGGTGAGTTTGATCAAATTTGAAGGTAAATTGAATGGAAGAAGTGAGAAATCAACCTAGAATGGAAATTTCGCTCCTAACCCTTCCAAAGGGTCCAAAGCGAAATTCTCCATAAACCTCATTTTCTTCCTTGTTTAGACCAACATCTTAGTTCCTTGGGCATATTTGGAAGTGGATTGACATGTTTTGCCTTAGGAAGTGATTAGAAGTGAAGGAGTGAAGGATTTTGTCCTAAATCATGAATTTCGCTCCTGACCCTTCCAAAGGGTCCAGAGCAAAATTCTTGAAAACACCTACTTTTCCCTTTGATAAGGTCAAATCCTTAGTTTCTATGGCGTGGTTGAAGGTGGATTGGTTTATATTGACTTTGCAATGGAGATTGGAGTTCAAGAGATGAAGAGTCAAGCCTAGAATGTGAATTTCGCTCCTAACCCTTCCAAAGGGTCCAAAGCGAAATTCCCAAATCTCTTTTTTCTTCCAATTTTGTGACAAGATAAACATTGACCAAGGTGAAATGAGCTTGGAGATACCCCTAGGCATGCCTTTGAATGGCTTGTGATCACCAAAAGTGAAGGTTTTGAGCTAAATCATGAATTTCGCTCCTGACCCTTCCAAAGCGTCCAGAGTGAAATCCTAAATAGGTCCTATCCCTAGCCATGTTTTTGGGCAAATTCCTACTTTCAGGTCTTCTTAGGGGTCAAACAAGTGTTGCCTTCATGAGAGAGGGATCCAAAGATGAGAGTCCGGGTAGAAGAAAGTGAGAAGGATAGAGCTAAGTGAGAGAAATCAAGCAAATCATGAATTTCGCTCTTGACCCTTCCAAAGGGTCCAGAGCGAAATTCTCAAAATCACCTAGTTTGCTCATGATTAAGATCAAGAGATGGATTCCTAGGCCTTGGTGGAGAGAAGACTAGTGTATGCTTGACTTGGGAGGCATTTCGTAGTAGAGAAATGATGGAATTTGGACTTAATCATAAAAATCGCTCTAGACCCTTTGGACTTAATCATAAAAATCGCTCCTGACCCTTCCAAAGGGTCCAGAGCGAAATTCCTAGGAGGTCTAATATTTTGCCTAGGTCCTTGAGCAAAACCTATTCCTTGGCAATTTTGGAGGTGAATGACTTGATCTTGGTAAGGTAATGTTGAAAATGAGGTCTAATTGAGCAACTTTGCGAATTTCGCTCCCGACCCTTCCAAAGGGTCCAAAGCGAAATTCTTATAGGGCCTGTCCCTAGGGAGGATTCTAAAGCGAATTCCATTTTGAGGCCTTCTTGCTAATGATTGGAGGTAAGGAATGCTATATTGGATAAATTTATCATGTGGACTTAATGATCTTTTGGTTGTTTTTGCAGACGGAAGAGGATCAAGCCAGGACAAGGATGACGTATTCCAGTCCCATCATCATCAAGGACATTCCAAATGCATAGAGGACTCAAGGTGTTTTGAAGCATTGGAAGACTCCAAGTGTTCAAGGAGTTGCAAGCCATCTCCAAAACCTTCACTTGGCCACACAAAGAAACCACATGATGGTAGAGAAGAATAAACTTACAGGGCAAGGTATGCTACTGGAGAAAGAAAACTTGACAGTAAGGAAGCCTCATCAAGCACATAGAAGATCAAGGAGTGCATCTTTCTTCGCATCAAGGATAGAGGAGGATCAACCAAGATACAAACGTCAGACAAGGTGGCATCCCAGTCATTTTTCCTCCAGTCGGATTGGTCCACCTCAGCATGTTCAGATTCAATGTACCTAATTTATCAAGAACGGCACAAACTTCGGTGTACCTACCCCTGCTTCCTATTGGTCCTCATTCCTTGAATGTAATCTTCTCATTGGCTAAGGAAGTTTGTTATAACAAACCCTAATTAGGGTTTCTATCCTGTAATCCTAGCCATTGATTCGAAGTCAATCAGAGTCATCAATTTGTAAAGGGCTCTATATATAAAGCCCTGGCCCTTCATTTGTAAAGGTTAATAGTTAGGAGATAGTGAAAGAGAGATAGTCAATAATTAGTAGCTCAATAGTAGATAACATTTTAGAGTAGAGTAGAAAGAGAAGGCAAAGATTGTTGTCAAGACATTGTTGCAAAAGACATGTAAACTTCATTGAAGGAATGGTGAAGTATATGTGTCGATTCTACAATTTGCATGGTCTCTATACTTCTCAAATTTAATTTCATGTTATTAGATGAATGGAAGAAATTTGTATGATCAATGGTGAAATTTGTATATCCATACTACTAGCGGTTTGTTGATTGCAAACTTGCCTTGCGTAGGTGTTGACGTGTATTTTGTACACAATCATACACAGAATAAAATACCGACAGGCATCTTATCCTCTCTTGAGAAAATAGTCTCTAACTGCTGAAGATCTGCAAAAAGGATCAGTTAGATGGACTCCAAGGTTCTTTTAGTGGGATCTCCATGTGTGGACAAGCTTTTTTAGTGGTATGATGTGATTTGCTGTTTCCTCCAAGGCGTCTTATGGATTCAAAGGTTCGAAGATTTTACTAAACTAAAAGGAATTTTCAAAAAAAAAGGCAAAAGGACAGGGTTTAAGTAAATCTAATCTAGCCTAACCCTATGAACGACTTAGCATGAATGAGATTTAGCAAGACTCAACCAACTTCAATTTTGCCATAAGATAACAACTCAATTGAAATTAGTGCGATCTTCTAAGGTAATAATGGTGTTCAATGCATCAAAGACCAAGGACACTACTACGAAGGTACATATCCTAGATGCGAAAATGCTTGAAGGTTAAGGACTCAAAATGTTTTCCAGTCGACCACGCAAGGCGTTCCTACAATCAGCAAGAAGCTAGTGGTTTGGATAGCGAATCCTACCAAATATCAAATCTCACACTTAGTCTTTCAAATTAACAACTACTTCGATTGAGCGTGATTCAAGTACATCCAACAACCATGAAGATAACTTATGAAATTTGCAACAAAACACCATAACTTCAATATTTTATTGATTTCCAAGTCATCATGTACAACAATTGCTTGAATTTCTCTCTTCAAGACTCAATCTTGCTACAAAATAAAAATTGCTTCTAACTCTAATCTCTCTATTACATCCACTATTATCTCTCACACTTATTCACTATTTTTCTATTACCAAATGAAATGAAAAATGGGGGTATAAATAGCATCCCCAGTTACAATGAAAGGTCCAGATTGAAAGTAAATCAATGGACAAGATCATGACACCTAAACCCTAATTAGGGTTTGTTACAAATGACCTCCTTTTTACTGAACAATATTAAATACATAGCCAAATATTAAATTTGGCACAAAAATCTAGGAGGTATCAGCCAATGAGAAACAAGATGTCATGTCATCTGTAACAACCTTTCATCTAGAATCTTATTCCCTTTCCAATTCCCTTTCTTAGCATATGCAATGAATTTTGTCACGATTCCTTCGATTTCTGTGCTTGGAATCTCGGGAAGATTCTTGATACTCTCTTCTAAGTGGATAACCTGATCAAATGCATCTAGAAGAGCTGTGTCCCAAGTAGGTTCAAGTTCCTTTGTTTTATCAATCAAGAGCATGGTGGCATACATCCGATCATACTGCTCATCTGTAACATCTGCGTCCTTGCGAAAGATGATCTTGATTCTATCCTCAAATTCTTGTAAATCCACATCTGTCTCGACCTCGATCCTTCTGCCAAGAATGGTACGAAGTACCTCAAATACTCTGTCCTGGATCGGATTGATCACCTCCTCAACTTGACCACATCTAACACTGATGTCCTCGAAGAGAACACTCTTTATATGGAGCAAGGTTGACCACTGAAACAAACTGTGAGAATCACCTTCTAAGATCCTCTCTTGTGCTAAAATTCTTCTGGATGTGTGTCTTATAACTTTCAAGACAGGGATGACAACGTCCTTGGTATGGGCAAATGCAGCTACTGTTGCCATCAATCTGTGAATAATCTCAAGAACTTGGATAGCCTGGTGGGTGATCTTCGACATCCTTGTAACAAACTCTATGGCCACCGTGTGAGACCTATCCATCCAACTACATGTACGCTGGACCAGGTTCCTGAATCTTTCTGCTTCATTGATTGATTGAAGGGGCAATGCCTGCAATGGTGATCTAACTGGATCCTGACGTCCCAAAGGTTCATTGATGTGACTGAAATATGTCCTCCATGCACCGACCTCTCTCTCAAGCTTTCTATTCTTTTCTACTTCTTCTCTAAGCTTGTCCTTCAATGCCTCAAATGTGTCGGTGGCATCATCTAAAGTCTGCTCTGCTGTAGATGGGCCTAACTCAATAGTCTGTATATGATAGTCTTCTGCTAGGATCTCACCCTCATATTTGTCTGCTGCCGGTGTAGCTATCTACAGTTTTCTAGATCCAGTCTCATCTCGAATCATCTTGGACATCTTTGTAGCCTTCTTTTTCTCTGTTGTCATATGTGAACGTCCCACGAGGCTCTCTAAATCAATTGCACTGTCCTCGTCCTCTATTACGATCACCTTAGTCAATCTTTCCTTCAACCAATCTGGGATATTTGATCTTGTCTCTTGAACTTGAATTTCTTTATGTACCATTTCTTCTTGTCTGGGAGGAGATGTTACTTCATTATCATCTTCTAAATCATAGTCTTGGAGAGATCCATCGGATAAAACATGTTGTGCCTGTCCTTCCTCCTGTCTATCATTCTATACCATCGATTCCATGGACTCTTCCACTCGAACTGTTCTATCTTCTGGTCTGGAAGAAGTACTAGGTGCTTGATCTTTGTTGGCACCTTGCTTTTTCTTGGAAGACTCTTTCTTTTCTGATCTTTCCTTTCTCTTCGAACCTCTCGAATGGAGATTGCCCTCACTGGCACATCGAAGGTTACCTTCACCTGAATTCCTAGGATTAGGATTGCCTTCACTAACACTGGCTCCACCTTCGGCTGGTTTCTCTTCCAAAGTAAAAGACATGGCTATGCCCTGTTCTCTCAACTTCTGATGCTGAACGTCTACCCATCTGCGAGTACAAGACAAGACTGGTGCCATCAAATCATCTAAATCCACGGCCTCGGGCTCATTCCAATTCAAACTTATTGTTTTGCTTTCTCTATCATATGAAGATTGGATGTGCCTGCCGTTGTCCTGAGCTTGGTCGGCTACTCTGTAAATCTTACATTTCTTGATGAAATCTAAAGGCAATCTAGAATGTATCTTACGTTTCACTTCAAGATCATCTAGGAGATTCATCATAAAATCTTCAATTTGGTACTCATGTCTAAATCTTCTACCGACCGTCTCCTCTAAGTGTCCATGTGGATCAAAACTATTCCTCCAAGCAAAAGATGAAAAAGGATACAAGGCTAATTCCTTCTCTGCGTCATCCATGGCTAAGACATTAGGACATACCTCAACTGAATTACCCAAAATAATAGGTACCTGAACTCCATTCTGATGTCTGTGTCTGAATGCCTTCATATATGCTGCCAACTGCCTTGTTACTTCAAGTAACACAATTCTGTCTGTCGGGTACCTCGGCAACATGTATGGAGGTAAAGGACATCCATACACTCTAATGTAAGTGAACTTGGGAAACTGAATGAACCAAGCACCGTACCTCTTGATGAATTCCTGGGCATCCTGAGATAATCTGTTGTGAATCCCTCCTTGCAACGTCCTTGTGATGTTCATCGTGAAAGTATCATTGATTAACTTGTAGTTCTTCCCTGGCGGATGATGCAAGTAGGTATAGGATTCACAAACTCTGACCTCGCCGGGTCCTCTACCAATCACTCCTCTGTGAGGTAGTCCTGCGTACTCAACGCTCCTGATTAAGGCATAGATGACGTATGAACTCATGTGGAAGGACTTAGTAGCCCTGAGTCTTCTCAATTGTACGTCTAAGCAATGGCTAATTATCCTAGCCCAATGTATCGTACCCTTTCCTTGAACAATCACCTGGATGAAGTAAAACATCCATTTCTCAAAATAGAAGGCATGAGGTGCTCCTGTAACTCTGTTGAGCATGGTAATCAAATCTCTGTACTCCTCCTGGAAATCAATCCTGTGTGGTGTGTTCGGTACTTTGCTCAGACGGGGACGACTCTTAAGTAGCCAGTTCTTGTTGATTATGCTTAGGCAAGCATCTGGATCATCATCGTACACTGATCTGGCTCCTTCAATGCTCTTGTATATCATGTCCCTGTGCTCTGGAAGATGGAAGGCTTCACTTATGGCTTCCTCTGAAAGGTACGCCAAAGTGTTTCCTTCGTTGGACACAATTGTCCTGGACTGTGGATTGTAATGACGGGCACACTCGATCATCAACTCGTGGCACTGAATGGCTGGAGGAAAACCGGCCGCCTTGATGATGCCACTCTCTATTATTCTCCGGGCAACAGGCGATGGCTTGCCGATGTAAGGGACCTCTCGGAACTTCTTCGTGTTAAAGTTCCCCAAGTTGGTATCTCCAATGTTGCTCCACTTCGACACGATCTTGGTCTCCACTTCTTCGGTCTTCTGATCTTCTTTCATGAGAGCTGAGCGACTGGTGGATGCTCCCGCCTTTGGGGTTGCCATACCTACACAACATTCCATTATAAGAAATAGATTTTGCAATAAATAACGTAAATAAGAGAGATAAATTTTAGGAAACCTCATGATAAGTCTCTAGAGCCATCATTTCCTAAAATACAACGATTGAGCCAAGAGAAATTCAAGAATCAAAATATCAAAATTTGAAATATGACGATGAATGAATAAAGCAATAACAATTAAATCGCCATACCTCGATAGAGAGCTAACTCTAGAATGCAAAAACAAAATTCGCCTAGGCAAAATTTGAGGTATAAGATAATCTTCAATATGATCTCCTCAAAATTGACTTCGCCACCTCTGGAGAGAATGTGATCTTCAATTATCGCCTTGGACGTGGTCTCAAATGGATCTTCAAATTCGCCTGGGTGTGGTCTTCAAATTCGCACCACCCTTGGTCTTCAACGTAATTCGCACTCTATACTTGATGATATTAGCGCCACCTTTGGTTTGAAATCGCACCACCTTTTGATAACTAAGCGCGCCACCCTTGGATGAATGAAACTCGCACTATATTCGCCTCTTCTCAATTCGCATGAAGGAAGGTAAAATAATGATGTAGAAAATGATAATTCCACTCCCCCTATATAGCGCGTTCATCCTTCCCCCCTTAGGCCGACTTGATAAAAATAAAACCATTTTTTAAATGATTTGCAATGAAATGACAAGGCCGACTTGCCTAATTGAGCGCTCAAATCGATTTTTCATTAATTAAATAATTAATTATTAATGCCTTGCGTTTTTTATTTGCAAATTTCGATTTTAATAAAGGCAAAATAATTAATAAATGTTTAACGCCAATTAAATGCCAATTTAAATAGGATTTTCAATTTTTAAATCGATTTAGCATTTAAGGATATTTGAATTGTTTAATTTGGCGCCAAAAATATGAAAATAAAGGGACGTACCTCATCGCTCTGGTCCCTTGGAGAGGGACAGGAGCGATCCATGATCTTGGTCTTGATTCTTCATTTCCACGTTCCAAATCGATCATCTGGTGGTCCTTCGAATTTGAATTTCTTTCTTGTGCGAGCAAGTGCATCTTATGACCATTATCGCCCTGGTCCCTTGGAGAGGGATAGGAGCGATCCTAAGGTTTTTGCTCGAAATTCTCCATTTTGGTACGATCCTTTCCTTGTATCATCTTCCAAATGCCTTTTAAAACCTTGTGCGTCCTTGTCTTAACGTGATTTTCAAAGAATATCATGTGTTTTGCCTAACATCGCCCTTGTCCCTTGGAGAGGGACAGGAGCGATCTCCATGTCTTCACGTTCATCTTGTATCTTTGACCTTCGAACTTCCATTGTAGGGCGAACAACATCTATGCTCATTCCTTTCGCGCTTATTCCATTTGTCTTCATTATGTGTTTGGACGTATTAAAGGGACCATCGCCCTTGTCCCTTGGAGAGGGACAGGAGCGATCCATCATTTCTCCTTGATCTTGGCGACTTTTAAACTTCGATCTCCTTTGCAATGTCCTTCCAAACGATGTCCCTTACCTTGCTTATCCTCGCCTGGCTTTGACCTATGCGTGCTTTTGATGATATCGCCTTGGTCCTTGTCCAAAGGACAGGAGCGATGTGATGCCTTTACATTATTTGGCGATGTTTGGACGTTCAAACCCTCGCAAATTATCTTCAAACGATGTCTTGGAGCATATGCTATCTTAGGGCGTCTTGACTTAGCTTGATCTTAAAGCAAAACAAGGAATCCAAAGCAAATCGCCCTGGTCCCTTGGAGAGGGACAGGAGCGATATGGTCCCTAGGTCCATTTTGGTGATTATTTAACGTTTGAAATCATCATGTATCACCTTTCTACCTTTCCGTGGACCCTCTAAGACCTTGCGAAATCTTGTCCTTATGTAAATCTTGCTCAAAATGATCAATACATCTAACATCGCCCTGGTCCCTTCCTGAGGGACAGGAGCGAAGTTCATCATTGCAAGCTTGTTCTTGTTTTTACCAACTTGCAATTATCTTCATTGCGTGAAATGACGTCCTTTAAGTCCTCTTGGTAACTTAATATTTGCTTGTCCTTTGAAATCGATGCCTTAATGGAAATATCGCTCTGGTCCCTTGGAGAGGGACAGGAGCGATATGGGTCTTAGAGTGCACATTCCTTCCATGTGACCTTTACAACCTTGCGCTTGATGGAAATGCCCTAAAATGTCTTCGCCACCCTTCGTCTTGACTTGGATTGGTTTAAATATGAACAAGAAGCAATACAACCATTGTATCGCCCTGGTCCCTTGGAGAGGGACAGGAGCGAACTTGCTCTTGTGGCCTTCATTTCACTTTGTCACCTTCCAAATTTATATTCAATGGATTTGTCATGCTCTACTCCATTCGTCCATGCCTTGACATCATTTGTAACTTTGCAAGAAAAGCAATTATATCAAAAATCGCTCTGGTCCCTTCCTGAGGGACAGGAGCGAACTAGGCATTTAACACTGGTATGGACGTCCCAAAAATCTTCAATTTATATTCAATGCGTTCATCTCATGTCCTCCCTTGTTTTTGAACGTAAACTTGTTTTGACCCTTGTCTGGATTTTGCAAAATGAAGGAAATCGCTCTGGTCCCTGGGAGAGGGACGAGAGCTACAAGGTACCTCGCCCTGGTCCCTTGGAGAGGGACAGGAGCGATTTGGTCAATATAGGTCATTCTCCTTCATTTTTGCATCTCAAATTATATTCATTTGGCAAAGCATCTTCCCTTGGACGTCCTCAAATCATTAAGTTGTCGAAATCTTGCAAGGACAAGGCGAAATTTGAATTGTAGCTCCGGTCCTTCATTGAGGGACAGGAGCGATTTTCCTCCTGGAGGCATTTCTGTGCTCACAAAAATCTTCAATTTATATTCAATAGAAAGATCTCGTCGTTCTCCATCACTTCAAACGTAAAATTTGTTTGGACTCTGCAAGGATGATGAGGTATTTGAAAATGAGCTCCCGTCCTTCACTGAGGGACAGGAGCGATTTTGCTCCTACAGGCCAAAATAACAAGATTTTTCACATTTTAACACTTCACGAGGTGAAAACAAATCAATTCCAATGCCCAGGATCAAAATTCAAAAAAGTCAAAATTTGGTCAAAATATTCAATCGGACAAAAATTCACATTGACGGTCAACACTTTAGACAAATTTAAGCTCTGCATGAACATTCCAATTGAAAATTAGACTATTTTGGCGAAATCATTGCAATCAAAATTTGCATTCTAGAAAAGAAGCTCAAAAGCTCTCAAAAAGACTGGATTCTGGCCTGAAAAGACGGAAATTAAAACCCTAAGGCTTGGCCCTAAATCCAGACAACTAACTGACTAACAAAACCCTAAAAAACGAAAGCGAAAACGAGCGAAAAACAAGCAAAAAGAGGGGGTCCCCATTTGCGATGGGGCGATGTGTGAAATGGTCACAACAGTAGGCAACTGGAATCATTCAACTTAATCTTAACTTCAATTATCGCTTCTTCATCGATATGCATCAACTTGACAGTGTCTATGCTTGTAGCAGTGATTTGAACATCATAAAGCTATCCTTAGAAGATCGCACTAACCTTGTGGAGATGATCATAGCATGTCAAAGCAAGACTTAGTTAGAGTTTCATCAAAGGTTATCCATTGCTCCTACATTCTTAGTGTTAGAATTAGATCCCTCTCCAACCCTTATCCTTTTTTCCTTTTTTCAAAATAGGACCAATAAAGTCTCACGCTCCAGTGATATCCAAAGTAAATCAGACGCTCAGGGCATTCAAATGTAAGTCCCCTTGTGACCCTTGTGATCCCGGCAAAATCACATCATACTGCAAGAGCATATCCACACGTAGAGACCCTACATACAAGAACCTTGGAGTTGCTTCGATTGATCCTTCGGCGAGATCTTCAGCATTCGGGGAAACTTTGTTCAAGAGAGGATAAGATACCTTGGTATTTTATTTTGTGTTCGCATGTGCATGAAAAACACATCAACAAGTAGTTAAGCATGTTATATACTTAAAGACATCATCAAATTATTACCCCCAAGGTAATGGCTTAGCTGAATCTTCCAACAAAAACCTCATCAAGATAATCAAAAGAACAATTGAAGACAATCAAAGGTCTTGGAATACTAAGTTGAGAACAGCCTTATGGGCTAACAGAATCACACCCAAGAGGACAATTGGTAAATCCCCTTTCATTCTGGTATATGGGAAGGAAGCAATACTCCCATCTTCCTTGGAGTTACCTTCTCTTGAATTAGCACATCAATTGGAATTGACAGAGAATGATGCCATGACAGTGAGGTTAGCTGAGCTAACGGAGCTAGAGGAAGTTAGAAAACGGGTCATACATACACTTAATGTTCATCAAGAGCAGGTCAAAAGAAGTTTTTGACAAAAAGGCTACTAATAAAGTCTTCAAAGATGGAGATCTAGTTCTCAAGTGGGATGCAGACAGAGCCAAAGCCGGATGACCCTCCAAATTTGATACTATCTAGAGTAGCCCATATGTCATCACCAGTTGCAAGGAGGCCAATGCATTTCATCTCTCTAAACTTGATGGTGAAGTTCTTCCAATCCCAGTGAATGGGATTCATCACGAGCCTTTCTTCTAAAGAGGATCTTGATGACAATGTTAATATTAGATCAGAGGTTGTTTTGCTTTCACAAGTGCTTTTGCACCTGCTACATTCTCCTTAGGAGGGTGTGTTCTCTAGTTTCCTACTTCCCTCCAAGTGTTAGCACACAATGTTTTGGGTCCTTCTAGCAACTCAATGCCCAATGGATGCTCAAAGCTTCCGGATATCATGCTTAGCAAGCAAGCATCCCGCAAAGGTCGCTAAAATGTTGTCATTTTATGACAACCTTGGTCCATCAAGAGATATGTTCCATGGACCAATGCTGCCCCAATTGGTCAAGTGCCAAGTCAAGAAATCAAGGTAATGTTTAAGTGTTCTCTTGTCATGAGGCATACTTCAAGCCCTCTCCCTTCACCCTTGCATCTCGCCTTCGCATCTTGGAGTCCATTGGTCCAATCTCCTTCTGTCTTCCTTCTTAGGAATTTTCGATTTCGAGATTTGAAGAACCAATCTACCCTTTCCCTTTTTAGGAAGAGGTATACTGTCTCCCCGAACCCTCAAAACCTAGACTTCCCTTACTTTCCGAATTTCACATTTCGGGGAACCAATCTACCCCTACCCTTTTTGGGAAGAGGTATACTGTCTCCCCGAACCCTGAAACCTAGATTTCCCTTACTTTCCGAATTTCACATTTTGAGGAACCAATCTACCCCTACCCTTTTTGGGAAGAGGTCTCCTATCTCCCCAAACCCTGAAACCTGGACTTCCCTTCCTTTCTCAATTTTAGATTTCAAGGAACCAGTCTACCCCTTCCCTTTTTGGGAAGAGGTATCATGTCTCCCCAAACCCCAAAACCTGAACTTCCCTTCCTTTCTAGATTTTCGATTTTAGGAAACTAGTCTACCCCTTCCCTTTTTTAAAAGAGGTATCTTGTCTCCCCAAACCCCGAAATCCGAAGTCCTATCTCCTCCCTCTCATCCCTTTGGACTCCAGGGCTCTCGTCTCCTCTCCCTTTGCAAAATTTTTTTGAGGGCTCGACCTCTAGTGACTACAACACTGCTAGATGGCGTGTCAACACTCAAGGCTCTTAATCCTCCACCAACTCTTACCACTTGTCCAGTTTCATTCATAACGCTACAAGGGTGCATTTAATGTTATTTTGCAAGATTTCCATCCAGTGGAGTCCAAGGCCATGCCTATTTATGGTTACTTGATGGCCTTCGTGTCAGCTCTACATGCTCTGACTTAGGAATATAACGCAATCTATACCTTCTAGAAGTACTTTTCTTCTTAGGATTGCCTTGTCTAGGTATGGTTAGGTTGATTGCACACACAACTATGTCAAGTCCGACCACTTCCCTATCTACTCAAATTGGCATTCCTCTACATACACCAAGGTCAAGGTTTCCCCTCTTTGACTGTCGATCTCTTCTCTAAGACTAGTTTGCTATATATAGGCTGATAAGCCTCATTGTAAAGGGTCCTCTCTTTGCTGATTCGAGCTATCTTCTGCTCTTTCACTTCTCTTGAAGGATTGCATATTTCTTGCACTTTTGCTATTGTAAGTTTGGCCATTGGCCTAAGAACCAATTGAAATCATCATTCTTGCCTCTCTTCAACTTATGCATGTGGTGTATGTTTTCTTACCTTCATGATAAGTGTGTTTTTGTAGCTTTCTCTCACATGTTGTGTTAACGTGTTTTTTGCGTGACTTGTGGGATTGCCTTTTTAAAATTTACCAAATTCTAGCCTCCATACATACGTTTGGGGTCATTCATGCAACCGAAGTTTGTGCATCTCTGAGGTATTTTGATTGGTTCTTTGTGTCATTTCGGGGTGGCAAGAGGAACATCTCTTAACTTGGTGCATCAACTCCTTTCATTTTAGCATTTCCTTCTTCCCTTTTTCCTCTGCAAGCTGTTAGAATAGGTCTACAAGTAGAATTAAAAGTGTTGGGTTGGTTCAACACTTGCACCTTGATGAGAAAGAAGTCGGCCTTCTTTGGAGATTCAACCCCTTGCGCAAGATCTCACACTTCAAGGTTGTTTCCATGTTTCACAAAATTGTTGGGTTGATAGCTCAACAAGGGTGCAAACTTTTGTGACAACACATCGCCTACATGTATGATAATGGACCTACTAACATCCAAAATAAATGTTACACTTCTCATACCACATGTCATAACTGATTTGCCACCTCCTTTCCCTACGAGAAAGAGATAGATACCTACCTCCATTAAAGCATGATCCCCCATGCAATGCTAGTGAAGCTTATTTGAAATGGCATCTTCAATGCAATGAAAATAGAACTATTGATCTCTTCCACAAGTCACTCTTACTCTCTCCTCGACCATTTAGCCAAATTGGCATTGTTAACAAGAATTTGCCACATGTCAAACACTTACATAGCCATTCATGTACCAATCAACCCTTAATTATGAAGACTCATTTCCCATGTTTGAGCCTAAAACTTAAATGTACTCCATTGTTAACAACAAATTTCCTGCAAAGTAAACATGGTCCAAATCTCCCATGAAAAGGATAATCACACTTTTGACACTAGTAATGATAATCCTCCCTTAGAGAATATAGGACAAATCCTTACCCAAACAACTTATCTAGCTCTAGACTTGGGGGCATTTATGATTCCCACCCATCCTTCAAACCTTAACACTCCAAAATTAGTACTAACCAACTCCCTTATAGCCATTCAAGACACACAAATACAACATTAGTCTACAAAGAACCAACCTAAGGAGCAGTTTTCATTTTATTGCATTTAGAACCATTTGCACAATCATTTTAGTTTGTTTTACTTACAACTTGAAATTTATTACACTAAGGATTCTAGCTTGATTTGCATCACTGCATATAGGACCATTTCCACCATCTTAGCAAGCTCTTTAAATGCCCCTTCCCCCCTACCATTAGCCTCTTGCCTCTCCACCACCTTTGCTCCACCAGTTGCCCCTTGAGATTTTCCACTACATGTCTCTTACTCACATTCCCTCTCTTATGGCAAAGTTTCAAGAGTGTCCATCATTTATCACTCCATAATACATGCATACATCTTGACTAGGCCAACCATCATTCCTATCCTTTTAAGTACATCCCTACTAGGGAACGTCCAGGTTAAAATTCAAGGCCACACTCTCTAGGAACATTGCCATTTTTACCTTAGTTCCTCAAAGAGGTATCAATTAAAGGACTAGAAAAAATGTCATTGAACATCCCAACAAATGATCTAAAGCAACCCGCCCTAGAATGTCAATGCCCCTAGAATTGAGGGCCTATGTACTAGCCTAAGTATTTATTCAAGCTTTGGCCTAAACATTCAAGTGGGATTTTTTACTATTTTTTGTCATTCTTACCGTCTTTTATGTTAATAGAATTTTACGTTAAACATTTGAATATTAGCATGTGTTTTATACTACATAAAGTATTTGCAATAGATCATTTAGAGACACAACTAACTAGCAATTTAGTAATTGTTGTCAATGTCAAGCTCAGTGGAATTTCCTCATGATTATTATCAATAGCCAAATGCAATTAATATTTTTAAAAAAATAACAAATTGTATCTACGTCATTTTTTTATTAGGGAAGAAGGTTTAAATTGAACTTCCATTCACATTTTGTTTTGGTAGATTAATTTGATGCTTTCTATTATAAAGCTTAAATTAAACTAATACCTTTAGACCAATAACAACAAAACAAAAAACCAAAGATTCCAATTTCCTTGTAATTTAGGAAATTTTTCACTTCTATGCACTTTTGAAATTCTTCCCATAGTGTGTTTATTAAGTGGTGATGTTGTTGTAGTGGCCACCAAGGTTCAACCCCCACTGGGCCATTGTGATCACAGTCTTGTGCCTTTGCTGTTCCAATGTGCTCACCGGATTTGAGCCTCCACTTTGATAAATGGGGATGAGATCCCACGTTTGTGACCTCATCAATCCATAGATTCAGGTCAAAAGCGTTTCACGTGGGGCTAGAGGACGTGTCATGCGAGTGTCACTGATTATGTTAAAAAATTACTAAGCACTATTTGGGAAAAAAAATTAACAGATACAAGGTTTGTGTTCATGTTTGTATTTAGCAACAATAAAATCTGAATTAAGTTTGGCACGGAAAATATTCCAAAAAATAATTAATGCATAATATTAAATTGAGTCTTTTTTAAATACATCAAAAATGCATAAAATTGTCAAAGGTTTGACATTGCTAAGAAGATTTGAAAGCTTTATAAAAAAAGCCACATTTATAAACTGTGATAAACTTATCAAAAGTTTAACCATAAAAGCATATGAAGTCACAATTGCAAAGATGCTTTTTTTGTCAACAGTTGTTGGAAAGTTTGTCATTGATGTCAAGAAGACATTCAGAGTTTTAGGACAAAGTTGTGATGACAAAAAGGTGACATGAAATGACTATAAGAAATAGTCTATAGAATGGTGAAGTTTATGATAAAAAAAATGTGCCATGATATGTAAATCCATGCGACATGATCTTTGAGGGTACTGTGGTTTGCAATAGTAAAAAAGCATGTTAAACAGGTTCAACCATTATAGAATGTGTGAATTGGTTCACAAGACATGAGGAGCTTTCAACTAAGAAGAAAATGAGCAGCAATTTAAGTATGGCTAGCAGTTTATCTATAAGATCCAACGTCAGCAAAAGTAGTAATGTTATTGAAGAAAACAAAGACACTGATTGTAATTGCAGTGATTTATATATGACAGCAATCAGCATTTGAATAGAAGCAGCAAGCTAAACATACAATCAGCAATCAGCAAATAAAAATTGTTCATTATACACAATGAGCAGGTTCAGAATTAATATTGTTTATTATAAACAATGAGCAGGTTCAGAAATAATAGGCAAAGCATCTAATGAAGTCAATCTCCACCAAAGATAATTTATTATGGTAGAAAGATACAGCCACGCAGCCAATAATCATTATAAGATAAAGTCTCATACAACAGAAAAATCACATAAGAGAAATTTGTCTTATTCACCTTGTCTTTTTCAAGAAAGGAAGACAGCAATTCATATAATGAAAAGTCATGATGAATAAAGAGGTACGATTTTGATTAGAAGACTATTCTTCAAAAGGTGTGATCTCTTAAAGTGCCTCATACATATTTATGGTGGGCCTTAAGATGTGGTGCACTTCTTATTGAAGGAGTAAATGTTAACAAATGAAGATAATTTAAAAGGTTGATTTGTCTTTGTAGAAGTCACCTCTCTTGGAGAAGGCATACCTCTTGAGAACCATTGTCTTTCAAGGAAAGTCACATTCCATGGAAAGAAATATGAAGGCATACATAGAGATTGTAAAATGTGGTGAAGGTTGACGTGAAGTGTACTTGTGTAAGCGTGCAAGCACTGAGTAGAAGAGATAAAATGAAATACACAAGCATATCTGAAGAAAGATAAAGATATATGAGCAGAGCTATGGAAGAGTTGATGAGTATTAATTTGTGAAAAGAAGAATGAAGGGATGTTCGCAAGCAGATCTAAAGAAAAAATAGAGCACAATTAGAACAGACATATAAGCCATATTGGAGCAGAGAATTTATGAGCAGATTTCTAAAGAAGAAAATATGTGAGAAGGCAGCATATATTATTTAAAGAATAGATATA
Organism: Cryptomeria japonica; assembly: GCF_030272615.1. Lineage (NCBI taxonomy): Eukaryota > Viridiplantae > Streptophyta > Pinopsida > Cupressales > Cupressaceae > Cryptomeria > Cryptomeria japonica. The sequence continues at coordinate 377,851,679 of NC_081410.1, read as the reverse complement.
AGAGCAGATCAAGAATATAAGAGATATGTTGTGAAAAAGATTTCATGCAAAGATAAAGAAGACTTTGAAGCAGATTTATGAAGCATTTTGAAGAGGGTATTGTGAGAAGTATTTATGGGAGATTTATAAGGAGATGGTAATCAGTTTTGTGGAAGATTTATTGTCACCATAGTAGTAGATTTGAAGGAGAGATTATAGCTCTTGTGAAGACAATTTCAATGAGGGTTTGGTGCCTCTAAGAGAATGAGGGGTTGGTGTCTCTAGTGAGTTGGTGCTCACGAATAGAATGAGGGGTCGGTTCCTCTAGTGGGAAAGTTCACACAAATTGAATGAGGGGTTGGTGCATCTAGTAGGTTGGTGCCTATGAACTTTGTAAAGAAAGAATTTATATAAGAGCATTAATTTGTTGTGGTTTTCTCCCATAAGGTTTTTCTAGGTATATCTTGTGTTCTATTTGTGATGCAAGATAGTTAGATTCTATATGAATGATAATATGCAATAGATATGCTTATGAGATTAAGTTATATGCTTATGATATTAAGTTGAAAAAGTAAAAGTTTGTTGTTATACTGAAATTTATATAAAGCTTGTGAAATTTGTTGTAGCTGTGAAGAAGCCATGGACTTTTTTGCTGACGTGTTCTTAAACAATTACAAATGTAGACAAGATCTTCCTACTTTCTAGACACCAACTTGCTCCTCTTTTAGGAATGAATGTGATAAAAACAACTCCAATTCCTCTCACAAGCTCACAAACTTGCTGCCCAGCCCAATATTTAAATAGCAAAGCATTATAGTTCAATAACGTGTGCTCCATAGGTCATCTACCATCTATACCCATGCATGTAAACGTCTGCCATGTCATATTTGGTTGTTGACATTCCAAATGCCTACTATTAACTTGTATTTCCAGCATTGCTCTTTAATTAGATTTGCAACTGTTGGATCCTGTTCAAACCTCTTAATGGCTTCAAGAAGCCTTTCCATAACTTTTACAATCACTTTGTCAATTAATTTGAAATAACTTAGGCTCCAAATAACAAACTATTGCATCTAAAGGTGAATACATCATTTTCTACTTGAAATCAATCATTTCTCGTATTGACATGTCTGCTTCTACATTATCGAGTGCTTTTTGACTAGCTTTCTTGAAACAACCAATGCTCTCATAAAAAAATGCTATGACAAGGGTTATCACCATCAACCATATGAAGCGGATCAATAATTGCACCATATTGATTTGAAACCTTTGTTGCACTTTTCAAAAAATTATTGCTTAAAATGATTTTCTTTATGATCTTCCCTTAAAACCTTTTAAAAGAGCTTTAAATTTTGCCACCCACTAGAACAAATAACAAACTTTAGAGCTACTTTCTCTTCAACCGCCTCTTTCAGACAATATAAAATGAAACAACTCTTGTTTCACATAGCCTAAACAACTCCCTAGATGCATGTTACTACAAAGATTCAATTTGAGACAATAATTTCTTATAAATTTACAACTGCTCTCCCTTTATGAATCGCTTCATGTACCCATGGGAATTTAGGCAAATCATTGTGTGTTGCACATTAACTTTAATAAGTTTGTGGGTGCCTCTCTAATATCAACTTCCTAGCTCCCACACAATTGGCTGCACTATCAATTATCACTTGAACCACATTTTCCACCACTATTTTAAGAATTACTTCCTCTACTATTTTAAAAATATACCCAATTTCTTTCGATCCATGGTGTTAATCACCTTCAAGAGCAGAAAACCTTGATGACAAGTAATAAAAATTAATCAATGACCTCTAACATATATTTGACCATCCATCACTCAATATAACGCAACCATCTTTTGACATTTGCCAAAGAGTTGTTCTAAAAGCCTCTAACGAGAGAGGGTGTACCCTTTGCCAAACAATACAACTTTATGAATTGTGTTGTATTTGACCATCCATCACTCAATATAACGCAACCATCTTTTGACCTTTGCCAAAGAGTTGTTCTAAAAGCCTCTAACGAGAGAGGGTACCCTTTGCCAAACATTACAACTTTATGAATTGTATTGCAAAGATGTGGATTCCTAGCTACATTGAATGAAGTGGCACTTGAATAAAACAAATCAGCTAGCACGTCACCAACTTGTTCTGTTTTTTTTGGTCGGTGTCCAAAAGCTATTCAATGTTCCACTCTCTTTTGATCTGCCTCACATGAATTTGAGCAGACTGGAAGAGGAAAACACAATAGATGCCATGAATTTGGAAATGTTCTCTTCAATTTTCTATTTCTTTTGTCATTTTCATCTTTCTACAATCAAATAGGATTGGTCTTTCTATATAGCAGCTCTAAACTTTGGAGTCATGTTCTCACATGCAATAACACCTCCTCGTGCCCGCCTAAAATGCCAATTGGTCCATCGCTATTATTAAGCTTCTAGTAAAAGGTTTGTTGACACAAGCTACATTTGGCATTGGTACCATTATGAGTCACATATTTATAATCTAAGTCACCAGGTTCGAATTCGAATTCGAAGTTCGACAGCTTTGAAATTCGAATGAAGTTCGATGTGAAAAAAATTCGAAATGTATAAAATTCGAATTAAATTCGCCATATGTAATAAATTTATAAAAAAACATTATAAATAAATATTATAAATAAATAAATGTGTATTATGTGTATTTTGTAAAATCATATTGTATAAAATAATAATAATATTAATATATTATTAAACCTAAAAAAACTAAAAATATATAATATAAAATTATAAATTTTATAATAATAATATTCAATAACAATACAAACATTATAAATATATGAATGTGTATCATCAATTATGTGTATTTTATAATATTATATAATATAATAATAAACCTAAAAAATATTAATTATACTATTGTTTAATAGTATTTAATTATTAAAACTAAATTATTTTTTTTTAAAAAGAGGATAAGCAAAAGCCTACCCGTGCAGGTCGGGCGACTACCGTGGGTCGTGACTGCAACTTCCATGGTGGTCGGCAATGTCGGGTAGCAATGGCGACTCCCGTGGGCCGCGACTGCCAACTCCTGCGATTGGCAATTCTCGCGACTGGCAACTCCCGTGACTACAATAGCAATGGAAACCCGTTCGACGAAACCCTAAAACGCAAGATAAAAAAATGGTTTTCTGTTACCCTAATTTTTTATTTGAATTTAATCGAATTTTTTAAGGTTTTTGTAGAATATTTCAAGTTCGGCGAATTTCGAACTTCAAGGTTGAAATTCGGCCGAACCTGGTGACTTAGTTTATAATTATAATTGTACTGAAACGATATGACATGTTGGTTACAGTTTTGAACGATCATGAATCAAGCAACATAATGAAGCTCACAACATGTTGCAGGTGATCATTTTATAAAACAAATATAAAACCCTGACAAAAAGCATTATTTTATCATACATTTTAATTATAAATGCTTGAAACTTCTTCCGTGCAAAACCTAGGTCAAATTATAACAATTTTTTCATATTTATAGGAGTTCTCTGAATTTTAGGCTTCATGCACAAGAAAGGGTAAATCCTAGGACATTGGATAAACCCAAGGAGAAAAGGCCAGCTAAACACAAGCAAAGTATGAAGCCTTTTTAATCCCACCAAAATCGCCACCATTTCCTCTAAATTGCTAGAAATGTCTCCCCAAAGATTGACCTTTTATGTCATGTCAGATTGTGCTGTATCTTATCCTTCTTTAAGGAAAAGGGCGACTTCTTGAATATTATCCATTTATGTGACTTTTCATCCATGGAAGCTTCATTATCATCCTTGCTTTTCTCCAGAGAACCTTCAAAGGAAGAGATTCGGCTGTCTTTGTGGGAGACAGAGAATGACCAGATCTGAATAGACTTCTGGGAGAAGCTCCTCGACCAATGACAAAGAGAAATAAACTGAGATCCTGGAAGAGTTAGTAAGATCTGAAGCATCTGTTGAATCGGGATCATGATCCAATTGTTGGTTCCAAAATCTGTAGCCAACCTTGAGAACAAATTTCCCCCAACACTTGCTTGACAAGGTTCGTTTCAACTGGTAATTACGCATACATGATATTGGAATGAGGCTGAGATTTTCTGGAATTGAAATACGTTTTCTAATGGAATTTCCAAGGGTGGACAAGCAGGATGAACACCAAAATTGTAAAGAAAGATTATGTAATCGTGTCCAGATTAGCATGGTTAAGAATGGTTGTAAGAAAAACTCAAGATACCATGGTTTAATGCTTAGGTATGCTCTGTTCCAGGACCATGGCCTCTCCCCCGACATATTTAAGTCCTCAAATACATCGCAGATAACCATGAAAAATCCTTTTGCGCATGGACCAGTCTAGGCCAAAAATTGTTGAGCCAATGGATTGGGATATGTTCAAGACATTCCTTTTCAACCTCTAAAAGGCTTTATCCTCATATTCTACGACGAAAAAATCATACAAGTGAAGCCTCGCTTTACACTGAACCAAATTAAGATTAATAGAATTTAACTGAAACTTTTGAGGAAGATACAGGTTATTCGCATGTAGAATCGGTTTATGCTCCATAAAACCCCAAACTAACAACAAGCGATACCAAAATAAAATGAGGAGAAAGAGCCGCATCATCACCAAAGGACGAATCCAGCATATTTGTTCCAAGTCAATTGAACATCCTAGCTTTATTCTAACCTAGGCCAAAATCAAGCTGATGAAGATCAAAGGAGAAAGAAGACAATGTCCTAGAGACCAGTGCGCAGGCATCAACATCCAATTTCTGCTTCCCAGAATTGCAGAGCACGGTACAAAATGATCGGAAAGGAGGTTTAGTTCAGGAGAGAAGCTGCAATGATCCTAGATGGAATGGCCGGGATTAACAAGAAACGAAATGGGAGAAGCGGGAGACCTTTCGGGAGTTAAATACCCCCATTCGAGTATTAAAGTGAAAGGCTAATCTATTTCCTCTCATAAATTTAAATTTTAACCCGATCCAATATGATTAATTATAAATTGTACTCCACTGAAAATTAATGAATACGGCCTCCATAACAATAAGCAGTTGGTGGTAACGAGGCAATCCCACACAGTACTTGATTCCGCTATTTTATAAAATGAAACAAAATTGAAACTCCTGGAGTATAAAATTCTTCACCGGAAGATTTGTGATTCCCAAACAACAGACAACACAAAGATCATCGTGATAAAATTACAAACAAACGTGCTCTAAACAATGCAGATAACTCAAAGATCTTCCTTTTCGAAAAGAGAGTTGTAAACTATGCATGGTAATGAAAAGCTAAAAATGAAACCTTCCTAGAAACACTCAAAAAAAAAAAAAAAAAATTATGCCAACTGTTTGATAAACTCTCCAAACACTGAAAATGACTTTGTTCATATTTAAAAAGAATCAACCCTCTCACAACGATGGCTTCTGTGTAATTACTGAAATTGTGGCGTAGACAGTAAAGAAAAAGAGAATCTGAATTCTGTTGATGATTTAAATGAAATATTAAAAGAAGAAAAAGAGCGCTAAAAAGCTAACCTCATCTTGCTACAGACGAAATAACGCCCGAATTCCTTTGACAGCAATAAAGAGAGAGATTGCTTCAAAATACCTGCGACTGTGAAATAAATATAGTGCGGGAGACAGATCAAAACTACAGACAAGGAAGAGTGGTAAGCAAAGAATAGTGAGAATATTAGTAAAGAAAGATTTATGGCTGCATAGAAAGTGCGCGATGGAAGGCGAAGGATCTAGAAGCAGGAGGGGGAGATGATTGATGATGTTTCTCTTTAAATTATTCTTTTCTTTGTTTACTCGTTTCGAATTTTATTTTTTTGTATTATTGCTAAAAGTGGGTTTGAGGGGGAGATGATTGATGATGTTTCTCTTTAAATTGTTCTTTTCTTTGTTTACTCGTTTCGATTTTTTTTTTTTTGTATTATTGCTAAAAGTGGATTTTGTAGTAATAGCTTTCTTTTGCTAATTCCTAGGTATTAAATTAGCAATGTAAAAATTATTATTTTATTATATTATTCGTAAAGTATTTTAAATCATTCGTAGACATTAAATTAACAATATAAAAATATTATTTTATTATATTATTTGTAAAGTATTTTAAAATATTATTAAATTGTGTATAGGCATATATAAATAGTTTTATTGATCAAGTATTACTTTTGAAGTAATTTTGTGTAGTGTTTAGTTAATGGAATTATTTATATTTAACTATTTGATAACATCTTTCTATAGGTTTACTTGTTTAATCTAGGTGGACCAATATATTTTTTTATTTAGCTATTTAGAAAAATGTATTCATTTGGTTATTTAGAAAAATGTATAAAAATCAAAGGATATATAACAATAAAAGGGTGAAACTTGTGATAAAATTGAGCGTAAGTGAAAATTGTGTATAGAAAAATGAGTATTGGGGAGAAAAGAGAATGTGTTGAAGAAATTTGTTTGACAAAAGAATGTAATATCTGAAAATATACTTACACTTGTTTGTGTAATAAGAAATAAAGAATAACACTTGACACGTGGCAAGGATGAACTTAATATAATCATTAAGATCAGTGTAATGGATGAAAAGAGCACAAACTAATAATAGAACACATAGTGGATATTGTTAGGATTAATGATAGTCCTAAAGATGGGTTAACAGAATATTTGACCTTATTAAGTATTTCGCATTCCGAAACAGTGTACTGGTAAACAAGAATTAATGCAATAAACAGGAACAGTAAAGACAGCATAGAAAACACACCGTAACACAAGATGTTTAACGAGGAAACCTGGTGTGGGAAAAACCTTGGTGGGATTTGTGACCCACAATATTCACTCACTGGCCAATGAATGGATATTACTTACAATGAGGGGCTTGCACATGCAGGAAGGCCAACTGCCCAGAGCTCACTGCTCAATCTATAAAATGGAAGTCTCACTGACTTACAAATGGATTATTAAAATCCAATATAATGTACTGCTACAATTCAGCATCTACTATGTCAGGTTCAGTACCGGTTTAAGCTCATACTATAACCATAAACTTTATACAAAATCTGCCTTAATATTCGCTCATCACTTCTACCATATCCGTCATATGTCCATCATTGTAAAATGATTTACAAGATCTCATACATATGAGTCTATTACAATATGCCATGTCGGCTTTACAAAAGATATTTACAATTAATTACAATATGCCATGTCGGCTTTACAAAAGATATTTACAATTAAATACAATAAACAAAAGTTTATTCCTGTAGGTTGGGGTGTCGGTGTACATTCTTGACGCTGTGGGTGAAGTGTATGTCGGTGTCGATGCCTGTCAGTGCCGGTGCTTGAAGGTATCCAGTAGGTTGTCGGTAGGTTGTCATCAATGACAACACCATCATTTCTCACTAGAGTGTAGAATGCCAACAGATATGTGATATGTCCATATTCTTATATGAGTATTTATTTTTGATATACATCAAGATTTTAAGTTTTCAATTTAACTATTGAAAAAAAAAATGTAACAATCAAAGGGCGAAACTTGTGATAAAATTAAGTATTGGCACTAAAAAATGTGTTCATGTGGAGGATTTTTTCAACTCAACAAACATTTAAATGTCTTTTTTAAGAAAAAGAAAGTGTTTGGGAGAAAAGAGGATGTTTCAAAGAAATTTGTTTGACAAAAGAACATGATATCTAAAAATAAATTTAACTTGTTTAAGCACTAGAAATAAAGAATAACACTTGACACATGGCAGGGATGAAATTTTTATAATTACTTAAATTAGTTTAATAGATGAATTTAGATAAAGTAATAGAACAAATACATAGTGGATATATGAAACAATTATATTCTTATGTGGGCACTTCTTTCTCATAAACCATAATATTTTAAGTCTTCAAGAATGCATAAAATTGTATTTGGGTTTATTCTTTCAACACTCAATATTGTTGGCAAGAGATACTGTTCCAGAGAAGATTGATGCATGAGAGATGCTTAGGAGTTGTCATTGATGGCAACTCAGTTTAGAAATCGTATCTAATGTACATAGATTTGATTTATCGGAAGTCATATTGTTCATGAGGCATAAGTTTGGAAAGTGGAACACGGTAACCAGTAGAATATGAGTGCAGTATGCATATCTTAATTTTGATTGTGTAATTTTGGTTGCAGTGATAAAGGCAGATGATTCGAGGTTCAAGGCAGATTATTCCAAAATCTTGATATCCAGTGTTGATTCTTGAGCAAGATTAAAGGTCTGGTATCCGGTAATTCAGTTTGAACAGAGATATTTTTGTGTAACGTGTGTTAAGGAATTGTTGGGTTGATTTTGGTGATTGGTTTCATGTTCGAGGTGATTAAGCCGACTTGTATGAAGTTTTTTATCATTCTTTTTAGGTTCGCATATGGATTTGTGGATGGATTGAGCCAAATTTAGGTCACATGTTTCATGTTGTGTGTTATGCAATTTTTGGAAGCTGACATGGTTATTGATCTATTTTGTTGGTGCGAATATAAAAGATTGATTTGGGTGAATATTTTGATATATGAGATGAGTGTGAGAAGTTTGTATGAGCAAATGTCTACTAAGAATAACGGTCATAAATGACCATCATAAGATAATTAACATACACTTGAGTCAGTTGATTCATTGGTTACAGAACTTCTCGGTTTAGCTAATCCAATTCGTTACATAACAGTCTCATGTCTACTGACATTAACGGTTTACAAGGACCTGTAATGCATGCTAGAATTCATTCTTCAAATAAACAAAGCTATCAATTAGAAGCACAAGGGAAATCACGAATCCCTATTTAATCAATAAATCTAACAAACTAGACAATGAAAAGATACAATCAAGCCAAAATAGGAATTATGATTTCAATCTATAAAAACTCCCTATTTCATGACTACATATTGCTTCCATTGCTCTTCTCCTCTTTGTGGTATGATGGCTCTCAGAGATTGTGCTGGTAACCTGCAAGTGACACAAAGATTCAAAGTTCATGATTCAGAGTAAAGATTGAGGAGGATTGAAAATGGAGATTGGATGCTCAATTTATAGAAAATTGGATGAGATTGATTGAAAGGTGGAACAAAATGATCAAGAGGTGTGAACTCAGGTGAGCTCAAATGCAGGTTGATAGTTGAACTGCTGATTGTAGGAGTAAAACTCAATGGATTGAATAGATTAATTGAGTCAGCTAATTGAGAAAAAGCTGACTAAAGGAAGAAAAAGAATGATTGGAGGAAATAAAGAGGATGACAAAGAGAGCTTAATTTAGAAAAAGCTAACTTAAAGATGGAAATAGAAGTTTGAAGAGATAAATGATTTAATTAATTAATTTAGCATGTGCTTGCATTTAGATTTAGATTATCAATTTAATCTTTACATGAGATATTATTCAAATAATTGAATTTATTAATTCAATTTAGTATTTGAATATATTTAAAACTTGACTTTGATTTTCAATTTGGTTTTTGAAATCATGCACATGTATTTAAATTTGGAAGAAATTAGAAGCATACGAAATTAAATGAAATTAGAATTTGGGGATTTGGAAATGGAAGAATTAATTAGCTAATTAAATAATTTAAAGAAACTATTTAATTATTTAGAAATAGAATTTAATTAAATAATAAAGATTATTTAATTTAAAGGATTAAATTATAATTAATTAAATAATAAATATTTAATTAATATTTAGAAGAGAATTGAATGATTAGTTGATTAGAGATAGAAATTGAGAATTAATTTATTTAAATAATAAAGATTATTTAAATTGGGGAATTAACCATAATTAATTAAATAATTAATATTTAATTAATATTTAGAAAATGATTTAAATGATTTAAATGATGATAGAATAGGAAATAGAATAATTAGTAAGATAATGAGGAAATATGAAATTAGAAGAATTTAGATTAATTAACTTAATTAAATAATTAAATAATTATTTAATCAATTAGACGAATAATTAGTACATGATCAATGAGACATTTTTAGGTGTCTACATTTGCCCCTCTTTGAGACAATGTCAGGATGATGTTGTTTCAAAGAAAACGAAAATTTCTGCCCCAGTATGCCCCGGTGATACTTAGGGTGTAATGCCCCCTCAAGAGATTGTTTGTGCATTAAAGACATGAATGATCTCTCGAAAAAAAGAAGAATGTGAGATGAAAGATATAAGAATAGTTAGTTGATTAGAGATAGAGATAGAGTTAGGTGATGTGAAGATGATATTGAAATAGAATGATGTTAGATGAGATAAAATAATTTAGAAAGAGATGGTGAGAAAATAATGTTTAGAAAGAATATACGATTTAGAGAGAAGATGGGAAATCAAAGACTATCAAGAAACGGATGAGATGAGAATGAAATTGAATGAATCACGAACCTATGTCACATATTTTATTGCATCAATACATATTCATCACCGAGCCTTATTATTGTACAATGAAGCTTAGCACATCAGGGTATAAGGAACCAAGACGTAAAGATATCTCATTGAAGAAACAACCACGTAGCAAACACGGAGTGAACCCTCCATTCTGGGAATTGCGTTAGGGGTCGAGGTATGTGTGGTGATTTCACCTTAATGTGAAGGCTCTTATCACAGACACCCACTAGAGCAATTTCCCTAGAATTTCATCGGTTCACACCACAAACAACATACAAAGAAAAAGATAATGCTCATCACAACTCCTCTAGTCACTTGTGGACATCCTTGAGTAGCATAGAAACAATATCTGTCACCAAATGATAAAAAGATAAAGACTGACCCGAACAAAATTCAGCAGTTATATTGACCTTGTGCCTTCATTCTCAGTTGTTTGATGTGATGGTTGATAATGTCTGATCTCAGAAAGTTGCGAACCCCGTTTAAGACTGACCTGTCTAATTTCGAGTGTATCCTCTTCTGTTTAAGACAAGATAATGATCACGTTGATATGGATATGATACGATTGATAAGACAGTTTGATCAGTTGATTGCAAATGTTTGACTAGATAGTTGTATCCTTTGTTAACTTCGTGTGAAGCATTTGCTGGATATCTGCTAGGGTATTTGTTTCTCATAAGACATTTTATTGCAAGTTTTTCTGATTGATTGATTTTTCGATTTTTAGTTCTTTTCCAAGAGCTTTTTCGATGTTTTTGGATTATGTAGATCGATATTTGAATGTTTTTTATTGATTTTTTAAGGATCGTATTTGAATATTTTTGGATCATTTTTTCAGGATCGTATTTGGATGTTTTTGGTATTTCATGATTTTCAATGTTTTTGGGTTTTGAGTTTTCCAATGTTTTTGGATTTTAAGTTTTTCAATTGTTTTTGAATTTTGAGTTTTTCAATGTTTTTTTGGATTTTGAGTTTTTCAATGTTTTTGGATTTGTTCAGGACTTTATACGATTTTTAGGATTTTTTCAGGACTTTATATTATTTTTTGGATTTTTTTAATTTTTTTCAGTTATGCCCCCAGTGTGCAGACCTGTATGACATGATGATCTGTAGAATGCATATGGAGACAAATAAATTTTTGACATGACCTATGTGAATGCAACGTGCAGGATGAAGATGCATTTCCTATTCGAACAAGGTTGACTGTGTTTGTTTTTGCATTTGAATACACCAATTGAAATGGAGGTGCAAAACATTTCATAGATAAGCGGTCAATCGATCTCTAAGGCCCTTCAGAACATTCATCTCAACACACTTAGTGACTAGGATTTACAAATGGAGACGCGGAAAACTTCCCCATTGGTTCTTGAAACTTTGATCTTCTTTTCCCCATGTGTGTGCAGATGAGTTAATTCCCGCTCTTGTGTTCACTAAAGATCCTTAGCATCCTATACGACTAGCTACATGGATTATTCTAACTTCAAAAGCATCCTGAATAGAGCCTCGCTGCCAGCAAGCCTTGAGAGCTTCGACGAGGTTATAGACTGTAATTTCTCAAATATTGCTCCATTGCCGGTAGGCGTTCATAGGCCTGATAGAGTTACTCGCATGTTCCCATAGTCAAGCTTTTTATCACATTTGTATACATGATATTTCAGTTATATATCATTGCTCTTTTTTCCTTTAGATGGATATTTGACATAGCTCTTTTTCTTTTTATCTTCTTGCCTTGACTTTGTAAGTAATGAAACCTACTTGGGTGTGACAATTACAGCGACGTTGAAGTAGAATTTTAGATTTTTCACTAGTCATACGATCAACTAGGTGTCTAGAATGAATTAGAGATTTATTGTGTTTGAGGTATAGCAATTGATAGATTGTAGGTTAATAAAAGTCTCAAATAGTGAAACCACTACCCAACCACAAGTAAAGTGTCGTCACAGGGTAATGTTGAAAATGAATGACTTTAGAACCTCAAAGACTTCATGTCCAAATATCTAAGAAAGGCGATGACCCTTGCTTTTCTTGAATGTAAACGGATGATAAACTTGAACAGTTGCCTTGTTTTATGGGTGCGACTATATTGAAATATGTAAACTATATGCCATGAAATCTATGAATACGATGATATGCAATGCGGAAAGTAAAACCTAAACTAACCCAACCTTTAGGTATACTATTTGTGTAGGTAGTTCATTGGTCTTTGTTTGAAAAGTTGGATAAAGATGTGTTTTCCAATAGGATATAAGGACTCGGCTGGGTGTATATGTTCAAAATCTCCAATGTCAATTTTATTAGTTTTTTGATTTTGTGGATCATCATAAGGAAATCTAGCTCTGGAACCCATGAATTCAGCTATAGCCTTATGATTTTCAATGAAATCCAACTGTGGTAGATTCTCTTGCCCCCAATCTATCAAGTGTGGGTGTATGAGACAAATTGGTTTTGAAGTTATGACATGAGCGGGTGTTATGCCTATTTTTATTGATGCACTTGAAGAGGATGATGAAACCAACCAGGTGTTGATCTTATTAGCTGGTGTTATGCTTGTGCATGAAGAAGATGATGAAACAATTGTTGATAAGTTGTTCTGTGTAGTATGATCTGGATTGGTGATTTCATTGATAAGGGGTTCATGAACAACTTTTGTAGAGGGATTGGGATCACGAGGAGAAATGGTAAATTCGTTTGAGAGAGAATCTTGTGAGGAACATGGAGGATTATGACATGGAGATGAAGGGATCGAGGGACCTTGATCAAGATTTGGAGAAATAATAGGATCATGTTTAGGACATGAAGGTAAAGGTATGATTTGATCTTGGTTTGTAAAGGGATTATTAGGGAGGATGGAAGAGATGTCTTGATCTTGTTTAGGAGGTGGATGTTGGATGGGACTTGAAAGGGCACTTTGTTCTTGAGATGAAAGGGTATCATTATGAATGGAATAGAAAAGAGCAAGGGGATCATCATAAGATTATTGGTCGGTGGGATCTTGATCAAAACTTGGGTTAGATGGAAGTGGTTGTTCTTGATCTTGATTTGTTTCAGGGTCCATTCCTTCTGATTTTGGATCATCATCTCGACACGGGGAAGGAGTTTGGATATTCATGGGAGATTCTTGGAATGTTTCAACCTTTTGACCTGATGAAGAAGGATTTCGAATGAGATTCTCTGAATCGTGACTTGGATTAGATTGGTTTAAATAGGAAACAAGGACAATCACAAAATCCTTAACTATCTAAGTAATTCAAACATAAAACTAATGAAATAATGCAATTAAGAAATAGGAATTAAAATCATTCAATAAAACTCCCTATCCCAAGATGGCATATCGCTTCCATTTCTCTTCTCCTCTTCATGGTATGATGGCTCTCAAATATTGTGCTGGTAACCTGCAAGTGACACAAAGATTCGAAGTTCGTGATTCAGAGTAAAGATTGAGGAGGATTGAAAATGGAGATTGGATGCTCAATTTATAGAAAATTGGAGAAGATTGATTGAAAGGGATTTGATTTTGGTTGAACGAGGTTTGAATGTTTTTGGGTTGATATGAATTTTGATTTGGAATTTGGTTGAATGGGGTTTGATTTTGGTTGAACGAGGTTTGAATGTTTTTGGGTTGATATGAATTTTGATTTGGAATTTGGTTGAATGGGGTTTGATTTTGGTTGAACGAGGTTTGAATGTTGGGTTGATATGAATTTTGATTTGGAATTTGGTTGAATGGGGTTTGATTTTGGTTGAAAAGGGTTTGATTGTTGGGCTGATATGATTGGTATGATTGATATAGTGGGTTTAAAGAAAAAGAAGGTTTACACGACTCTAATGTTGGTTGAACTGGGGTAGGAACAATTTTGTTGAAGAATGAAGGTTGGATTGTTTGAATGGTCTCACAAGAAGAAGAAGGTTGGTTTGATACTAATCCCCTTGTGGCTATCACTTCTCTCATCATGTTTTCTAACCAGCCCCTATGGTTGTCAGGACTAGCCATGTCTGTCACTTGTTGTTGCAAAGTCTTGATCTGTTGAGCTAAGGTTTCTATGGATGGCGATGGAATAGGAACGGAAGGGATGAATCGTCCACCTTCCCTACGAAATGTATAATGCCAATCCATGATGTTTGCTTGTTTGGTTTGGACCTAGGATCACAACATGTAAGATGTTTTCTCCATTTCTCTGGATGCGATAATGTTTGATTTGTCGAACTTGACAAACTTGTTTGAGTTGAGGTTGAGTTTGACTGATCCTTTGATTGTGTTTTGGACGTTTGGGGTATGACTTTCTAGGATGATTATGCAAATGATGATGAACTAAGACAGACGTATATGAGGTCTAGACAAGAATGTATATGAGGGTGATAATGAGGACTATATAACTAATATAGATGACAATGCAAAAAGACTTGGAACGATAATGAGCACATAAGTGGGACCATGCAAAAGACGTAGGGCGATAATGAGGACGTAAGTGTGACTATGCAAAAGATGTAGGAGGATAATGAGGACGTAAATGTGACTATGTAGGACGATAATGAGGATGTAAGTGGGACCATGCAAGAGACTATGTAAGAGAATCGGTTTCAAAATAGACTTTGTTTTTGGTAACTTTGTGTGTAGGATAATGTTTTGCAGTTTTCCAAATCTGAGAACAATGGTTGGTAGGTATGTGTAGCATCCTAAAATTGTGACACTTGCAATTTTGACTGCATTTCGGTCTTCACGATGGCGACGCAACATGCAACCTGAATGGAGACCCTGAAACCTGATTATGACACTAAAAACTGCATTTTTCAAGCACCCTGGCCTGAACCTCCTTGCACTTTGCTGTCCCGGGAGGTGGGACCAGAGCGCCCAGCGCCCTGGTCCTTCAGGACCAGGGTGCCCAGCGCCTTGGTCCCTGGGTCCTATTTTGGGCCCGGTCTCCTAAGGGGTCTCGGGTCTTTTTGTTTGCAATTTGGAAATTATCTTTCTTGGTCGGCCTAAGGTCGGGAAAATCAGTCTATCAACCCTAATTGACAAGTATATAAACTACATTTTCCTCTTACATTCGATATGATGGAAAAGGCGTAAAAACTATACTCAAGCATTCAAGCATTCAAGCATTCCTTCAAGCAATTGATCATTTCAAGTCTCCATTCAAGGCTAAGTGTTGCATTCAAGACAAGGATTCAACCATTGAAGAGGAGATCACATACTACTACAACATACAACATACAACATCTAAACCTTCACACATAAGGATACAAACATCCTTAGAACAAGGTATTAGTACTTGTTTTATAGTCATTTACATTTACAGCACTTGCTCATTTCTTGGTTAATTCCAAAACCGGGGTTTGACCTAAAGGCAAACCCCTAATCCCTAACCCCCCAATCGTCTTCGCTTTTCTGTGTGTAGGTTGCAGGTACGCGGCTGAAATTGAAGATCTGGAATCCTTGTGCAGAGACGAACAGATCCCCCTTCGTTTCGCGGATTTTTCGGAGGACCGTGGCGCCGGGCGCCATCGTCCCGACAACTTTTGCTCAAATTTGCGGGACAGCGCCGTATCGACATTTTACTGCTAATTCCAGGTCCGCAGCTTCATACTATATCCCTAACTCAGTTTATAAGCGAATCTTTATCACTTTCTATGCATTTCTAGCTCAATTCCTCTATGCACATTCTTTACAAAAGAGGGTAGCCTTACTGTCTTAACCCTTGAAACTCATTTAGCATCCAATCTTGCATTGTGTGGGATTGGATCTTGTGGGCTTCAACCCCTCTTTTGAATGTAAAGTCTCTCCCCTAAGTGAAAACCATCAACCCTAGTGAACCTCCCTTCTCTCTCCTCGGAGTTGGAAGAGGGGAGAGCAACTAGGGTTCGATCGCGATTTTCCGCTTTACAGTATGTATAGCTGACTGACTCAAATTTCATACAATCTCAAAAAATTTGGAGATACATGGGATAGGGCCTGAAATAGCCCAAGGGACTGACTCAATACTGGTCTATCACAACGATACATAAAAAAGCACGGAATACAATCTTAGGCTGGATAGTGGACACCATTCAATGAGGCCCTTACAATAAAATACCAAAACAAAATGAACAGATAGAGTGTCTGGCAACACTGACTCCACTCCACGCCACACACTTCTCAGGCATGCCAGTCTCTCTTACCTTGAAGATCCGAATATCTTTTAGCCGAGGGATTCTTGTATCATAGTGTAAGGTACATGAAGGGTATCTATGGGGTACGATCTGCACTCCCGGAACCATTGAATGTAGGATTTTTGGCAACTAAATTGGTTCTTAGTATTAGGTTTCGAGGGGTCCTGATCCAACGATGGATTCTCAAAGCAAGCAAATTAAGGCTTTAGTTAAGCTTATTGGTGTAGGGAAGGCCCCCACATACATTGAATTCACTCAACACTCTAGCTGCTTGACCAGTATATTTATATAGCGGCTCGAAAAACCTGCTCGAGAGTACGCTGGGAGAGATGATATCCCCAACACATCCCAATTCGAAGTATCTCTATGGGGTGATGAAATCCCCAGTCAAAGATACCCCTCACTACGTAGAATAAAAGAAAATTTGGATGTCGTTGTCACCTTCCTTCTTTCTCCCATAGGCTCGATGGCGGGTAGAAAGTCAGTTAGTGCAACAGTAGGTCCACCCCAAACACAATGAAAAGTTCTTTTCCCTTAAGAAAATGAAAAATGATTTAATCTAATGCAGCCCGATTCACGTTTTTTTTATAGCCCAAATTTAGGTGTTAGATCCGCATGTGCATGTCAATTTTAAACACCAAATCCAAGAATGAAGGCATGCATGTCAATTTTAACCATTTGTTTGATTTTTAAGCACTAAAAACCAAGTGTGAGATACACGCATGTCAATTTTAGCCCATGTTCATTTTAAGCACCAACAACGAAGTGTGAGATTATCCATGCATGTCAATTTTAGCCGTTGTTGATTTTAAGCACTGAAAATTGAAGTGTGAGATTATCCATGTATGTCCTTTTTAACTGTTGTTGATTTTAAGCACTAAAAATTGAAGTGTGAGATTTATCCATGCATGTCAATTTTAACTGTTGTAAGATGTGCATGCAAAATTACTAATCTAATCCTCTATGCGAATCCGCCATAGGTTGTAAATAGAAGATTAGTAGCAAAATAAACCAACAGAAAACAGAAACTGATAACTTGACAAAGGCGATTGCGTAATACTACCTGAGCGATTGCATGATACTTACTAAGTGAATGCGTGAATCTGACAGAACGAATGCGTAAATCTGACGCAATGAATGTGTGACTTTATCTACTCGATTGCATAACAATAACAGGTCGATTGCGTGACAGAATATAGACAACAACAAAAATTAGAAAAAAATAAGAAAACTAAACCCGATCAGGAACCTACGAAACCAATTGTGAAGCCCTAGCCAAATCCCTCATCATCCATTCAATGTTGATTAGATCATATTTAACTATATAGGAAAGAACTAGGCTATTATATCTATCTAAGGCTAGTTGTTCTTCTGAATCCTGTATCAATTTTTCTACTTGGAGAAATTTTTTATATCGTTTAGCTTCCCTCCTTTGTTGTTTCGTCCTTCTCGCACCTAAAATTTTGAACTGAACTTTTCTTGCCATAAACTTTGTTAATCAAATCCTGAAATAAAAAAGTAATTTTGATCCCTGATTAACCAAATTTAAGATAGAATTATACAGAATTAATAATAGACAAAAGAAAAATAAAACAACAATTAACCCTACGAATGCGTGACCTAGAAAGGGCGATTGCGTGTTTCGAACAGAGAGATTGCGTGACCCTGTCTGGACGAATGCGTGACCCCGAAGGGTCGAATGCATGATTCTATCTATGCGATTGCATGACGGAAAATATTTTCTCAAAATTTGTGCAACCTGCAAAAAAATAAAAAAATCCGCACAATCTGCAAAAATCACACAGGACACAGAAAAAGGTTAAATTGTTGTTAGTTCACATCGGGTTCACCAAAATGTAGCGCATGCTAGAATTCATTCTTCAAATAAACAAAGCTATCAATAAGAAGCACAAGGGAAATCACGAATCCCTATCTAATCAATAAATCTAACAAACTAGACAATGAAAAGATACAATCAAGCCAAAATAGGAATTATGATTTCAATCTATAAAAACTCCCTATTCCGTGACTGCATATTGCTTCCATTGCTCTTCTCCTCTTCATCGTATGATGGCTCTCAGATATTGCGTTGGTAACCTACAAGTGACACAAAGATTCAAAGTTCGTGAATCAGAGTAAAGATCGAGGAGGATTGAAAATGGAGATTGGATGCTCAATTTATAGAAATTTGGATGAGATTGATTGAAAGGTGGAACAAAATGATCAAGAGGTGTGAACTCAGGTGAGCTCAAATGCAAGTTGATAGTTGAACTGCTGATTGTAGGAGTGAAACTCAATGGATTGAATAGATTAATTGAGTCAACTGATTGAGAAAAAGCTGACTAAAGGAAGAAATAGAATGATTGGAGGAAATAAAGAGGATGACAAAGAGAGCTTAATTTAGAAAAAGCTAACTTAAAGATGGAAATAGAAGTTTGAAGAGATAAATGATTTAATTAATTAATTTAGCATGTGCTTGCATTTAGATTTAGATTATCAATTTAATCTTTGCATGAGATATTATTCAAATAATTGAATTTATTAATTCAATTTAGTATTTGAATATGTTTAGAACTTGACTTTGATTTTCAATTTGGTTTTTTAAATCATGCACATGTATTTAAATTTGGAAGAAATTAGAAGAATACGAAATTAAATGAAATTAGAATTTGGGGATTTGGAAATGGAAGAATTAATTAGCTAATTAAATAATTTAAAGAAACTATTTAATTATTTAGAAATGGAATTTAATTAAATAATAAAGATTATTTAATTTAAAGGATTAAATTATAATTAATTAAATAATAAATATTTAATTAATATTTAGAAGAGAATTGAATGATTAGTTGATTAGAGATAGAAATTGAGAATTAATTTATTTAAATAATAAAGATTTTGGGGAATTAACCATAATTAATTAAATAATAAATATTTAATTAATATTTAGAAAATGATTAAAACAATTAAAATGATGATAAAATAGGAAATAGAATAATTAGTAAGATAATGAGGAAATATGAAATTAGATTAATTAACTTAATTAAATAATTAAATAATTATTTAATCAATTAGACGAATAATTAGTACATGATCAATGAGACATTTTTAGGTGTCTACAGGACCTTCATGGGATTGTGACATAACCTAACAAGCCAACTGCTACAAATCCCCTATCTCTAACAAGCTTCAACTGTCATCATGGAATTAAACCTAATACAACATTGGTTCCCTTATTTAGCTAAATTAACACATCATATTATGACTCAACAAAAAATACGGTTCTAATATATTTTTTTGTCTTTCTATCTTCCCAAAAGTATGCATCTAATTGATGATAAGAATCCTTCTTCAGGTCTTGCAACCATGGAGATTGGTTATAATCTGATTATAACCGATGTGCATTGATTCTAAGATGAACCATATTCGGTTGAACTACGAGTTAAGAGTGGAAAACAAATAAACATAGAATAGCTACAAATTATAGCAAGGTATTGTGACTATAAGATAGAAACCATCCTAGGAGCCTCCAATATATCAAAAGTTGAGAAAGTAGCAAGCTTACTGTACAAAGACAATGATCACTATAAAGTTGCAGTCAAGTTCAAAGCATTGATTTGTGGGAACAAAGGGTTTCATATGGGGATAGAGTAGTCTCATGAAATATCATGACAGTCATAATCATAATCTAAAGAGTAGTCAAATCTTCAAGATAGATTGGTGATAGTGCAGTCATTTTGTTGAGCATCAAATCTGAATTAAGTAAAATATCTTGATTTGAGAAATTAAATCATAGAAGCCATCTCTCTTTGGAAGAAATCATCATTTTCATTGATACCGTAATAACCCATAAGTTATCGAACAAGTCTAAAAGCATTCTATCGAAGTATCTAAGATTCAAACAGTATCGATGAGACCCAACGATGTCTCATCGATATAAAAGGGGCATCGAAGAAAGCAAACACCAATCAACTTCATAAAGGACTCATCAAAGACAGTAACTCCATCAATAAAAGATATCGATGAAAGTGGAGATGGTTCTCATCGACAAGAAAAGGTCTTCGAGGATATAACACTATCGGTGCAAAAAGACTCACCGAAAGAGATGGTCCCACCAACAAAAGGTATTGAAGAAAGTAGAGGTGGCCCCCACCGATGAGAAAAGGCTTTCGAAGAAACAATATCATAGATGCAATATAAAGAAGATTCACCGAAAGAAGCATTCTCATCGAAAAAGTGATATCGATAAAACAAAAGAAAACTACATTGATGAATGATATCGATAAGGATATGAGTTTCGATGGGAGGACAAAAGAAGTCACCGAAGTCCAAAGTCTCTTCGACATGAAACCTGGTCGACAACAAAAAGATTTTGATGAGAATATGAGTTTCGAGGAGACTAAAAGGCATGTCTCTGATACACATGGTTTCATCGATACAACTTTATTGGTGGAAGACGACAAAGAGAGGATAAAAGGGGCTTCAGTGAGACAACAAACCCATTCATCGAAGGAGCATAGTGATATCGATGGAAAACTAAAGGAAGTCAACCAAGACAGTAACTCCATCGATAAAAGATATCGAGGAAAGTGGATATGGTTCTCATCGACAAGAAAAGGTCTTCGAGGATATAACACTATCGGTGCAAAAAGACTCGCCGAAAGAGATGGTCCCACCAACAAAAGGTATCAAAGAAAGCAGAGGTGGCCCCCACCGATGAGAAAAGGCTTTCGAAGAAACAATATCATCGATGCAATATAAAGAAGATTCATCGAAAGAAGCATTCTCATCGAAAAAGTGATATCGATAAAACAGAAGAAAACTACATCGATGAATGATATCGATAAGGATATGAGTTTCGATGGGAGGACAAAAGAAGTCACCGAAGTCCAAAGTCTCTTCGACATGAAACCTGGCGGACAACAAAAAGATTTCGATGAGAATATGAGTTTCGAGGAGACTAAAAGGCATGTCTCTGATACACATGGTTTCATCGATACAACTTTATTGGTGGAAGACGACAAAGAGAGGATAAAAGGGGCTTCAGTGAGACAACAGACCCATTCATCGAAGGAGCATAGTGATATCGATGGAAAACTAAAGGAAGTCATCCAAGACAGTAACTCCATCGATAAAAGATATCGAGGAAAGTGGATATGGTTCTCATCGACAAGAAAAGGTCTTCGAGGATATAACACTATCGGTGCAAAAAGACTCACCAAAAGAGATGGTCCCACCAACAAAAGGTATCAAAGAAAGCAGAGGTGGCCCCCACCGATGAGAAAAGGCTTTCGAAGAAACAATATCATCGATGCAATATAAAGAAGATTCACCGAAACAAGCATTCTCATCAAAAAAGTGATATCGATAAAACAAAAGAAAACTACATCGATGAATGATATCGATAAGGATATGAGTTTCGATGGGAGGACAAAAGAAGTCACCGAAGTCCAAAGTCTCTTCGACATAAAACCCGACAGACAACAAAAAGATTTTGATGAGAAGATGAGTTTCGAGGAGACTAAAAGGCATGTCTCCGATACACATGGTTTCATCAATACAACTTTATTGGTGGAAGACGACAAAGAGAGGATAAAAGGGGCTTCGATGAGATGACAGACCCATTCATCGAAGGAGCATAGTGATATCAATGGAAAAAGCATTTCGATGGAAAACTAAAGGAAGTCACCGAAGCCCAAGGTTTCTTCGACATAAAAAGGGACCGATGGATACCAGATAGGTATCGGTGAGGAGATGGCAATATTCAATTTGTTTATCTTCCAGTTTGTTAAACAAAAAATGTTGGTTACCGGTTATATGCCGAAAAGCCACAGCACTTGGTAATAATGTAACTGACAGACTCATCGAGAGGTGGTGGGTTTAAAAATTGTCTCATAAGTTTACACAATAAGTCCTAAAGAAATATAAAGACTCTGTAGCCCAAATAGCGAAGAAAGGCACTGGTCATCTATAGAATATAATTCATCAGTTCACATTTCATTTTAAAGCAATAGAAGTAGCTGAGTAGGAAATATAGAGTAGACTATAAATAGTGTATATACATAAATTTCAAGCACAGAAATCGAATGATTTCTACAACAACAATCTTGAACTCATCTGCTATATCTCCATCCTGGCAATTTATGCCATTCTGAGATGCATTAGGTTAGTCTCAGTCACTAGAACACAATTTGCAACATGCATTAGGAGTTGTCCTCCTTACAAATAGTGCAACATTAAAAAGGTATTATCAAAGCTACAACCATAATTCAAAGAGGAAGCTTACAAAGAACACAATTTGCAACAATTCAAAGAGGAAGCTAGGTACTATTCTGAGATGCATTAGGTTAGTCTCAGTCACTACAACCACAATTCAAAGAGGAAGCTAGGTACTATTCTGAGATGCATTAGGTTAGTCTCAGTCACTAGAACACAATTTGCAACATGCACTAGGAGTTGTCCTCCTTACAAAAAGTGCAACATTAAAAAGGTATTATCAAAGCTACAACCACAATTCAAAGAGGAAGCTTACAAAGATAGGACAAAGCTAGGTACAGTCATAAGTCAAGGCAAATTCATAGTTGAAACTCAGTCCAAAATAGTGAAGAAGTGTAACAAATGACATGAGAAGTCTAAAGAAGTATTATAGCAATCATGAGTCAAGGATTAATGAAGAGATTTTTTGCATCCATGATACAATCCTTAAAAGCATCCATGATACAATCTCAAACACACTTTTTACCATTCTCTTGGTAATAAAAAAACTTACAAGGATGAGGCATATTTATAAATTTTGCAGTCCTACCTTGGATATCAACACTAGAAGCAACTCATATTGTTCGTGTACAGACAAGACAATATGGGATTTCATTATACCCAACAACTTGTGGTGTTGTTGTTCGTGTTGGCTCTGTTGGACCCTACAATTAAGATTCAATATACATTATTCAATAAGATTAACTATGCAACATAATGAAATATTGAAAAGTGTGTTACCTTGTTGATCTTCGCTTGATTTCGAGAATAGTTTAATATTCTCTACTTAACAGGGCCAACCACGTGAAGGTGGAAGCTCATTTGGACCCTCCCCCCCCCCCCTAACATCACGGTAAATTCCCCATTAACATCTTATAACATTCATTCATTAATTCTTTCTACCATCAATAAAATACAGCATTCATTCATTAATATCACATAACGTTCATTAACACATAACATTGATTAACATTAATTAACACGCAACATTCATCAATATTAATTAACACATATCATCCATAACCATTAATTAGCACATAGTTACATTCACTAACACATAAAAATTAGTCATTATCAAATAAGTTAGATTACAATAATTTCTTTCTTTGTTTTTTCTTTGAAGCTATGAAAAGATTAAGTGGAATATCGGTTTCTTCATCATTTCCCCCCTCTGCAGATGTTCTGCCAACTGCTTGTGATCTCAATGTATGCCTAGTCCTATACTGAGGACAAGGACACTGAAGCAAAGGGGGGTCCTCTGCAATAACAAAGAAATGGGTTAAATTCAAAAAAAAAAAAATTATCGTTACAAGTATTTCATTAATTTAGAGAACATAATTGTTGTGCTCTTTACCTAATGGGGCCACATCATTTTGTGTAGCCTCAACCTCAACATGTTGAACACCCTCTAGATCTGTTGGAGTTGAAATACTAAAGGTTACATTAATGTTGAACACCATTTGCAATTATATTTGTTTAAAGCAATAATAGTGGTCCTCTTTACCTGAGTGGGGAACATCATGTTCTTGAGGTTGTGTACCCAGATCATGCTCCACTTGCTCACCACCGACTACATGCTCTAAAATATTAACAAAAAAGGTTACATTAATTACCACTCCAATTACAAATTAAGATGTTTAATTGTATTAATAGCTAAATAAATAAATTTGAATAGCAAATGAATACCTCCACTACTGGGATGCACATCTAGACCTTCATGTGTAGGTGGTGTTTCACAATTAGCAGGCTACATTCCAATGACATGCACACTATTATCATTGCTTGCTTATTTAAAACAAATATAGTCCCTTTATGTTGGAACTCGGCATCAATTAGATTATTGGTAAAGTATTCAATTTCAAACAACTTCCATTTACCATATTTACCTATGTGATGGATGCACTCGAATGTTGTGTATTCCCATTCAATTCTCGTAGCCAATCAGCCACGGCTGAATACCCTTGCTGGCAAGCAATTCTCTTGTCATCTTCTGTGGGCGCTCTATTGAATTCAGAGCCCTGCATTTTTGCTTGGTACCGTGAATTTTGCTTGCATTGTTTGATTTAAAAAAAACGTTTGCAATTTATTAATATTTTGATGCAATATTTCGTTTACATGAGATACTTACAATTCATGTAGCAAGTTTCATGTAACCACCAGAGCCGAGTTTGTGTTGCCCGTGCTTTTCTTGCCTTGCCTTGGTTGCCTTTGACGCGTCACTCAGTCTATAAAAAGTTTGAAATATGTTAAATTATATAAATATAAAGAGTAATTAATTAGTACATAATTACATTCTAAATAGTATCCCATACCTTCTTCTAGCGTCTAGTGGTGTATTTCCTTTTTTCCTTTCAATTCTCTCCTTGGCATCCAAAATCAGGTCCTTCCACTCCCTCTCTGGAATCATGGGGGGACGCTCGTACTTTAGGTTCCTCTCCAAATGGGTCCTGTATTGGTCCCTCACATACTTTAGATATGTGCCAGCTTTTTCAAGGAGCTTGGTTTTGTCAAAGGTGTCATTTCCAAACCACTCAACCATTTGGTTTGTCAATTCATCTTTTAACCTTTTTTCTTGGTCATTCCACCTTTTAAAGCAAAAACAAACCTGTTAGATTCAGAAATGAACTGAAGCTACATTTATTACACTTCAAGAAATGGATCAAAGGTAAACTATTTCAGCAATGATATGAAATCAAAATTAGATAAGGGTTAGTTCACATATGATGTACCACCTTTTAAATATGGTGGGCCCAAATATCTACAATGCAATGTCACTAAGATGTTTATAGAAAATATCATTGCCTGCAAAAAATTCATGGGATCATTAGTCCAAAATGAGTGATCATAAAGTAAATTACAATTAGAGTATATATAATAATAATTTTAAAGTACCTGGAACCTTTTGTATCTTTAAGGGAAGCATTTCTTCGTCCCTCACCACCAATGTGGCCTGCAACATTCCCGTACTAGCAATACGAGAAGATCCAGGAAATGATGGTATGTTATCAGCAGTAGTTGCCTCTGGCACATCCTCATGTGCATCTCCTCCTGCAAAAAATGAATCCACTATGAAATGGCATTAGAATTCAAGAAAGAATGCGTGAAGGGAAATAAACACATGACATAAGATAGAGCAAAAGAGGGATCTACCAACAGTGGGCAGGCCAATATGACGTGCACTAGAGGATGTGTGCATGCTACGTGTTGCTAACATCGCAGTCGGCAATACAGGTGAGGGTGACCTCTGATGAGGCGGTGGTGGCATTTGCACAGTAACATTGACAACACCCAAAGAATAATACATTAAATATATGAAAAGTGCAAGAATTGTAAACAAGGATGAACCTTTATTTTGAAAATTGACAGTATCAAGTATGATGTGTTTTGGGTACTCAGAGTGATAAGCCAAGCAAGTGATAATACAAGAAAATCGTCATCACCTGAAGATCTTGCAACACCCTAATCGTGGGAACGACTTTCATGAGGGCGGATAAATTGTTGTAAAAACAATACGTACATATTTTAGTTAATGACATAAAAGAGAATAAAATATAAACCATTATTGAACTTTTGTTATAATTAAAGCTTTCATTACTGCTTATTTGCAAGTTTTCTGTTGTCTTATACAATAATTCCACCCTTTGTCGTATCTCATCAGTGGTAGGATGCACGGCTGCCAAAGAAACAATCTCTTTTCTAATTTTTATAAGAGGCATTTTAAATAATTTCGCAAGGTCTGTGGGATCTTCAGGGTCATCATTGCTTAACCCTAATGATTCCACATCCATATAAAGGTGCTCAGGTATTGCAACTCCCTTTCCCTTTCCCCGAACATCCGTCTGTGTCAAGAATATCATTAACAATTACAAAATTAGTATAAATCACTAAAAAAAGAGCATAATAATGTAACAATTTGCTTCTATCTAATTTGTACAATTACAATGAGGTTTACCTGCTCGGTAGAAGTGTCGCAAGCTACATCTCTGTCTACAATATGTGATGGATCCATGTCGGCCTATGACAAAGAAAAAATATAAAAAACATTAGCGAAATTACATAGTACACAACATGAACAACATGAACAACATGAACTTTGTAGACAAAACGAGTATTAAATAATAAAAAGATGTTGTCATCAAAATCATTGTAATTTTTTTAATTCCTTACCTTTACTTTATGTAGACTATGCAGGTCCTCAACTAAATGGTTGACGATGTCTGTAGTCAATGACCTGTTCCCACCAAGGGTGACAGCATCACACAGGGACTATACCTGAAATCAACACCATCAATTGAGCATCATAAGCATTACTACATTTGTAAGTTGATAAACAATAAATACATATGTATCATAAGCATCAGAAGCATCACATGATGTGTCATCATACACTAATACATTTGGGGTCAAATTCCGATGGAGGTTTCCGACGGACAAGGAGCATTGTGTGAAAATTTGATTTTTTTTTTTTAAATATGCCCGTGTTCGTCAGAATTCCAACGACAAAAAAAAAAAACACAATGCATTTTCATTTTGATCGAAGCAATTCGAAGCAAGCGGCGACCGTCTTGCCTCCCTGCTCCCCCCCCCCCCTCGCTGGAGCGATCTTTGCACAAGCAAGGTAAGGGCAACTAATTTTTTTCTGCAATCATATTGAGACTGGTTTTTTTTTGCGAATTAATCACATGTCGTGTGTATGCTACCCCATTTTGCGATTTTTGTTATTGGAGCATTTGCAACTAATTTCTGACAAAAAACCCCCTTCGATTATGCTTTGATGGATGTCCATACCTTGTTCCAAAGCTCCTATTTTGGCACACACAAGGAGGACGCTGGAAAACGTTGCAGAGAAACTTTTTTAACAAAATACAACAGTTATGGATCATGAAACCCTTGACCCAATAGACACTACACATGCAAAGCTCGAAATGAGTTAATAAAATGTTTTTGAACTAAATGCTTAACAATATTTAGACACGATAGTAATGAGGATTTTTACAAAAACAACCCTTAATCATACAATAAATATACATACCAGTTTGTATATTTATCAGACACGGGCTACCAGTTACATAGTTGAAAATATAACAATCAATGGGAAACAGGGTAACAAACTTTTACTTTTCAAACCTTGAAACAAAATGAGAATAATGAAAAGATACACATAAATATCCATTGTAACAAAAACCAATGCCTTTCATTCACTATTCAACGAGTCATTGACTTCCTTACCAAACTATCATGGAATGTCCAAATTTCTTCCTCATCCAAGAAGCAAGAACCCTAACTATCATGTGTCATAGCTAGAGCTCGAGATATTGTAAATGAATTTCGATGGGATGATACAAAAAAGTTAAGTATAATATATTCCCATTTTCTAGTGACATAAAGTGACCCATTCTTTTAATGCCTTTAGAAAGTGTTTCAAGCCCAAAGTCTTTTAGACACTATATTCAATGCCGTTAGAAAACTACTAGGCAACAATTCTCTTCGCCAATGATCAAAACCATATAACATATGCTCACATATTCAAATAGTATCACCAAATTTGATATTCTATGCAATATAAACATAGACTGGAGTAAACATATGAATGATGAGTCTTACTAATAAGACCCTTTTCCAAGTACATATTAAATTTTATCTTTGTCAGCCTATATCATATGGTAATGTATCCTTTTTCAAACCATGTAATTGTATTTGCATATGATCACTATATTTTTCTATAGCAACCAAAGTCAATGAAGATACATGCTAAGAGATGATTGTTCATTGATGTCATTGTAATGTGAATCCCGTAGTGTTCTTTTTTCATTGTTCTACTGTGCTTCTCAAGCTGCACCAACATAGTTTTATTTAATGGCTTTGTTTTGATAGTGATTTCTCCATGGCTTCCACTGTCTTTTTCTTGGCACATTCAATGCATTGTCATCTATCACTGCTATTTATTGTCCTTTTTACCTTTATTGAGGTTGTTCTCATACATGTCATTCACTTTGTCTATGAGTATATCTCAACCAATTCACTATTGTAAGTAGAAATAAAAGATTAGTCTCATCTCTTTTACTATTTTAGACCTTCATAGTAATCTTTGCAATATATCATTTCCTTCCAATTATATGGAATAATGATTTTCTTTTTATGGAATGTGATGAAGGCTTGAGTGTGTCTTCTTGAACAAAAAGAGGACTTAGAGAAAGTGGATTCACATAAGGATAGGTGGATTTTCCTAAAGATGAAGGGATAAGACTTAACAAAAAGAGGACTTAGGATGATGACAAGGAGGATTCATTTAAGGATATGGCATATTCACCTAAGGGATAGTGTATTCTCCCAAGAATATGGAAAAATTATTGATTGGTGGAATGACATACTAGATCAAGGAATGATACAAGGGTAGATTCACCTAAATATAGGGTAAATTCAGCTAAAAGGGTACCCATGAGATTGTGGTACTGAGTACCTATCTATGGATGGTGTATTTGGATACAAGTATGATGAAACCATGCTTGTGTATGATGAAACAAAGTCCAGATCTCTATTATAGGTCCAACATAATCTCTATTATTTGAGACACCATTTTATTAGCATATCCAATTAGGGTAATTTATGGGTTTAATTATGGATCATGTTGTCTATTTCCATGCACTATTGAACTAATTTGGATCTATTGTGATTATTTTAATTTTGAAGTTATAAATAAATTATGTTTGTACCTTAGAAAGGGTAACTCCAATTGATGTTTGGGCAATTTATTTGAAAACTTATGGTGATTATTACCCTATGTTATGTAATGGAGTTATTTTTACACTAAGTAATTAACTAGAAAAATGAATTTGTATTGTTGTACAAGTATGATACAATACAAGTATGATGAAACCATGCTCGTGTGTTTACATGTTTGTGCATCCTATTGAGAACCAACCTCACTGTTGAGGAACTCAATAAATGTGGTGTTAAGTAGAAGAATGGAAAACTCAAGAAGCTATGGTGACATATTGTGGCATTAGTAGGGATTATCTCTATTGACTACACCTTTCAAAGATAGTATCCCCTAGTTCTCCTCATAGAATGGACCATTGGATGGCTCATAGTGGTATCCTATCCTACATTTATCTTGATGGCATTGCCGATAGTTGGTGTGTGGTTCTTGGTATGGGTTTCCTCTTACCCTATTATTTTATTTATATCTTTGTTCCAACATGTGGAGATTGATTTTGTCATGCTATGATGATTTTCATGTTTGCATGTGTTTTGACATTATGCAAATAGATATGATGTCACACCATACTTATGTTTTGATATAGTGTAGGTGATGGTTACATGTTGCTGATGGTAGCGATTTGGGTTCAAAGACACAATTCCACACACACACACAAATATTTGAAGATGCATTTTATATTATTCCTTCTTAGTGGCGATTAGGGTTGGAAGATTTGCACACATGTAGAGAGGAACTCATGTTAGATACGATAGGTTGTGTTTGATAACATATGAATGTGCCTCATGATGTATACATATAGCTTTGGTGTGTGACATGCATGCACATTTTTCCATAATACACATTGCTATGTGGCATGTGCCCTATGCATGTCTTCTTTGTGAGGCACATTGCTATGTGCAATGTGGCCTTAGGCGTGTCTTCTCTATGAGGTGTCTTGCCATGATATGTTAGGATTTGTAGTGTGCAAGCCACAAATGCATGCATGAGGGACTATTATTATAGTCATGTTTTTTGGGCATGTAGCCTAGGCATGTCTTCTCCATTAGGTACATGGCCATGCCATGTGGGAGTTTTTGTGTTCATGCCACAAATGCACATATGAGGGACTATTATTGGAGTCATGATGAATCTTCACTCTATTTAGCCACAATTTCTAGTCGTATAGTTATGTAATGTGCACTTTTAAGGATTGTGAAGTTTCCATCAATTATTGATGATCTCTCATCTTTGTTGCATGGGCCAACAATTTTATTTTATCTTGTTTGAATTAGTTTAATCACTATTGTGAGTTTTCTCTATTGTGTAGTTATTGTGGCTATGTTTGATTTGCTATTGGAATTGAACACATTTATTTGACTTATTATTGGTACTATTTTTTCTTTCTTTCAATATTTATGATCTTTGGTAGTTTAGTGAAACTCTTGCTATTTTTAAATGTTGCCTTCTTTGTTGTGATGTGATTCCTCACCAAGATCGACGTAGATAACCTTGGATGAGTGTATATAAGGAACTAAACATTGGGAAAATTTGAGGATAGGGGTAAGTGTTTGTTGTATGGGTAGCTACGATCCACTTTTACATTCTTAGTGATTATTGACGGCTATGTCTTGGAGCTGGCTAATCCCATTAAACAAACAAGGGGGAAGTCATACATAATCGTATGGATCCTCCCTAGTTGTGTGTGGATTCAAGACCATCATTTCATATGGTTCTTGGTTACTTTGTGAGACCATGGCATCCTCTTAGACCAATATGTGAGCCTTGTATTGTTATCCCTGCAATGTGGATGAATAAGTGTATGTTAAAATAAATGCTTTGCTTAGAATACTCAAAAATGTCTCTCAGAAAGTCTGCAACAGGCAAACTTTTAGTAAGAATTTGCAGACACAATGCTCAGAAATTCACACAATCAGCTACATTAAATACGTTCTCTATTAAGTTCAATGTTTTAAGATGAACAAGAAGAGTTAAATGGTTTTGGTTTGATTTGCAATTTTTGTGAAGCTTTTGCACTGAAGTTTCCATAGCCTGATTTTTTTGCTTGTGAAGAAAGACCATGTCAAATAATATCAGCGAAGAACAAAATAAGGAGACAATTGCTAGATTATGGTCTAACTTGAAAAGAAAAGGTGATGGGAAATGTTATTGTCCTTGCCAAATTTGTAAGGGATTAAAGACTAGAAGACTTCTAATCAAAACAACTAAGAAACATTGTAGGCAGCATGGTCACATTGAAGGGGGACATGATTATCATCCACTGGTAAGTTGTTCATTATATCGTTTTAACAATTTATATACATAAGAAATCACTTGATAATGAGATCATGATCATGGTTTATTTATGTATATCAATTTTATATAGGTGGAGCACCCTAGAGCACATGGTATGGATCAACAAAACCCTAAGAATATGGTTTTCAAAGTGGAGGAACATGGAGGTGTGAATATCGAAGCTGAAGATAATGATCCCATGGAAGATGACGATCATGCACCAGAAAACACAATTGAAGATGATGGTACAAATACATTGATCCATGACACATTTAGTACTGGCACAACTGATCATGATGATCAGGATGACCTTGATGTTCATGATTTACCTCTTCTTGAGAAGGCATATGAGCCCCTTTACAAAGGCTCCCAAACAACTCTTCTCTCTGATGTATTGTTGTTGGTGAACTTGAAGGTTATGAATGGTTTATCCAACATAACAATCTCACATATGTTAAGGTGTATCATACATGTCATTACAGTTAATAAATGGTGAATCATGTACCATTAATATTCTTTATATTAACACCTCAAACTTTTTTTTTTGATGTAGATTGATAGGTGAGTTTTTCTTACCACCATCAAATATTCTACCTCGCTCATACCGAGAATTATCTGCCATTATGAAAGATATTGGAATGGAGTATCAAACAATAGCTGCTTGTCCCAATGATCATATTATATATCATAAACAACATGAATTTGGAACAGAATGCCCTGAATGTCATATCAGTAGATATCAAACAGATCAAATAACAAAAAAGGTGACTCGCAAGGTTCTTCGTTATATTCCCATTATTCCACGTATGCAACAATTATTCAGGTGCACTAGCTTGGCACAATTTATGGATTACCATGCATGCAATAGAAGTCGAGATGATATTATTTGAATGCCTGCGGATGGTTCAACATTTATGGAGATAGAGGAAAAGTGGCCACACTTTAAAGAAGAACCTCATAATCTCAGGCTTTCATTGGCAGTGGACGGTGTCAATCCATTTGGAGAGTTGAGATATGTTTACTCAGTGTGGCCTATTTTTGTTATCAACAATAATATTCCTCCATGGATGTCAATAAAGAGGGAGCACATAATGTTGGCAATGATTGTTCCAGGTATTTTGTCATTTAATAGTCATCTACATTTAATTATAAATATTGCAGTAAAATGGTCATAATAATTATGTAATGTTTTTGTTCATTCCACTAGGCAAGTACCAAGTTAAAGATATGAATGTATATATTGAGCCTCTTATCGTCGAGTTGTTGGAGTTATGGAATGTTGTGACCATGCATGACATCTCTAGACCAATAGGACAAAGACAATTTCAATTCCATGCAATGCTTATATGGACAATACATGATGCCCCAGGGCTAACCCATTTTTGTGGTACGTTATAGTGTTCAAGTTGCACATGATAATAAAAATTAACAAATTTAATAGAATTATACATTATCTTGTAGGTCTTTGAACAAAGGGAAAATTTGCATGTCCAGTTTGTGGTCCAAAGATGAAATCTCGTCATTCAAAAAGTTTAGGAAAGCAGGTGTTTGATGAATATAGGCACTTCCTTCACAAAAATCATAAGTACCGGAATACTGAAAAACATCTTTTCAATGGGAAAGAAGAGACTACATCAAAGCCATGAGGAATGACTCCTCACTTATGGAAGTTGGAATATAATAGAATTAATTGTCAAGGTAATGTCATTCCATCGAATGGTTTATGTTTGGAATTTGATTTTTTCTATCGTGTTTTGTTTACTGATGATGTAATTGATGATACTGAAGGTCATCGAGGCATGGATGGCCACCTTCCAAAGGGACTAAAAAGTTATCCCAGACAATTCAGTAGGTTGCCTTACTACGAGCAGCTATAAATTGTGCATTTGTTTGATACAATGCATATTGGAAAGAATATAACAGAGACATTATGGAAAATATTGGATGGAAGGTGTGACAAAGAAAAAATTGTCAAAATTTGTAGTGACATTGTGGAATCCAATCATGCAATGAAAAATGTCATTCAATCAAATAGCAATGGAGATCAGATTAATATAAGTGCCCTTTCTTGGTTATTAATGGAGCAGCAAAGCAATTCTATAAAAGAAGTCATACGAAAAATTCGATTTCCCATAGGATTTGCTGCGAACATAAACAATCTCATATCAAAGAAGAGTGAATTTGGGCCAGGGATGAAAACGCATGATTGGCATACCTTCATTAAGGTAATTCACGTTCTTGTGTATTTAATATATATTTGTATACTGCGCATGTACTTTTCATTGTATTATGTTAGAAAACAATGAAAAAATCATTTTATAATTGTTGCAGTACATTCTACCTCTATCTCTCCTAGACCACTTCGACAATAATATCAAGCAAGTCATATATGATCTTGGAAAATACATGAGGTAAGTAGTGATGTTTGTTCAATTTGTTGTATAGATATTATATTTGCCATTTGTTTTACTTGTTATGCAATCTATTGTATATTATTTTGTAAAGTCTCGTTTATATATTTTTGCATCTTCAATCTCTTTTAGGTGGTTGTCATCTAAAGAAATCCACAAGGAAGATATAAAATATTGGAAGAGAAAAATCCCTCATCTAATGTGTGAAATGCAAAAGTGTCTACCTTCAACTTTTTTCAATGCACAAGAACACTACCTCATACACCAAGTTGAGGAGATCGAATTGTGTGGACCTGTACACACTAGGTCA
This sequence comes from Cryptomeria japonica, assembly GCF_030272615.1. Classification (NCBI taxonomy): domain Eukaryota; kingdom Viridiplantae; phylum Streptophyta; class Pinopsida; order Cupressales; family Cupressaceae; genus Cryptomeria; species Cryptomeria japonica. Next base: position 377,817,186 of record NC_081410.1, on the reverse strand, counting down.
ATGTGGATGGTTGAGAGGCACTTGAAATTTTTGAAGGCTTTGGTTCAACAAAGAGCACATCCTGAGGGTTCTATGGTGGAGGGATATATGGTATACCAAACTATGGTGTACATTACTAAATATCTTCCTAAGTTTGCAGCAAAAATCCACGTAGATCGCATTTGGGATCCCAACCCCATTAATAAATTTGAAGGGGAGCACTTGATGGGGAAAGGTAGATTGAAGAAAGTGAGAGGTAATTATAAGATGTTATTGTAGTAAATTAATTCTTCATCTTCTAAATAAATCAGTTGTAAGTGGTCTATTAATTATTTGTACAGTTGGTCGGGAGTGGGATGCGCTAAATTTGTATATTGCAAACAATCTTGATTGGATGACGGTGTGGATTGAACGATGTCAACATTCTAGTCGCACATTAACATGGGATGGTATCGCTTCATTGGTTAAAGAAGCTCATCGTAATGGAGATTCCAATGTTACACAAAGGGAAATTGATTTAGCATATGGTTTAAGAGATCAACAAGTACGTATAATTTATTAATCACCCATATGTTTATCAACTCATGATGCAATAATTTTAATATGTTAGACATATTGCAGGTCAAACACCACAAGGCTATGTGCTGCAATGGTCATAAATTTCGCATCAAACAGTTGGATGACACGAAGAAAACTTGTGATTCTAGGATAACTACAGTCTTTGAGGTGACCAATATTTCATCTAGAAACAACATACATCCTCAAGTGTCTCAAAATCGATACTATGGCATTTTGGATGATATACTTGAGTGTGCCTTTAATTCCTTTAAATTAGTTATGTTCGTCATCAAATGGTATAGGCTACGACTGAATAAAAATGATCCTGATAGAACTATTATCGAACATGATAATGGATTTACAATGGTTAATACAAGGTCATTTGAACGAGTTGGGGATGAGCCCTATGTTCTTCCAAGTCAATGTGAGCAGGTATTTTACTCGGAGGTTCCACATAAACCGGGTTGGTCATTTGTTGGTAGACATGATCCAAGAGGAAGGCCGATAATGTATAATGTGATGGAAGAAGAAGATACCGAAGAAGTAGAAGATGATATAGATGATGATCACGATCGACAGTTACTCGATGATGTTCCTGACGGAAATGTACACGAAGAAGAAGCTGATGATGATGATGGTGCTACTGCTGATGATGATGGTGATGGTGATGGTGATGGTGTCGATGATGGTGATGACGATGATGATGACGAACACAATGATGATGACGACGACGACGACGACGCCGACGATGACGCCAACGATGACGACGACGACGACGACGACGATGACGACGACGACGACGACGACGACGACGACGATGACGACGACGACGACGATGATGATGATGATGATGATGATGATGATGAGTTGGATGAAGAAGAAGATCAATGACATGAATGAAATGTATGAGATGCGATTATTATATTATCTATTTAATATTGATATCTTGATAGAAATTGATTTGACTTATATGGTTACATAAATAATTCATATGTTTTGAATTCTAATGCCATTACTTAATTAATTCATGATGCACCTCTAGCTATGTGATAGATGGTGATTTAAAATACATATGTGATGGATTACATGCTTATGATGATACATGTGACATTTTTTGAACTTTGTGTTTATTTATGGAATGCTAACTACTTATTAGCTATGTGATGGATGGTGATTTATGATACGTATGTGATGGATTACATGTTTATGATGATACATATGTGATTCTTATGATGCTCAATTACATATATGATGATACATATGTGATGCTTATGATACTGCAGTATTTATTGTTTATCAAATTACAAATGTAATGCTTATGATGCTCAATTGTTGGTGCAGGAACCTGAACCCGTTTGACGAGGATCCTGCACAGTCTCATGGATCGACAGGTATAAGTCAATACACCTTATAGAAATAATATATTTTTTAAAAGTTAAAAGAAAAACAAAATTCCTCAGTTTTTCAAACCTCAACATTAGCAGCAAATCTAATACAGTTATCAACACTTGAGGCCCCAGTTGGACTTACTCAAATTTTAATCTCAACATCAACTTTATGGCCGACTTCTTCATCAATATTACCCTCATTTGTAAAATATCTCTCTCATTACCAACTAACTCTCTCATTTGATGGTGCACAGGTATCACCAAATAGGTATTTGTCGGATGTGTCTTCCTCGAGCGAGGGAAATGTAGGAATAGAAGAGGAAAGTGAGACATGTAGTAGATCTCAAATAGGGAGATCAACTAGAGGTCAAAAGATTAGAAGAAAATTCAATAAACGCATGGAATTTTTTCTTGCTCAAGGGGGGTCATGTTCTTATGATGATGAGACCAAAGGCGACATTAAGGTGCCCTTGAGGTACAAACATCTACTGAAACAATGTGTACCCAAGGAACTTCTTCCAATAAACATTGATTTTTGTGTTAATGAGAGGATATATCACATAGCACCTTTGTCGTTACATGGTTTGGGCCTATTTTCCATGGACATCATAAAGGTCTGTTACAACAAAGTTGCTGAATTGATGGAGTTTGTTGGACCTTGTTACAATTATAATGATTGGATGTAGATTGTTCGATATAAAAAAAGTATGCGTAGGTATGCATTGTCAGCCAATTATATACAACAAAAAGATAATGATCAAAGTAAACGAGTGGCTGTATACATTGATGGAAGGCCAAAAGCAACAGGGAATATTGCAGGTTTTATAAATAGTACACGACCTGGGTCAACTAATAAGCAACCCAATTGCATATTTGAGGCACGTGAGGGAAATTGTGTGTTTGTATGTGCAATAAAATCAATAAGTGCAGGGGAAGAGCTGCTAATCGATTACAATTTGAATCGTATAGATACAAACAAAGTTACTATCATGGGGGTGGTACGTACTATATATATACCATTTAAGCCAACTTCCAATTAATGAATCCAATAAACCATTATATTATTAAGTTTTTTTGCTAAGTCTATTGGTTTCATTTCGCTAACGTTTTTATATTTTTTCTTTGTCACGGGACCACATGGATCCACCACATAGCATAGATAGGGGTGTAGGTCCCGACACTTCTACGGAGTAGGTAAACCTCATTGTAATTGTGCAAATTAGATAGAAGCAAACTGTTACATTATGATCTTTTCTTGAGTGTTTTGAAGTAATTTTGATAGTGTTAATTATATTCTTGTCACAGATGGATGTTCGGGATAAGGGAAAGGAACCTGCAGTACCTCAGCACCTCCATAGGGATGTGGGGCACTCGACAGTGTTATGCGTTGATGACATTGCACTTAGCGCAAACTCTATGCAATCTGTACAAAAGAATATTAGAAAAATTAGGCAAGAGATTGTTGATTTGGCAACCATAAGCCCTCAGACTGATGAGATAACAAAGAGGGTGCAACTATTGTTGACGACAATGGAAAACTTGCAAGTAAGTAGTAATGAAAGCTTTAATCATAACAAAAGTTCAATAATGGTTTATATTTTTTTCTCTTTTATGTCATTAACTAAAATATGTATGTGTTGTTTTTACAGAAATTTATAGGGCCTCATCATCCTGGTGGCGATGATCAGGGTATTGCGAGTAGTTCAGGTGATGACCATGTTCTATATATTAAAACCACTCCTTTGGACTTGTGAACTTGCTTTTTTAATGTTTTACATATTTAATGTATTACTCTTCAGGTGCTGACATGGGTCCGAGGTCGAGCCCAACTGTATTGCCGACTGCAATGTCGGCAACACGTAGCATGCAGACATCATCTGTTGCACCGACTCGTGTTGACCTGCCCACTGGTGGTAGATCCCTCTTTTTCTCTCTCTTTCATTATGTGTTTATTACCCTTGAAGTGTTCTTTCTTGGAGGCATTTCATAGTGGATTCATTTATTGTGGCAGGAGATGCACATGAGGATGCGCCAGAGGCGAGTACTGCTGATAACATACCATCGTTTCCTGGATCTTCCCGTATTGCTAGTATGGGAACGTTGCAGGCCACATTGGTGGTGAGTGACGAAGAATTGATTCCCTTGAAGATACAGAAGGTTCCAGGTACTTTAAAAATATTATTATATATAGTCTAATTGTAATTTACTTACTGATCACTCATTTTGGACTAATGATCCCATGTTTTTTTTGCAGGAAATGATATTTTTTATAAAAATCTTAATGACATTACATTGCAGATATTTGGGCCCACCATATGTAAAAGGTGGAACATCATACGTGAACTAACCCTTATCCACTATTTTGATTTCATATCATTGTTAGAATAGTTTTCCTTTTATCCATTTCTTGAACTATATCAAAGGTAGCTTTAGTTTCTTTCTAAATCTAATAGGTTTGTTTTTGCTTTAAAGGTGGAATGACCAAGAAAAAAAGTTAAAAGATGAACTCACAAACCGTATGGTAGGGTTGTTTGGAAATGACACATTCGACAAGACTAAGCTCCTAGAAAAAGCTGGCACATATCTAAAGTATGTGAGGGACCAATATAGGACACATTTAGAGAAGAACGTAAAGTATGAGCATCCCCCCATGATTCTAGAGAGGGAGTGGAAGGACCTGATTTTGGATGCAAAGGAGAGAATTGAAAGGAAAAAAGGAAATACACCACCAGATGCCAGAAGAAGGTATGTGATACTATTAAGAATGTGAATATGTACTAATTATTCATTATATTTATATAATCTAACATATTTCAAAATTTTCATAGATTGAGTGACATGTCAAAGGCAACCAAGGCAAGACAAGAAAAGCATGGGCAACACAAACTCGGCTCTGGTGGTTATATGAAACTTGCCGCACGAATTGTAAGAATCAGTAAATTAAGTATCACATCAAAATATTTGTAAATTGTAAACAATTTTTTTTTAATCAAACAATACAAGCAAAATTCACATTACTAAGCAAAAATGCAGGGCTCTGAATTCAATAGAGCGCCCATGGAAGATGACAAGAGAATTGGCTACCAGCAAGGCTATATAGCCGTGGCTGAATGGCTATGAGAATTGAGTGGGCAAACACGAGATTCTAATGCATCTGTCACAACGGTAATTAAGCTAAATGAAAATTATTTCAAATTGAATACTTAACCAATAATCTATTTGATGTTAAGTTTCAACATAAAGTGACTATATTTTTTTTAAATAAGCAAGCAATGATAACACTGTGCGTGACAATGGAATGCAGCATGATAATCATGGAACAAAACCTGTACATGAAGGTCCGGATGTGCATCCTAGTAGTGGAGGTATTCATTTGCTATTCAAATTTTTTTATGTAATTATTAATACAATTAAACATCTTAAATTGAAAATTAGTGTAGTAATTAATGTAACCTTTATTGTTAATATTTTAGAGCATGTAGTCGGTGGTGACCAAGTGGAGCATGATCTGGGTAGACAACATCAGGAACGTGATGTTCCCCAATCAGGTAAAGAGGACCACTATTATTCCTTTAAACAAATTTAATTGCAATTGGTGTATTGATTAATGTAACGTTTCGTATTTCAACTCCAGAGGATCTAGAGGGTGCTCAGCATGTCGAGGTTGAGGCTAGACAAAATGATGTGGAAGATGATGTGGCCCCATCAGGTAAAGAGTGTAATGGTTGTGTTCTTTAAATTAATGAAATACTTGTAACAATAATAAAAAAATGTTTTGAATTTAACCCAATTCTTTGTTATTGCAAAGGACCCCCCTTTGGTTCAGCATCCTCATCCTTTTTATAGGACTAGGCATACATCAAGAGCACAAGAAGATGGCAGAACATCCAAAGATGGGGTAAATGATGAAGAAACCGATGTTCCACTTAGTCTTTTCATAGCTTCAAAGAAAAAACAAAGAAAGAAATGATTGTAATCTACCTTATTTGATAATGACTAATTTTTATGTGTTAATGAATGTAATTATGTGCTAATGAATGTTCATGAATGATATGTGTTGATGATTATTGATGAATGTTGCGTTTTAATGAAAGTTAATGAATTTTATGTGTTAATGAATGTTATGTGATAATGAATGAATGATATATTTTAATAATGGATGAAAGAATGAATGAATGTTAGATGTTAACGAGGAATTTAGAGTGATGTTAGGGGGTGGGGGGAGGGGCCAAATGAGCTTCCACCTTCATGTGGTTGTCCCTATTAAGTAGAGAATATTAAACTATTCTCGAAACAAAGCGAAGCTCAATAAGATGTGAAATGTTTGAAAGGTGAGAGTCCACAAACAGATGTGAAATGTTTAAGTAGGCCTCCCAATGAAGTGGATCTCATAGACACGAAGAATCCTATATAGAGAATCATTGAGAGCCCTTGAAGAAGCAAATTTGAACTTCGATGAAGCAATACATGATGGAGGAATATCTTGCAAGAGGAAATCAAAGTCATTATGGTGTCATCTAGATCTGAAATGTGGTCTAATTTTCAAAAAAGTAAAGATGCTCGATATGAATGTGTCCTAGTGGGGTGAATCTAGAAGATATATAATCCTATTGCAAAGAATCATGGAAAGTTCTAGAAGAAGCAACTTTTAATTCTGAAGTAGCAACGTGTACAAGAGATGTTCTCATTTGTAGATGGAGTATCAAGAGGAGGATCACTAGTCCATGGACCATGTCATTGTTGTTAAATACCTACGCTTTTGTTCATAGTCACTTGGTGTAGGAATGAATTCAACGAGATAGGGTAGGAAATCCTACATAATGTAATTTTTCACTATCCCTTGTTTCGAGTACAAATGGTTCTCTGAATTTATCTTGACAATAGAATGTCGGAATTTAATACCATAATCCATGATGAAAACTGCCAAAAATGGAAATTTATCTTAGTTCATAATTACAAAATACTTTTGTATAGGCCTCTCGAAGATTAAGTACATCAAATTGAGACTTTATAAATTGAGTGTATGTATTAGCAATCTCCCAAATTGTTCAATGGTCTCCAAACCTTGTGAATTTTTATTTTTATTTTTAACTCAAATATGTATGGTATAGGCATATCATTGGTTGTGTGATTTTTTTTTTCCTTAAATGCTTCTACGACCAAAAGAGACAAGTTTTAGATGAAAATGGAGTCTTATGGGCCTTTTTGACACAATGGTAGGTTCTTTAGACCTGAAAATTACATCTGCATCAAGGAAAGTAGTTCAATCAACATCAACACTCATAAGAGCAGATCAACTCCTAATATATATATCAGCAATCAGGCAAACATATCAGATATGAAATTATTGTTTACTGCAGGCAATAGTAATCTTACTCCATTTGTGGTATGCAACATAATAGTACTCTTATGATTAATTATTCTCATATAGACATAGATAATAATATGCAATGCAATATTATACTTGATACATAACCTCCCCTACATTGGATATGAGAAATAATATTGAATATCTAATTCTTAAATTGCTGCAATCAATCATGAGGGGGTTAGTAGGGGAATACAAGGAGGGGAAACTGTGACGAGGTCCTCTTCTAAGTACACTACCCCATGGTGAATGACTGATGTGTCTGCCACATGTGGGCCAAGGGGGGCAAAGGTGTATCCTGCCCTTGGGCTTAGAAGGGAGGGATGCTCAGGACACCCTATTGTGGTTTCCCCATCAACCTCTACCATTGTGATTAAAGGGGTCTCAATAATAGAAGGGTGGATAAGGTAACATGGATAGGGAGGGTAGGTACAAGTTTACCCACTAAGCACACCACCTCACATGGATGGCGGATTGCCACATGGGGCCAAGAGGGATGGTATATCCGCTCTTGGGCTTAGCATGTGGATAGCTTCGAGTGCCCTATCATGTTTCTCATCCAAGCCCTATTATGGTTTAACTCCAATTATGCATTATAGATATTGTGTAGTTCACATAAAATTGAAATAGTTATGAATATATGCTATCTAAACCTAGTTGAAATGGTTGCTCTATGAATTATACTTTCAATACTTGTCTAACATGATTACAAGTTTTATCTTGATGAAAACGTTTTATTGATAAAAATCCAAACGAGGTGAAGCACACCAGCTAGAGGAATATGTGGACTGAAGAAACAAACCTGTGGATAAATCCAAACATGGCGGAATCCTTGCTGCAATTTTTGTTCTCTATAAGCATTCAGAAAAAATGTTGAATTTGTGATTTATAATTTACATGTTTCTCAATTTGGTTGACATCTTCAAAATAGACTCAAAAACTTATTTTTAGTACTGTGTGTTATTATAATTATCTTTTAATGTTCTTGAAAACAAGAATGGTTGCAGACAATGAAGTTCCTTGCAAATAGAAGAAGCTCGGTTTTGCTTTTGTGACTTTGTCTGTTATGTCTGATTGTCAACAAAATACAAAGACATACTGAAGACGATTATGGTTCGTGGTTGTTTTTTTAGTTGAAACCATTATTATGAATTTTATGAATTTTTTTTTTAACATTGACATGGTCAAAGCCTTAACTATGCATACTGTTCTCTTCAGATTATTATCTTACCCCACCTTTTCCATTTTAATTCATTTTAGTTTGATTCAATCTTTTAGTCAAGTTTAATGATAGTTTCTATTATGCCTTTTTAATAACAAAGATTAGATGTAGACATTTGCTTGTCCTTCTATGTAAGTGTGTTCTTACGAGGTCAATTCTTTCTTATCTCAAGAAACCTCATTGACCTACAAATTCTTATACTACGCTACTTACTACCACTGATAGCTTAACAAAAGCACACAAACATGTAAGGTAAAACTCTCTCCAGAGAAGCCTGAGAAACACTGTAACTAAAATGCCTTGACCTCTTGCCAAGCATTCGATATTTACAAGTCTTAAATCCTGTCCAAATCATAGGATAGACATTCAAATCCTGAGATCATTAATTCCCCTAATAAATGGATCCATGGTAGAAGCCTATAGAAAATGTGTTCCACAACAGAAAGGCAGATTCAAATTCAATTTTGACATTGCTCCAAAGGACAAACCAGGTATTGCAGGAAGTGGAGGACTCATTATGGATAGTGAATGTAAAGCCCTTCACATTATTAAGCTTTAGCCCTCCACTTTGGCATTAGGGGACTAGAGATAGAAGAACGCTCACTCCTTGTGATCAAAGGAATGCAAAAGAAGGGAGTGACCAGCAGGAGGTTATATAATATTAGAACAGTATCAGTGCTAAGCACAAACATAACTTTTGCACATTGTTATGAATAGGCAAAGTTGGCAAACAAACCAGCGGAACTCCTTGTCTCCAGAGGAACCCTTCAAAGCAATCAAATAATTTACTAACGTCATTATAGAACTATCCAAAAGCAAACACTGGATTTCACTTATAAGATGAATAATTTCAATAATTTGAGTGAACAACCGTCTGACATCCCATGTTTAAACCTTTCCCGCTAGCATGCAAATATGTAAACTAAGCTCTAAGGACCAGGAAAATAAATAACTATAAGCAATTTGTTCTGTACAATAGAAAACTAGGATCATATAGAACCTATGTTTTTGTTCTAATTAATCAGCCCTGAACAAATAAAATAATGTGATAACATAGAACCTATTGTTTTATGCTCAGAAATGACAGTGGAATTCAACTTGCCATACCGTTATTTCTAGAGTTTACAAAAATTCTTCCTGACTTGTTTAGATTCTGATGTTCATGAAATATGCAGGGTTGGGTGTTATTAACAGTACAAGCACATTTTCCTTCACTAAAGCCTTTGACATGTGACATGGGAAGTGCATAAAAAGCTAGGATTTGCAAGCAGGTGGAAGGTGGACAAACTATAATACTCTACACTGGTCTGTATGTCATGGCTCTTGGTGTTGGAGGCATTAAGGGCTCTTTGCCTATTCATGGGGTAGAACAATTCAATGAGAATGATGGAAAAGAGAGTGTAAAGCGGAAAATCGCGATCGAACCCTAGTTGCTCTCCCCTCTTCCAACTCCAAGGAGAGAGAAGGGAGATTCACTAGGGTTGATGGTTTTCACTTAGGGGAGAGACTTTACATTCAAAAGAGGGGTTGAAACCCACAAGATCCAATCCCACACAATGCAAGATTGGATGCTAAATGAGTTTCAAGGGTTATGACAGCAAGGCTACCCTCTTTTGTAAAGAATGTGCATAGAAGAATTAAGCTAGGAATGCATAGAAAGTGAGAAAGATTCGCTTATAAACTGAGATAGGAATACAGTATGAAGCTGCGGACCTGGAATTAGCAGTAAAATGTCGATACGGCGCTGTCCTGCAAATTTGAGTGAAAGTTGCCGGGACGATGGCGCCTGAGCGCCACGGTCCTCCGAAAAATCCACGAAACGAAGGGGGATCTGTTCGTCTCTGCACAAGGATTCCAAATCTTCAATTTCAGCCGCGTACCTGCAACCTTGTTCTAAGGATGTTTGTATCCTTATGTGCGAAGGTTTAGATGTTGTTGTTTGTTGTATGTTTGTATGTTGTATGTAGCATGTAGTATGTGATCTCCTCTTCAATGGTTGAATCCTTGTCTTGAATGCAACACTTAGCCTTGAATGGAGACTTGAAATGATCAATTGCTTGAAGGAATGCTTGAATGCTTGAATGCTTGAGTATAGTTTCCTCGCCTTTTCCATCATATTGAATGAAAGAGGAAAATGTAGTTTATATACTTGTCAATTAGGGCTGATAGACTGATTTTCCCGACCTTAGGCCGACCAGGAAAGTTTATTTTCCGATTTGCAAACAAAAAGACCCGAAGTCCAAAGGAGACCGGGCCCAAAATAGGACCCAGGGACCAGGGCGCTGGGCGCCCTGGTCCTGAAGGACCAGGGTGCTGGGCGCTCTGGTCCCACCTCCTGGGACAACAGGGTGCAAGGAGGTTCAGGCCAGGGTGCTTGAAAAATGCAGTTTTTAGTGTCATAATCAGGTTTCGGGGTCTCCATTCAGGTTGCGTGTTGCGTCGCCATCATGAAGACCCAAATGCGGTTGAAATTGCAAGTGTCGCAATTTTAGGACGCTACATTTAGCCCCCACTTTAGCGGGAGTATGTATGCTCATACTTCCGGTAAAGTACAAGGAAACAATATTGAAAGACTTTCACCATGTCAAGGAGGCAAGACACACCAAGCCCCCAGTGGACTAAGGATCTTACGACTTCGATTGACAAAGTAAAAGGGAAGATCACGAGGGAGAACCATGACTGTCAGTAGTAAGGTTCCCTCACTATGAGTCATGCAAAAGGAATACCGAAAATTTTCAAGGCAAAGCTAAGTTCGCCAAGAAATTTTCAAGTATCTTGAAAAGATATGAACGGGATGTATGCCCCCCTACGTTAAAGCGATCGCACACGCCTCACCGGGGGTGATTTCTTTAAGGTAGTGATACATATAAGAAATGAGAAAGGAAAAGGAGCACGTTATCGCAAAGATTTAGCCCCCAAGTGTGAGATAAACCCAAGGATAATAGACACAAAACACAAAGCACAAGGTGACTTCGCTTTCCTCGGGGTCAGTATGCTGTATGATAAGTCATGTATATATATCATATGTATGTATGCATAATTGTTCTTCATTCCCCAATCAAGGAAGGTCACCTAGAAGAAGGGAACACATGTGTCTTTTGAGTCAACATGAGAGAGACCAAAAGAGATCTCAATGCTTTGCATCGTCCTCAAGTAGACAACACTAAGGACGACAAATAGAAGAATGAGAATAACATATAGAAGAAGTAACACAAGAGAGGAGGAGAGAATCTGCTATGCTAATGAAACTAGTCTAGCACGTCATCTACCCCCCGATCTTGCTGATCAATGTTTCGGGAAGGCAGGGAACATGCTAGAGGAGGAACATTCAACACAGCAGATGGAGCTATCACAAGATCCAAACAAGGGCTATGTTCATGTTCCAAGCCACATTGTTCTTGTCTAGGAGCTAGGATAAGTGCTTTAGAAAATTCATTAGATAAATGGTTATCAATATCAACAAGTTCATATTCACTATCAGAAGCAAGAGGAATAACATTTTCATCATGAATAACATTTTCATCTATAGCATCATCAAGATTTATAAAAATAGGATCTTTAATTCGCACAGGATCAAGACCATCATGCATCTTATGTTTAGGAGATTTTGGAGAAAATGGAATAATGCTTGTTGAAGGTGTTTTTGGAGATTGTGAAGTTTGAGAAGCGGCTGCTTGAGCTCTAAGACGATGCTTTCATCGGCGTTCACGTGCAGAACGATTTCGTCTAGTCTTAGTAGGAAGTGAAGAAGATTGAGGAGGAGGAATGTTCTCATCTTTATCACTTGGGTATTTAGGTTGTGGTCTCTTAGGCTGAACAATAGGAGAAGAGGAAGGTCTCTTCTCTCCATAAGAGGAAGGAGGAGGAACTGCTCCATATAAAGGAGGAATATTTGGTTTAGGAAGGAGACCAAGTCCATCATGACGAGGAGGGATAGGTCTACTTTTAGGAAGTTTATTAGATATAGACATAGTCACATCCATAGGGATGGGTTGGGAATCTTCTTGAGGAAAGACATTAGTTTTATCTTTCAAAGGAAGAACTTCCTTCTCAAGAATGATAGGAATATCAAGTTTAGGTGTTCTAGGTTCACTTAAAGATAGGATCATATCTGTTTTCCATTTTTGATAAGATTTGAAAAGATGATCGCTTCGCGGAGGAAGAGATTGGAATTGTTTAGGCCAAAAGTAATCAATAGGAACGCTAGAAGTTCTTTCAGCTGGTTTAAAGAGACTATGATTGACAGTAACAACTTCACCATTATGGGGAAATTTCAAACACTTATGAATAGGAGAAGCAATAGCTTTCATGGAAGATAGCCAAGGATAGCCAAGCTTCACACGAAATTGTTCGGAAGATGGAATAATAGCAAAGTTCACATCAAGGGATTTGTTATGGACCTCAATAGGAAATGTAATAGAACCAATTGCAGGAGAAGAAAATGCATCAAATAGTTTCACAATCACATCTGTTTTGTCATATATCACTTGATTCAATTGCAAAGTAAAAACAAATTCTTCAGTAATAACATTAACCATGCACGAAGGATCAATAAGCACTCCACGGCAAGGTGTATTCTTGACTTTTGCAACTATGTATAAAGGACCATCAGGTGCCCTGATGGTTTCACTGGAATCAAATGTGATGGAAGGTTCTTTAGGGTTTTCTTGCTGCTGTACAAAGTTAATCACATTTGGAGTCATAGACACAAGACCATCAGATGACAAAGAGGAATCATTAGTCTCAATCGCATTAGAGGTATGAGAAGGTAATGGATCAGTGAAAATCTGAAGATTTTGATTAGGAGGAGCTACAGATGTATTGCCTTTATCATTCACTCGAGAAATAGAAATAGTATTATTATCAATCAAATCTTGAATTTTACCCTTTAAAGAAAAACATTTTTCAGTATCATGCCCAGGCTGACGATGAAATTGACAAAAGGCTTTGTTATCAAAATAAGGTGAAGTAATCTTTGCAGGATCAATTTGTCTTATAGGAGGAAGAGTAAGCACATTTTGTTCCAATAACTTATTCATAATACTATGCAATGATTCATTCAAAGGAGTATACTTTCTTTCTTTCTTGAAAAATTTAGAAATAGGAGGCACACCTGATGCTGCATTCACATTGTTGTTGATGATGTTTTCATTGAATTTGATGGAATCTCTGTTCGGTTTAAACTTCCCAAATGGTTTTTGACTGCTATCACCCTTATCACTCGGAGCCATAGGATGTGATTGTTCCATTTGACTCACAGTCAGTCGATAATTGTGAAGAGTTGCACACAACTGTTGGAAAGAAGTAAACTCAGAAAACAGAAGTTTGTCTCGAATATCTTTTTGTAAATTAGAAATAAAGATTCTTTGAATATCATTGTCAGGCACTGGAAAAGAAATTTGAGCATACAAATGCTTATATCTACCAATTAAATCAGTCACTTTTTCTTTAACACCTTGTTTACAATGCATTAAATCAATCAAAGTAACTTTAGGACTTATATTGTTTTGAAATTGTTGAATGAAAGCATTTGCAAGTTGTTCGAAAGAAGTAATAGAATAAGAAGGCAACGAGCAATACCATTGTAGGGCTTTGTCTCTTAATGTTCTAGTGAATAGTTTTGCAAGCAACCTTGGGTCATAAGCAAAATCAGTACAAATTGTTTGAAAAGTCTTAACATGTGTTAGAGGATCTCCTTTACCATTATAAAGTTCCAAATGCGGGATTTCAACATGTTTAGGAGGGATAGCTCGAACAATGTCAAGAGAAAGTGGGCTCGCAACATCAAATGTGGGCACACTAAACTTAGATTGATTCATAGAGGCAATTTGTTGCTGTAAAGAAGAGACAGTTTGTGCAAGATTGTTAATGGTCGCTTCAATCGAAGAGTTCATATTAGATGTGTTAGATTGAGATGGAGGTGTTATGTTATTGAAAGAAGGTAGAGAGTAAGGTGGTGGGACTCTATGATAATTAGTCATAGGAGATGATTGGACAGGAGGAACACTACAAGGAGGAATGGAATGATTGAATGAATTGCCCCCTTGCGTCATGTTCATTTGTGAAGATGTAATAGGGACACTCATTGAAGGAGTGAATGAAGAAGTTGGATTGAATGAAGGAAGAGGGTTAATTGAAGAAGAAGGATTGCCCCCATGACTGGTGATCACAGGAGGAATGTCTTGTGTAGAAGTAGCCATTATGTTTGATGTAAAGGTAGGTATGCTAGCAATAGAAGTCATCAAAGGAATAGAATGATTGACTTGAGTAGGAGGTTGTGTATAACCTAAGGTTTCGGCACAACTTTTCATAGGCATCACATTTGAATCCACAATGTGTGCAATACCACGCAAAATATCAATTCCATTCTTATCACTTTGAAGCATACGTTTTAGACCCTCAAGTAAAGGAAGAGCTTGACTGTCAGGGTATTTTTGAGACATCCATTGTCGAAAATCGTCAAATTGGTTATCCAATTTCGAAAGTTGTTCTACAGAAACCTCATGGAGAGCTTCTTCATCATTAAAAGGATTAGAGGAATTACCCATGTCCTCGTTAAAAAGACCATTCAAATTAGGTTCCATCTCCTCGGTAATTAAACTTCGGAAAGACTTAATTCTACGGCTTCGTCTAACGGGAATAGTGTAAGTAGGGCTTATTGTTGTAAAACTCATGCACTAGAGAGGGAGAGAAAATTTTGATTTTTAGAGGTAGCAATTTTCAGTAAAATCAGCCAATCTTCTGGATTTAAGCTGTTAAATGCAATCACGACAATCTCCCGAAATTTCGAAAAAAATGTCCGGGACTGTGGCGCTCGGAGTGCAACACGGTCCTTGCAACTTTTTTCGAAATTTGCAGGGATGGAAGGTATGATGATTTTAAAGCTAATCTGAAAAAATTGAGTGATTTTACGATCTGTAGGTAGGCCAAATTAAAGTTGCAATCTCAAAATTGAACCCTACCAAGATTGTCGAAAAATGCAAAATTTGAATTTTGAAAAAGAGAGGGAAACTGAAATTTTGAATTTTATGATTTTAGAGGGAATGTCAAAAGCAATGCAAGTTTTGAAATTTAAAAATTGACTCAATTTCACGCAAAATTCAATTTTGAAAGCGGAAATTAAAGTTGTTGTAATTAAGCACTTAATTTCAAAAGTCACAAATTGTAAGAATTTGAATAAAGCACTGAAATTTCGAATGAATGCAAACACACTTTTCAGATTTAGGACAGTAAGAACACAATTTTGACACAAAATTTCAGTTTCAATGATTTTTGAATGTTTAAAAGCCTTAATCCAAGCAATCACAAGACCAACTTTGACTTTAATTTTGAAGGTGTTAAAATTGATAAAATCAGCCAAAATTCTGGATTTTAGCAGGAAAATACAGTAAGATCTTGCTCCCAAAATTTTGGAAAAAATGTCGGGGACGATGGTGCTCGCAGTGCACACGGTCCTCGCAACTTTTTTCCAAATTTTCAGGGATGAAAGATATTGTGATTT
The DNA here is from genome assembly GCF_030272615.1 of Cryptomeria japonica. Classification (NCBI taxonomy): domain Eukaryota; kingdom Viridiplantae; phylum Streptophyta; class Pinopsida; order Cupressales; family Cupressaceae; genus Cryptomeria; species Cryptomeria japonica. The sequence continues at coordinate 377,801,170 of NC_081410.1, read as the reverse complement.
TATTGCGGAATCCAAAGTTACAGCTGATTTGGAGATGTTTTGATCAGTGAAATTGTCGGACAAAGGTTGAATCAAGAGGGTTTCAAAAATTAGGGTTTTGACACTTAACCACTTAATTTTCAAAATTAAAGCACAAATATGAATTGATAATTTGTAATAGAAGGGCAGATCTGAAACAAGCATTAACAATTAAATATTTCACAAGTTTAATTACTAAAAAGAAATTTTAGGGTTTTTATGCAATCACCTCTAAAATTTTGCAAAAGATCAAACATGGAAATGTAATCAAAGAATCAAATTTCAGATCTAATCATGAAAAATCAGAAAGGATGTTCACGTCGGGTTCACCAAAATGTAAAGCGGAAAATCGTGATCGAACCCTAGTTGCTCTCCCCTCTTCCAACTCCAAGGAGAGAGAAGGGAGATTCACTAGGGTTGATGGTTTTCACTTAGGGGAGAGACTTTACATTCAAAAGAGGGGTTGAAACCCACAAGATCCAATCCCACACAATGCAAGATTGGATGCTAAATGAGTTTCAAGGGTTATGACAGCAAGGCTACCCTCTTTTGTAAAGAATGTGCATAGAAGAATTAAGCTAGGAATGCATAGAAAGTGAGAAAGATTCACTTATAAACTGAGATAGGAATACAGTATGAAGCTGCGGACCTGGAATTAGCAGTAAAATGTCGATACGGCGCTGTCCTGCAAATTTGAGCGAAAGTTACTAGGACGATGGCGCCCGAGCACCACGGTCCTCCGAAAAATCTGCGAAACAAAGGGGGATCTGTTCGTCTCTGCACAAGGATTCCAGATCTTCAATTTCAGCCGCGTACCTGCAACCTTGTTCTAAGGATGTTTGTATCGTTATGTGCGAAGGTTTAGATGTTGTTGTTTGTTGTATGTTTGTATGTTGTATGTAGCATGTAGTATGTGATCTCCTCTTCAATGGTTGAATCCTTGTCTTGAATGCAACACTTAGCCTTGAATGGAGACTTGAAATGTTCAATTGCTTGAAGGAATGCTTGAATTCTTGAATGCTTGAGTATAGTTTCCTCGCCTTTTCCATCATATCGAATGAAAGAGGAAAATGTAGTTTATATACTTGTCAATTAGGGCTGATAGACTGATTTTCCCGACCTTAGGCCGACCAGGAAAGTTTATTTTCCGATTTGCAAACAAAAAGACCCGAAGTCCAAAGGAGACCGGGCCCAAAATAGGACCCAGGGACCAGGGCGCTGGGCGCCATGGTCCTGGGGGACCAGGGCGCTGGGCGCTCTGGTCCCACCTCCCGGGACAGCAGGGTGCAAGGAGGTTCAGGCCAGGGTGCTTGAAAAATGCAGTTTTCAGTGTCATAATCAGGTTTCGGGGTCTCCATTCAGGTTGCATGTTGCGTCGCCATCGTGAAGACCCAAATGCGATCGAAATTGCAAGTGTCACAATTTTAGGATGCTACAGAGAGAAAGCTGATATCAAATTTCTTCAATTGGTTTTTGTACAACATAAGCATTGCACTTGTATTAGCTTTCTTTCTATCATATACACTATATGAAAAATTAACTCGTTGTCTCAGATCAAATAACAATTTGTTTGCATGATGACATTTCATAATGTACAATAATGGATTTATGCTCTCATCAGGCTTTAATTATTAGCCACTTTTCTACAAAACCTTCTTTCTGCAATCATTGACATATTTTTAATGTTTATTGTAAAATTTACATATTGTGGCAAAGTTTTATTTACAGTTGTTATACTTATTCTATACACATCCTTTTATAATTAATTTTTTAAAGTTGTATATATATTTGCATCCCACCCCGCCCCCTTCGTCATCCCCCTGTCATCCCCAAACTTAAGCCCTTGGTATGTTAAGATATGAAAGCTCACAATAGTTTCATTTGATATGTTAATCGAGGAAAAACCTAAAATATATAGCTTCCAAGATTCCAAATCCACGAGGATCATGAAGAGGTAGAAAACCAAAAAAAGAAATTGCTTATCCAAGTTTCCAAATTTGTGACAAGGAAAAAGTAGAATCTCAATCAAAGAAGGAGAATGTGCAACTCATTATCTTATTCTACCTAAGTAAAAATATTACCTAATTAAGCTTTTTAATAGTGGAATATCACACTTAGGATAAAACATATCCAAGGTAAATAAAATATTACATTGATAGGCTTCTTTGGTTGCTCTAAAAGTGGTGCCTTATGAATTATGTTCTTGGATACTAAAGTTTCCAAATTCTGGGCACTCTTGATAGCTTCTCATAGAGATTGTGATTCGAAGGCTTTAACCAAACCTTTCAATGGTTTCTGTTGATGTGCTTTTCATGCACTATGCAACATAAAATAAAATACTAAGTATTCTATCCTCTTGAACAAAATCCTCCCAAGTGCTAAACTACGTGATCAAATGGGATGATTCCAAGATTCCAATAGTCAGGTTTTGACTTTATATTGCAGGTAGACTCAATGATTGTGATGTGATATTTTCTGGAATCACAAGGGGGACTTATGTTGCTTGGGTCAAGACCTATCCATTCTCATGTTTCATGACTGATTTACACACCATGATTTAGGTCGTCCTTGAGCAACATCTTGACTTAGCCAAATTTTGTTTTTTGTACCCTAATTATTTAATTTTGACCCCTTACTAGCATTGCCTTAGGTTTTATTGGAATTCTTGCTTCTCTAGCATGGGCACATTTCTAGGGTTCATTCGCACAAATTGCTCTTGATGAGCAAGCTAGTATCATGACCATGACTTAAAACAAAATTTTAACTTAGTCAAATTATCTCCTCCAAACTTCTATGAGTTCATCACCTTCATTCTTCATCATTTTGATGTCTTTTGTACATTGGAAGGTAATTCTTGACCACCATACCTCAATCTTGACCTATGCTACCATAAAACCCTACAACCTAGTCATGTTTACAATTTAGATCTTGGTGACTTGATCACTTAATATAGCTTAATCATGCAGGTCTCATCTAACTCCGACTCCAACACTTAAGCAAATCAACCCTAGCAACCAAGTACTTTGGGAAATGTCTTGCAACTTGACAACATGGGTAATGATGGAGGAATGAAAGGTGAGACCTATAGAGTGAGAGAGAGAGAGGGTGAGAGGAAGAGATAATGACCTGGAGAGGGTAGAGAAAGAGAAGTAGAGAGGGAGAGAAGAAGAGAGGAATGGAGAAAGAGACCTAGAGAGGGGAGAGAGAAGAGAGATAGTAGGGAGGGATAGAGAAGAGAGATAGAAGAGAGATACCAATGTCAATCTTTTTCTATAAATTTTTTTTTTTTCGAAAAATCGGCCTATTGTCAGAATTCCGACATCAAAGGGTAAAAATTCCGACAGAGGAGTGTCGTCGGATGCACAACATCCTCGTCAGAACTCTCCTGGAGGTCGTCATAATTCTGACACAAAAGGGTTAAAATTACAACAACCTCCAAGAGAGTTCCAACGAGGTTGCTGTGCATCCGACGACACTCCTTTGTCAGAATTTTTACCCTTTGATGTCAGAATTCTGATGGTAGGCCGAGATCGCAACTGTATTCTTTCTGGGTATGAGCATCCATGGCGGCCGTCAAAATGGTTGGAGTTGATGTCGGAATTGTGACGACCACAAGGATAGTCGGAACTTCTGACAAAAAGTTTGTGACGGCTTTTTTTGTCGGTAGTGCAGTGAAATTGCATCGGAATGCTGACGATTTGCTGTCAAAATTTTGACCCAAATGTACTAGTGATATATGTAATTGAGCATCACAATTACCATCACATATCATGTATCATCATAAACATGTAATCCATCACATATGTATCATAAATCACCATCCATCACATAGGTAATAAACAATCCACGTTCTATAAATAAACACAAAGTTCAAAAAATGTCACATGCATCATCATAAACATGTGATCCATCACATATGTATTTTAAATCAACATCCATCACATAGCTAATAAAAATCCAATTTCCATAAATAAACACAGTTTAAAAATTGTCAGATAAATAGTCACTCTCCCTATCTCCATCTCCATATTAAAAGGTGCATCATGAATTAATTATGTAATGGCATTAGAATTCAAAACATAATGAATTAATTATGTAAAAAAAATTCTATGAAGAAGTCAATATTAAATAGATAATATACTAATCGCATACCTCATACATTTCATTCTTCATCATCATGAACATCAAGGTCATCATCACCACCACCACCACCACTAGCATCATCATCATCATCATCATCCCATCATCATCATCATCATCATCATCCTCGTCACCATCACCATCACCATCACCATCACCATCACCATCACCATCACCATCACCATCACCATCACCATCACCATCACCATCACCATCACCATCACCATCACCATCACCATCACCATCACCATCACCATCACCATCACCATCAACATCACCACCATCACCGTCATCATCATCATCATCATCATCATCATCATCATCATCATCATCATCATCATCATCATCATCATCATCATCATCATCATCTTCTTCTTCTTCTTCTTGTTCTTCTTCATCGTCATTGAGAAACTGTCGATCGTGATCATCATCCACTTCATCTTCTACTTCTTCGGTATCTTCTTCTTCCATCACATTATACTTTATCGGCCTTCCTCTTGGATCATGTCTAACAACAAATGACCAACCTGATTTATGTGGAACCTCTGAGTAAAATACTTGCTCACATTGGCTTGGAAGAACATACGAATAATCCCCAACTAGTTCAAATGACCTTGTATTTAGCATTATAAAACCATTATCATGTTCAATAACAGTTCTATCAGGATCATTTTTATTCAATCGTAGCCTGTACCATTTGACGACGAACAAAACTAATTTGAAGGAATTAAAGTCACACTCAAGTATATCATCCAAAATGCCACAGTATCTATTTTGAGACTGTTGAGGATGAATGTCATTTCTCGATGAAATATTTGTCACCTCAAAGACTGCAGTGATGCCAGAATCACAAGTTTTCTTCATGTCATCCAACTTTTTTATGCGAAATTTATGACCATTGCAGCACATAGCGTTATGGTGTTTGACCTGCGATATGTCCAACATGTAAAATTCATTGTATTGTGAGTTGATAAACATATGGGTGATTAATAAATTTATACGTACCTGTTTATCTCTTAAACCATATGCTAAATCAATTTCCCTTTGTGTAACATTAGAATCTCCATTACGATGTGCTTCTTTAACCAATGAAGCCACACCTTCCCATGTTAACGTGCATCCAGAATGTTGACAATGTTCAATCCATACCATCATCCAATCAAGATTGTTTGCAATATACAAATGTAGTGCATCCCACTCTCGACCAACTGTACAAAAAATAAATAGATGTCTTACAATCGATTTATTTTGAAGATTAAGAATTAATTAACTATAATAACATCTTATAATTACCTCTCACTTTCCTCAATGTACCTTTCCCCGTCAAGTACTCCCCTTCAAATTTTTTTATGGTGTTGGGATCCCAAATGCGATCCACATGGATCTTTGCTGCAAACTTAGGAAGATATTCAGAAATGTACACCATAGTCTTGTATACCATATATCCCTCCACCATAGAACCCTCAAGATGTGCTCTTTATTGAACCAAAGCCTTCAAAAATTTCAAGTGCCTCTCAACCATCCACATTGACCTAGTGTGTACAGGTCCACACAATTCAATCTCCTCAACTTGGTGTATGAGGTAGTGTTCTTGTGCATTGAAAAAAGCTAGAGGTAGACACTTTTGCATTTCACACATTAAATGAGGAAATTTTCTCTTCCAATATTTTGTATCGTCTTTATGGATTTATTTACATGACAACCACCTACAAGGTATTCAAGACGCAAAAAAAATATATTACATAAGAAGTAAAACAAATCGCAAATATAATATCTATACAACGAACTAAACAAATATCACTACTTACCTCATGTATTTTCCAAGATCCTATATGACTTGCTTGACATTATTGTTGAAGTCATCTGGGAGAGATAGAGGTAGAACGTACTACAACAATTCTAAAATTATCTTTTCATTTTTTTGTAACATAATGAAAAGTACACATACGCATAGTACTTAAATACATACTAAAAACACAAGAACATGAATTAACTTAATGAAGGTATGCCAATCATGCATTTTCATCCCTGGCCCAAATTCACTTTTCTTTGTATGAGATTGTTTATGTTCACAGAAAATCCTGTGGGAAATCGAATTTTTCATATGACTTCTTTGATAGCATTGCTTTGCTGGTCCGTTAATAACCAAGGAATCTCACTTATATTAGTCTGGTCTCCATGGCTATTTGATTGAATGACATTTATCATTGCATGATTGGAATCTTGAATGTCACTACATATTTTGACAATTTTTTCTTTGTCACGCCTTCCATCCAATATTTTCCATACTGTCTCTGTTATATTCTTTCCAATATGCATACTATCAAACAAATGAACAATTTGTAACTGCTCGTAGTAGGGCAACCTACTAAATTGTCGGGGATAAATTTTTATTCCCTTAGGAAGGTGGTCATTTATGCCTTCACGACCTTCATGATCATCAATCACATCATCAGTAAACAAAACAAAATAGAAAAGATGTTTTATGACAAACCAATAGATGGAATGGCATTACCTTGACAATTAATTCTATTATATTCCAACTTCCACAGGTGAGGTGTCATTCTTCGTGGCTTTGATGTATTCTCTTCTTTCCCATTGAAAAGATGTTTTTCAATATTTCGATACTTATGATTTTTGTGGAGAAAGTGCCTATACTCATCAAACACCTGCTTTCCTAAACTTTTTGAATGACGAGATTTCATCTTTGGACCACAAACATGACATGCAAATTTTCCCTTTGTTTGAAGACCTACAAGATAATGTATAATTGGATTAAATATGATAATTTTTGAATTATAATGTTCATGCACAACTTAAACACTATAACATACCACAAAAATGTGTTAGCCTCGGGGCATCGCATATTGTCCATAGAAGCATTGCATGGAATTGAAATTGTCTTTGTCCTATTGGTCTAGAGACGTCATACATAGTGACACCATTCCATAACTCCAGAAACGCTCGATATATACATTCATATCTTTAACTTGGTACTTACCTAATCGAATGAACAAAAACATTACATAATTATTATGACCATTTTACTGCAATATTTATAATTAAATTTAGACGACTATATTTAAATGATAAAATACTTGGAACAATCATTGCCAACATTATGTGCTCCCTCTTTATTGACATCCATGGAGGAATGTTATTGTTGATAACAAAACCAGGCCACACTGAGTAAACAGATCTCATCTCTCCAAATGGATTGACACCGTCCGCTGCCAATGAAAGCCCAAGATTACGAGGTTCTTCTTTAAAGTGTGGCCACTTTTCCGCTATGTCCATAAATGCTGAACCATCTGTAGGAATTAGAATAATGTCATCTCGTCTTCTATTGCGTGCATGGTAATCCATAAATTGTGTCAAGCTAGTGCACTTGAATAATCGTTGCATACGTGGAATAATGGGAATATAGCGAAGAACCTTGCGAGGAACCCTTTTTGTTATTTGATATGTTCGATATCTACTGATATGACATTCAGGGCATTCAGTTCAAAATTCATGTAGTTTGTGATATATAATATGATCATTGGGACAAGCATCTATTGTTTGATACTCCATTCCAATATCTTTCATAACGACAGATAATTCTCGGTATGAGCAAGGTAGAATATTTGATGGTGGTAACAAAAACTCACCTATCAATCTACAACGAAAAAATATAATTTGCTATAATAAAGAATATTAATGGTACAACATGATTCACAGTTTATTATGACATATATGACATACCTTAACATACGTGACATTGTTATGTTGGATAAACCATTCATAACCTTCAAGTTCACCAACAACAATACAACAGAGAGAAGAGTTGCCTGCGAGCCTTCGTAAAGGGCCTCAGATGCCTTCTCAAGTAGAGGGACATCATGAACAACATCAAGGTCATCTTCATCATCATGGTCAGCTGTGCGAGTACTAAATAAGTCATGGATCAATGTATTTGTACCATCATCTTCAATTGTGTTTTCTGGCTCATGATCGTCATCTTCCATGGGATCATTATCTTCAGCTTCGATATTCACACCTCCATGTTCATCCACTTCAAAAACCATATTCTTAGGGTTGTGTTGATCCATACCATGTGCTCTGAGGTGCTTGAGATATATAAAATTGATAAACATAAATAAACCGTGACCATGATCTCATCATCACGTGATTTATTATGTATATAAATTGTCAAAACGATATAATGAGAAACTTACCAATGGATGATAATCATGTCCACCTTCAATGTGACCATGCAGCCTACAATGTTTCTTCGTTGTTTTGATTAGAAGTCTTCTAGTCTTTAACCCCTTACAAATTTTGCATGGACAATAACATTTTCCATCACCTTTTCTTTTCAAGTTAGACCACAATCTAGCAACTGTCTCCTTATTTTGTTGTTCGTTGATATTGTTTGACATGGTCTTTCTTTAGAGGCAAGAAAATAGAAATTATCATCATTGAACAGAGAATCTTATTGAATTTAGATTTCTAGTTTGCTTATGGTACATCACACAACATGGAAAACAAGAAATACTCAATAAATAACAGGATTCATTGATCTAGTATTATCACAATCTGCACTTGGCCTTCAATATTTTCTCCTCCTAACATTGTTTATCCATTACCTGTCAAGTACAAAACTCTAAAACCCATGGCTATTAAAATACATAAGACAACATTATAGCATCTTATAATCATCTGTTATAAAACCAAAGCACTTGGGAGTAATTCTTTTGTTTGTCACAGTCCAGGAAAACAATGTCTACTGGAGCCTTGAATAACTGACTAGAAAGATTTTTAATTCCTTTTCTTTTTCCTTCTGATTTTTTCACTGTCACTTCCATCCTCCGAGTCAGATGCCCTCGACCTTTTCTTTCTTCTTGTTTTTTCATACTCATAGTCATGCTTTGAATTATTTTTCTTTCTTGGTGACTCCTTATTGCTCTCACAGTCAGTTTCACTCTCAAAATCTTAGTCTGATGTATCAGAATCGGACGAACCTGATGAGCTAGAAGAATCATCATTAGAGGTAGATTCATCTGACACAGGAATAGACTTTTTCTACTTTGGAATGATGTTCTTGATGTTAGATGCATTTACCTTGTTTACTGACCCATTGATACTCTTCCGAAGGGCATCCCATGTCATGCGCTGGTATTCCACACTGCTCTTGTCTTCCACATCTTTCATCATTTGAGCCAGCTTAAATGGGGGAATGTAAACACCCCCACTTCTTCCAACACCCTTCTCAGCTCCTCTTACAACACCTTCACCATTCCCATTCTGAGATGGAGCAGATACAACACCAGAAGTTTTCACTTCCACTGCCTCTCTGTCCCTCTTGTTTCCAGAAGCCCCTTTACCACTTAATTTGTGCTTATTTCTATACATAAACCCATCAGGAAGCATGAGTTTTTGCATATAAGCTTGCCCAAATATTTTATAGTTATTTTTCATCAAGATTCCCTCAGGAGCTGGAAGATCCTGCTTCCATACTTTAATTCTGTTTTCTCAAAGGACAATCCTAAAAATCCTTGCATTGCAAACAACTTTTTACACCTTTGTTGGTTGTGGTGGCGTCACAGAGAGTTTACATCAATAAATGAAGAACATGCCAATGCTTTTAATGCAGCAGTAGAAGTCTATCTCTTATTCAATATCTCTAGTGAAACCCCCATGATCTTTTGTTGGAGTAGAATTTGTTATATTCTAGAAAGGGTCTTGTCCTTTGTTGATGTGATATTCATCTACCTCAAGAAATAACTGTTCTTTTCTCCAACAAGAAGTGGAACTAAATGAAGATCTAGCACCATGAAATGAATCCTCAAAAGGATTACTATAGTTAGTTTTGGTAGATAATGATCTAGGTAAAATACTAATGTGGCTTTAGGAAACATTACGTACTAGCTTAGCATACTCTAACAACTTTGGTGCGACATGCTACATCCAATTAAGTCTCTATTTGTATCTCTATTGTGTTTATGGATTGAGATTCAATGTACTCTTTTTATACATAGATTTTACTTTCAACTGAGGAGGTTTGTATGTACTTACTCGTCTTTCGATTGTATTCCTATTTCAAGAATTTCTTCTATCAACAAATCATTTGTTGTAAGTTGTACAAGTGGAAGCTTGAACATGCCTTCCATGCTAGCCTTGTTGATACGTTCAACACCATTTTGTGCAACAAATCTTTAGAACTCCACTATTTCATTGAAGAGTGAGTAGTAGGGACAATCTAGGACACTTACAGAGGTTTTGCAAGAGAGATAAATAGACCTACATATTATGACATAATAATGATCAATAGGTAAACAGATAAGAAACTCTCAATATCAAAATGACTTTCTCAATTGTCTTTACTAGAAATGGATAGATCTGCTGATAATGGCTTTATGACTGTATGTCAACTTTAGACTCAATCCAAGAAGAGCTAGAACTAATATGCGATATCTAGATTTATGATCTCTATAATATAACAATCCCATAATTATGTTTCCACGCATCTATACCACAACACAAACATCATGCTAGTGTTCAGCCATAGCAATTGATATCCTAATTATAGAATGCGAAATATGCACATAACTATGAATAAAGATTAAGAAAAACAAAGAAAGATGCTTATTGCAAACATAAATGACTAATGGACAAGAATTGAATTCATTGTAGATAGTTTTGAATATCAAATTCACTTATTTGTGTGCATTTACTAACTCATGTACTTGTGGCCAAAATTTTTCTCTTTCATAAATTAAATACTTATTAATAACATTAAATGGCTGAGTAATTATGTTTTAGTTGAAATTGAAAATAAAATATTTTATTTTAGGACAACTCACACTATTCCCTATCATATTTTAGACTCTCGATTTTATTAGTAGTGGTTTGATGTCTTTGGAGCTGATCATTGCATTTCTTTAGTTACATTTGCCAACGTACCCCCAGCCTGTGCCAAAATGGGAGCTTTGGAACAGGGTATGGACATCCATCAAAGCATAAAAGATAGAGGAATTTTATCAGATGTAGTTGCAACTGCACAAAATGGATTTGTTGAGAAGGCTTTAGAAACTTTCAAGCAAATGCAATCATCAGGTGTAAAGCCAAATTCTATGACCATTGCTACTATCCTCCCTGCCTGTGCCAAAATGGGAGATTTGGAATAGGGTATGGACATTCATCGAAGCATAAAGGATAGAAAAATTTTGTCAGATGTTGTAGTTGTAACTGCCCTGGTAGACATGTATGCAAAATGTGGAAGCATAGACAAGGCACGTGAACTGTTTGATAGAATGCCTGAAAGAAATGTTGTCTCATGGACTGCAATGATTGCTGGATATGCACAAAATGGATTTGTCGAAAAGGCTTTAGACACTTTCAAGCAAATGAAATTGGAAGGCATAAAGGCAAATTCCACAACTTTTGCCAGTATCCTCCCTGCCTGTGCAAAAATGGGAGCTTTGGAATAGGGTATGGACATCCATCAAAGCATAACGGATATAGGAATTTTGTTAGGTGTTGTACTTGCAAATGCCCTAATTGACATGAATGCAAAATGTGGAAACATGGACAAGGCTCATGAATTGTTTGATACAATGCCGCAAAGAGATGTGATCTCATGTGAACAATCAACACGCGCGTATATGGGAGGAAGGGATTGCTTCTACAAAATTGAACGCTCACTCCTCAATCACAGTTCTATGGTTTGACGAGATTAAACTAGGACAATTAACCACCACATGTATATTTTTTGCAACATGAAATTAAAAAGTAGGGCAATTTGAATCTACCTCCTGCGCGGGATTGCCTTCGACGTGGGTTTGATGTTCTTGGGGTTTGAAGTCACCACAAATGCCTACGGGGAATTGCAATTCACAAATGAATTCCCTGCCTCTTTTTTTAATTTTGTAATGGCCACTGTCATCGGAATTATGACGAACTCAAGCACTTTTTTGAAAAAAAGAAAATTCTCATTGCTAATGCCTTCTTCATTGAAACCAAATGGGAAATTTCCATCGGAATTACGACTAATGCGGGGATTTAAAAAAAAAAAATCAAATTTGGCCACAATATACCTTCTCCATCGGAAACCTTATTCAAAAATCTAGTCCAAATGTATTAGTGACCCCTGCACTTGGCACTCCATTTTCACCTTATTTCCTCTAGCCGGGTTGATCCTGGACTCGCCTAGAATAAGGTGACAGTCATATCAAAGCTCTTCTCCAGCACTTACACCTACATATGTACACTATACAAATTTTTTCCCTCCATGTACCAACAAGCCATGATGGCAGCATGTGTGGACCTCATGGGGCAACCATATTTACAAGAAAATTGCTATATACAAGCCAAAACTGGCTGCTTGCAAACTAAAGCAAGAAAAAACTAATGAACAGTATCTACAAAGCTCTAAATTGAACCAAAAACATAATAACACACAACAAAAACTCAATCCATTGCTAGATCAATGGATTCAATTCATCTTTAATTACAAAATGAGTAAAATCAAGCCAAAACGCTGCCAACTAGTCTGAAAATGAGTAGTTTCAGATTGTTAAGCTTGCAAAACACATTCACCAACCTTGGTAACCATGAAAGAGAGGGTTCTTATATCTTTCCAATGTTTGGAGTCATCCTAGGGCATTGAACAATCCCTAACTCCATCGCTAACCATTTCAGGACAAAAGTTGTCATGACAACTTTTTGCAACTTTGCAATTTTTGCACTTTTGGTCTTTCGAACCTATAATACCTATTCCAAGTCATCACAAATTAATTTTAAAACTTTCATAATACTAATTTAACCCTCCCTAATGCTTGTACCAAGTTTTGACACTTTTGACCACCAAAAAGGTCAATTACCTACTCAAACTCACTATTTACATAAAAATGCAAAGCTAAGAAGTATGAAAACAACCTAGGCCTACATTGACTCAAAAATATAACTCTTGGACCCTCCTGGAGTCCTTATTCACCACTAACTTGGCTAGGGTTAGTACAAGCCAAAATTGAAAAAACTAAACAATCTAAGTCCTAGGTGCTCCTGCACCAGTATACAAGATGCAAAGGATGCTCTAAACTCGACTGTTCCGATTGATAAGAGAGGAGCAGAGATGCTCATCTATATTTTCAGTGGGATGATCAGTATTTTGGAGAGTGTGAAGAAGGGATGGGATAATCACTTGATGTTCATAAGGACAATTTTTGTAGATATTTTCAATTTTTTGTAAGCAATTGTAGATATCCTTGTATATAAGTTTTGGCAGATTCCTATCTTTGGAATTGTTATCAAAGGGGGAGAGAGAAAAGAAAAAAGTGGTGCAAATTCTTCAGGGGGAGTTTGTAGAATCTCATAGAGTTTTGGGAGAGTTTGAAATTTTGAAGTTTTGTAGTTTTGTAATATGGTGAAAAATGATGAGGGGGGATCAAGTGGAAATCTTTACTCCCCTCAAAAGAGAAATGAAAGTTTCACAAAGGATTCCCTTCAAATTCAATTTTTCACACATTACATTCAAAAGAGGAGTTGAATTCACTAGATCCAATCCCCAATTGTAAGAGATTGAATACTAAGTGAATTGCAATAAATTTAGAAAGTATTAGGAAAGTAAATTAACCCTCTTTTGTAATAGACTAGTTGAATTAAACAAATTGAGACTAAGTGCAGAAATGACAAAGAAATGATTATATCTTGAGATAGAGATGCGGGATGAAGCAGTGCACCTGGAATTAGCAGTAGAATGTCGAGACGAATCTTCCCTGCAAATATGAGTAAAATTTGTAGGGACCATGCATAAGTTATGCACGGTCCTCCCAAAAATCCACATGCCAAAAAAGGTTTTTCTGTCTCTGAACAATTAAGCCTAAACTTGCAATTACAGCTGCGCACCTGCAACCTACACATAGAAAAGAGAGGGAAATGTTGTTGGGATTGGAGGTTTACCTTCAGGTAAAACCCCATTTTGGAATTAACCAAGTGGTTGTGAAATGCTATAGGTAAATGAAAGGAAATGTCTGAAGTAGAATCCACCTCAAGAAGGGGATGTAATTGAAATGTTGATACCTTTGTAGATGAATTTTCTTGAATGGGTATGTGAAATAGGATGTCTTGAATGCTGATAGAAATCTCCTCTTGAATGGTTGAATCCTTATCTTGAATGCAACACCTAGCCTTGAAAGGAGACTTGAAATGCTCAATGCTTGAATGTTTGCTGACAATAATGGAGACCTCTTGCTTGCACTTGATTTCTCTTATGATCAACTTATTTTCTCTTATGCAAATAGGAGGGGAAGTGCTCCTTATATACTTGCCAATTAGGGGTGTTTAGGTAATTTCTCGTCTTAGGCCGACATAGGAAAATTTTCCTGCTCACAAATTGATAAGGCCAATGCAAAGGGGGACCAAAGGGGGGCCCGCTAGGACAAGGGCTCCACACCCCTGTTCTGCCCTAATTTAGGATAGGAAGCAGCAAGAAGGCAGCACAGAATGATAAAAAATGTAGGTTTTTGATGTCATGAGCATGTTTCGGGTCTCTAATCAGGCTTAGGGATTCCTCCGCTAATGCAAAGACCCAAATGTGGTAAAAAATTATAAGGGTCGCAATTTTATGATGCTACAAGTTCATTTTTCATAGTGTTGCCATCAATGCCAAAGGGGGAGATTGTTGGCAAGAGATAATGTTCCGGTGAAGATTGATGCATGAGTGATCCTTAGGGGTTGTCATTGATGGCAACTCAGTTCAGAAATCATATTTGGTGTACATAGATTTGATTTACTAGAAGTCATATTGTTCATGAGGCATAAGTCTGGAAAGGGGAACACAGTAGCCAGTAGAATATGAGTGTAGTATGCATATCTTAATTTTGATTGTACAATTTTGGTTGCGGTGATAAAGGCAGATGATTTGAGGTTTGAGGCAGATTATTCTGAATCTTAGTATTTGATGTTGATTCCTGAGCAAGATTAAAGGTCCGGTATCCGGTAATTCAGTTAGAATAGAGATATATTTGTATAACATATGTTGCAGAATTGTTGGGTTGATTTCAGTGATTGGTTTCATGTTTGAGTGATTGGCTAGACTTAAATGAAGCTTTTTATCATTTTGTTTAGGTCTGCATATGGATTCGTTGACAAAATGAGCCGACTTTAGGTTACACGTTTCATGTTGTGTGTTATGAGGTTTTTGGAAGCCAACATGGTTATTGATCTATTTTGTTGGTGCAGATATAAAAGATCAATTTGGGTGAATATTTTGATATATTAGATGAGTGTGAGAAGTCTATATGAGCAAATATACGAATTTTCATGAATATGATTGAAGGTTTTGGTGGTCCTGTGTATGACGGAGTAGGAAAACAAAGCAGAAAGACAAAACAGGTGTAGAAGTCAAACTGAGCCTAATAGGAACTGATATTTGGCATATGTAGATGCTATACTTCAGTTCATTCATTATTATAATCAATTGTAATAGATTGTAAGGCAGTGAGCCTTCCTCCGAGTTGTATCCCTTTTGTATTTGAGCACCGAGAACTAAGCAGTGTGCTTGAATGTAAGTGAATTCCCCTTATGTAATATTATCATACTTCTATCCATAGCATAATAATATTATGGGTTCAAATCCCACTCTGGTTTTTCCCTTTCCGGATTTCCATGTAAAAATATTGGTGTTATGGTTGTGTGGTTGATTGCTTTATGTTTCTACATTTTACTTTCATTCTTATGCATCTGGTAATTTAAGAATCAACTTAATAAGTTTGTGAATTGCAGAACACTAATTCACCCCTCCCCCCCCCATCTCAGTTTTCATTGATTCCAAAAAGTACTAGTTCAAAATATCCTAATAGAGTATTTGCATAAAAAAACTTCTAAATTTTTTTGATAATGATACTCCCCTTTAATTCCTATTATGTTGGCCATGGTTTTGAATTATAAGAATGTTATTTAATGGGTGTCTGCTTTGATTGAATGTCTCTTTGTCATTTGTTTATTTGTCACGTTGCATACATAACAGGAGGATAGTCTTTGCCAAGATGGTTTCTTTCTTTTTTGCATGTTGTGTAATAATGGTAAGTTCTAATGAAGTACATCTAGGGGAAAGGAAATATTAATTGATATCCAACTCACTTGTGCAATGACCTTAATTCATAATGATTTATTCCAAATATATCAATTAAGCCACATTTTGAGTTGGGTTCTCTTTATTAATTTATCTCAACATATTTCTAGCTAGTTATTAAGGTTTTCTACATTTTATGATAAAAAAATCAATAAGGGAGGGCCTCTGAAATGGTCGAAGCCAAGGAAATGTGATGACATCAAGCAAAATGAGAAGCTCTGGGAGTTGTTCTCTAATGCAAGCTTAATTCCTTTCTTTGAATCCATGAGGGGATACAATCGAAGCCCTATCACTAGTTTTTTCAACTCCTAGAAAATAGGCCAAGTGACGATAGGTAACATTCAATTTCAAGTCACCTAGAAGCTAATCGTCAAGGCTATGGGCCTAAAAAATGAAGGGGTTAAAGTGGTTAGAAGAAGCAGTGGGGATTACAAAATTTTCATGAACAAGTTTTTTGAAGATGGCAAGAAAGCGGTTGTTCTTCATAACGACTTCAACGATCATGTTCTCCCCTCTCTCTATGCCCTAGTCAACTATCATATTATACTATGGTTTTATTTAGAGGGTAGGTACTCCATTATCTATGGCTATAACTTCCTTGTTCTTAATCACATTAGACATAAAGAATTCACCAATACTTTATTTTTTTTGTTCTCCTCCTTAAGTACTAACATAGAGGTTAAGGGATCTAGCTCACTGCTCCATCAAGGGTTAATCTTTGCCTTGTACAATTATGTCTTTAGCCTCACTCCTAAAAGTAGTTTACTTCTCACTCATCCTAACAACTCTAAGGTGAATCCCAATTATGTTAAGATTGAGCTGATTGAAAGCAAGGTGCATGGTGAAGGAGCACCTAAGGGTTGAAATGCCCTTAACCAATTTTGGCTTGTGAGACCTTCCAGTGGTAATGTAAATACATAAGGACTAGCTCTAGTCCATTTGCATGGTTGTTTAGTTGTAGTTTTTAAAATGTCTCTTATCGGCAAGACCTACCCCGATTGGTAAGTCTTACCCTGATGAGTTCACTAGAGTTTGGAGTGGTTGTATCGAGTATCAGAAGGAGTGATTTCAAGTTTCCCCGATGATTAACTTGACCTATATTTGGATGGTGATCATAGATGATCCTACGATGCTTGCTATACCACAATGGAGAGATGCACGAAAGTTATTCCCCGTGACTTGGCGACCAAGTGGTGGGACCCAACAAGAGAGCAGCTCAAGCGAGTTAACGAGTGAGCAAGTCCAGGATGATCGAACGATTGTCACTATACCGCTATGGCAAGATGCACGAAGGTTATCCTCCGTGACTTGGCAACCAAGGTGGAGCCCGACAAGAGAGGTTCATTCTAGGTGATTAGTGAGGTCATGGTAAGGTGGCAGGGCAAGGACCCCAGAGCCAATCGGGGGGTGCCACATGGTGGAGCGCAGAAAGAGGTCAAAGAAGATCAGACGATCGGGATAGCTGTTTGGTTGTCTTGCCGATGACCCGATGGTATTGCCTTTGGCGATCGGGTTGATATTGGAGATTGAGTATACCTATTGAAGGCTATCCCAATAAGTTGATGGAGCCAATCTGTTTGGAGCCGCTTTAATGGAGTCACCTACTAGTTCATCGAAAGATTGGAGCAATGCTTTTGTGGTCTTTCCGACGGTTGATGGTATAGAGATTGACTACGGGTGTGCGCTCGAACCAGAGTCTAAAAGATAAACACTTGGACACTGAAGATGGTCTTGTCGGTGTATATGAATATGAAGTGACTTGACTTCTTGGTGCATGTGGGATATTGTGTTTCTCATGAATGCAGACTGTCGCAGACGGTTAAATTTCAAACCGTTGGTGCAATTGCAAATAGAAACGGTTGGTAACAAGATTTATCTCATCCAATAGGAGGAGTTCCAAATAGAGGATGTATGTATAAAAAGACCCAACGAGCATCTGTAAGAGGCTAATGGTTAATCATGGATCATTGATCGTTATTTGTCGATTGCCTTAGAGAACACTTTTTTGTTTTTCTGGAATGCAATAGAGAAGTCCATTTTCTGGTTTTCAATTAGAATTTCATTTCTGTTTGTTTCATGTATGTTGTTAATGTAATTGTTTCATTTCTCTGTTCTATGAGTTGTTGGTTTGAACCTGTGAATAAATTTGGGATCTGTAAATAAAGCTTTCCTTTTTAGTTTTTGTTCCTTGTTTGCAATAATCAAATGGATCTAACTTGAAACTCCACAAGATCTTTGGAGATTGTCAAGAAGAGCCAGAAATGTACAGTAGGTTTTCATTTGAGAGAGACCAGGAAATGGCAATCGCCATTTCTACATACTAAGCCTAGGCGATCTTGGTGATAGTCCGACTAGGTATTTGTAATTTGAAAGAGATAACTTGTAGGGGAGGGAAACTGCTGAGAACTGGGAAAAGATCCAAAAGGCTACAAGCCTGAAAATGAGACATTGTGTAACCATAGGGAAAAGTTTGCTAAAACAAACAACATGGGTGGTTTTGCAAAAAGAGAGCGAATGTGTGTGTGTCCTAAACCCCTGCAAGGATTTAGTGAACAAGCTTACTTTGTGAGCTTGAGGAAGGTGAGATGAGCAAACAAATGGTAGGGAAGCCCTTAGAAGTATAGAGGGGTAGACTTGGAACCCGGAAAGGGATAGAAGCAAACCATCAAGGAAACCAAATTGATGGAAAACTAGGTTGCCTCCCTATCATATTGGTATCAGAGCAAGGTTAGACTTGGGAATAAAGTAGTTGATGTTAGGCACTGAATCAGTAGGAGATAATAGTCTCAGAATGGTGACCAATGCAGAGTTAGCCAAGAAGGTAGAAGATCAGGAGGAAGAAAATAGACTCTTGAAAGAAAGATTGCTACAATTGGAGAGCAAACTAGACACAGTTGAGGATAAAATTGAGAAAGTAAAAATCCAGGTTAGTGAAGGGAAGGGTAAAGAATCGGTGGAAGAGGATAGGATACCTTCCCAAGACCCTATCCTACCTGAAGAACCTTTCCTTAAAGAAATTCAAGCCTTAGGAGGAAAATCCCTAGAAGGAGTGCCACTTTTTTATGGGAAAATGGAGCTTGAAGTAGTTATGGAATGGATTGAAGGATTGGAGAATCACTTTCAGTGTGATGGAATTAGTGAAGCCCAAAAGGTGAAGGTAGGTAAGTCTAGATTGAGAGGAGTAGCCTTGACTTGGGGGAAATTTATCCAAGAAGAAAGGCAAAAAGAGGGTAAGAACCAAATAGCCAATTGGAACAGAATGGTAGCCAAGGTGAGGGAAGCCTATGTCCCTGAAGATTATGAGATCCAACTACACAAAAGGAGACAAAACTTGAGACAAAGAGACTTGGATGTGAGCAACTACACTGAGGAATTTTAGAAGTTGTGTTTGAGATCCAAGGTGGTAGAGGATGAGAGCATCAAGGTAGCCAGATACTTGAATGGCTTGAGATGGAATATTCAAGAGGAGTTGAGTTTGTTATGTCCTAACACTGTGCATAAGTGCTACGAATTGGCACTAAAGGTGGAGGAAAAGAGTAAAAAGAAGCAAGAGCAAAGCAACAAAGGAAGAGGCAGAGGAAAAGATGGTAGAGGCCAAAGAGGCAGTTTTGGTGGAAGAGGAATAGATCAAAGGTCCCAAGGAGAGTCCAAACTTATAGAGAAAAGTGAGGATTCACATTGCAAGAGAAGCTATAGAGGAAGGGGATCATCTAGCAACCCAAGAAAAGGTAGATTTAGTGGACTGGGAAGAGGGTCCTACTTCTCCACCATGAAGTGTTACAATTGCCAAAAGTTGGGTCACCCTACCTATAGATGTCCAGAGAAATCCTCTTCATCTCAAGGAAGTGAAAGAAGAGTGACATATGTGCAAGAAGATGAATAAAGCAGCAAGACACAAGGTGTGAGCTTAGCTCTTGAAGATGGAGAAAATTTAATGATGAGAAGAGCTTTGATTAAGGAACCAATCAAAGAGGAACCAAATCAAAGAAGAGCTTTGTTTAGAATCAAATGCAAGGTCCTTGGTAAGGTTTATAGAGTGGTGATAGACTCAGGGTCTACTGACAACATTATGTCAGAAGAAGCAATAAGTAAACTGAAGTTGAAAAGAATTCCACATAGTAATCCATATAGGGTCACTTGGCTCAACAAGGAGCATCACGTGGTAGTGAATGAACAAACATGGGTTGAGTTCAACATAGGTAGTTATAAGGATAAAGTCTTGTGTGACATCCAGCCTATGGATGCTTTCCATCTACTTCTTGGTAGACCATGGCAATTTGACAGAAAGGCCATTCACAACAGAGAGAAGAACTCTTATTCTTTTCAAAAGGATGGAGTTACATATCATATTCAGTCCCTAAGTGATGAAGGAGAGAGAAGCAAAACTAAAGGCCCAAATGCGTTACTGGTAGGTGAAAAGGAGTTCATTAACACTCTCAAGGAAGGAGAAGGAGTGGGGTTTTCTCTTATAGTGAAACCAAAGGAAGCAAAGCAAGAATAGAAGGTTCAAATACCTCATGAAGTGTAGTAGATACTAGACAATTTCAAAGCGATCATAAGTGATGGAGCACCAACAACCCTACCTCCTATTAAAGCCTTAAGCCATTAGATTGATTTCATTCCAGGAGCATCATTACCTAACAAAGTAGCTTATAAGATGATTCCCGAACATAACAAGGAAGTGGCTAGACAAGTCCAAGGATTGTTGGACCAAGGGTTGACAAAAAAAAGCATAAGTCCTTGTTTTGTACCTATAGTGTTAGCACCCAAGAAAGGAGGAACATGGAGGCTATGCATAGATTCAAGAGCCATAAATAGAATCACTATCAGGTAAAAATTTCCTATCCCAAGAATTGAAGACTTGATGGATTGCTTGGGAGGTGCAAAGTACTTCACTAAGATTGATCTCAAGAGTGGATACCACCAGATCAGGATAAAGGAAGGCGATGAATGGTCAAAACCAATGAAGGACTTTATAAGTGGCTTGTTATGCCATTCGGTCTTAGTAATTCTCCTAGTACATTCATGAGACTCATGAATGAAGTGCTGAAAAATTTTATTGGTAAATTTGTTGTTGTATACCTAGATGATATCTGGATTTTCAGTTGAATTAAAGAGGAACATATAGAGCATCTTAGTATTGTATTGCAAAAATTGTATGATGAGCAACTAACAATAAACCTGGAGAAGTGTGAGTTTATGAAGCAGGAACTTATCTATCTTGGATTTGTAGTTTCAGGAGGAGATTTGAAGATGGACACATCAAAGGTGGAAGCCATCACAAATTGGCCAACACCAAAGACAACAAGTGAAGTAAGAAGTTTCATGGTTTGGCACAGTTCTATAGGAAGTTTATCAGAGGGTTCAGTGAGATTTGTGCACCCATGCTAGATACCATCAAATGAGGAGTTAAGACTAAGTTTCAGTGGACCAATGTAGCTAACAAAGGGTTTGAAATTTTGAAACAAAAGGTAGCTACACAACCAGTACTCATTCTTCCTAGTTTTGACAAGTTGTTCACAATTGAATGTGATGCAAGTAATATAGCAATTGGTGTTGTTTTGAGTCAAGAGAATAGACCTGTAGCTTTCTTTAGTGAGAAGCTCAATGACGCTAAGAAGAAGTACTCATCCTATGATCTTGAGCTATATGCTCTTTTCTAAGCTCTTAGGAAGTGGAGGCACTACTTGTTACCTAAGGAGTTTGTTGTTTACACAGATAATCAAGCTTTAAGTTTTCTGAATTCATAATATAAGTTGAGTCATAGGCACGTTAAATGGGTTGAGTATTTGCAATCATATACTTTTTCTATTAAACATAAGAAAGGACAGTGTAATAAAGTAGTAGATGCTTTGAGTAGAAGGCTACTAACAATGCAAGAAGTGCAGATTCAGAGTATTGGAGTTGATTACTTCAAGGATTTTTACCCCAATGATGAAGATTTTGCAGCCATTTACAAGGTTTGTCAAGAATTTTAGAGTCACTTTCATAGTGAATATGCTGACTTTACTTTGCAGAATGGTTTGTTGTTTAAAGGTGGACAACTGTGTGTTCCCAAAGGATTGATGAGGGAAAATCTGATCCAAGAAAATCAAAATGGATGTTTGAGTGGTCATTTTGGCCTTAATAAGACATTGGAACTTGTGCAAAGGTTCTACTATTGGCCCAGAATGCAAAGGGATATCTGAAGGTATGTTGAGCAGTGTATGGTTTGTCAGAAAGCTAAAGGTACAACTACTAATGTTGGTATTTATCAGCCATTACCTATTCCTACAAGGCCATGGGAATGTGTAAGTATGGATTTTGTGGTTGGATTACCCAGAACAAAGCTTGGTTGTGATAGCATTTTTATTGTTGTTGAAAGATTCAATACGATGGCACATTTTGTTCCTTGTAAAACTACCCATGATGCTAGTCACATTGCACACTTGTTTTTCAAAGAGGTTATAAGAATATACGGTTTTTCGGTTAGTATTATTTCAGATAGAGATGTCAAATTCCTTGGACATTTTTGGAAAACTCTTTGGAAAAGACTGGGAACTAACTTGTCTTTTGGTTCAGCCTATCATCCCCAAACAGATGGTCAAATAGAGGCGGTCAATAGGAAACTTGGAAACCTTTTAAGGTGTTTGACAAAAGAATATGGATAGAGTTGGGATCAGGTTCTTCACCAGGCAGAGTTTGCCTATAATGACAGTGTCAACAGATCTACTGGAAAGAGTCCTTTTGAGATAGTGTATGGTATGCACCCACGAGGTGTTATGGAATTAGGAGATCTTCATGATCTATCACACATAAGTGGTCAAGTTGATGATGTCTCTCAATCTATGAAGGAGGTTCATGACCAAGTCAGGCGAGCTCTCTAAGATTCTTCAAAAAAAGTTAAAGCCCGAGTTGATACCACACGGAGAGATGTGCAATTTTCAGTTGGAGATTTGGTGATGGTACATTTGAACAAGGCTCGACTTCAGAAAGGGGTTCCCAGCAAGCTACAAATGAGGAGAATAGGCCCATGTAAAGTTTTAGCCAAGTATGGCTCTAATGCCTATAAGATTGATTTGCCATCTGCTATTGCTTTGTCTCCCATTTTCAATGTCGCAGATTTGGTTGTCTACAAGGGACAACTTCCCATAGAGGATGCGCGAGTTTCAGATGTTCAACAGTCACTTGCCGACCTACCATTACTTTCTGCTTTCATGCCTCAGGCTGAGAAAGTGTTGGGTTCCCGCATTCTCAAGAAGACTAGACAACAGGTCTACATGGAACATTTGGTCAAGTGGATGCATAAATCTGATTCTGAAGTGACCTAGGTCCCTGAATTAGACTTTGTTAAGTCAGGAATTGATCTTTCCTTTTTGCCGAGTGCAGTCACTTGACTTCTTTGATTTGGGGGGAGTATGGTGCAGGAGCACCTAAGGGTTGAAATGCCCTTAACCAATTTTGGCTTGCGAGACCTTCCAGTGGTCATGTAAATACATAAGGACTGGCTCTAGTCCATTTGTATGGTTGTTTAGTTGTAGTTTTTAAAATGTCTCTTATCGGCAAGACCTACCCTGATCGGTAAGTCTTACCCCGATGAGTTCGCCAGAGTTTGGAGTGGTTGTATCAGGTATCAGAACAAGCGGTTTCAAGTTTCCTCGATGATTAACTTGACCTATATTCAGACGGTGATCGTGGATGATCCTACGGTGGTTGCTATACCACAATGGAGAGATTCATGAAAGTTATTCCCTGTGACTTGGCGACCAAGTGGTGGGACCCGGCAAGAGAGTAGCTTAGGCGAGTTAACGGGTGAGCAAGTTTGGGATGATCGAATGATTGTTGCTATACCGCTATGGAGAGATGCACGAAGGTTATCCTCTGCCACTTGGTGACCAAGGTGGGGCCCGACAAGAGAGCTTCATTTTGGGCGGTTAATGAGGTCATGCTAAGGTGGCAGGGCAGGGACCCCGAAGCCATTCGGGGGGTGCCACGTGGCACAGTGCAGAAAGAGATCAAGGAAGATCGAATGATCGGGATAGCTATTTGGTTGTCTTGCCGATGACCCGATGGAGTTGCCTTTGGTGATTAGGTTGATATCAGAGATCGAGTCTACCTATTGAAGGCTATCCCACTAAGTCGATGGAGCCAATCTGTTTGGAGCCGCTTTAGTGGAGTCACCTACTGGTTCATTGGAAGATCAGAGCAATGCTTTTGTGGTCTTTCCGGTGGCCGATGGTGTAGAGATTGACTACAGGTGTGCACTCAAACCCGAGTCTAAAAGATAAACACTTGGACACTGAAGATGGTCTTTTCGGTGTATATGAATATGAACCGACTTGACTTCTTGGTGCATATGGGATATTGTGTTTCTCATGAATGCAGACTGTCGTAGACGATTAAATTTCAAACCATTGCTGTAGTTGCAAATAGAAACGGTTGGAAATGAGATTTATCTCATCCAATAGGAGGAGTTCCAAACAGAGGATGTATGTATAAAAAGACCCAACGGGCATCTGTAAGAGGCTAATGGTTAACCGTGGATCTTGATCGTGAATCTTTGATCATTGTTTGTCAATTGCCTCAGAGAACACTTTTTGTTTTTCTGGAATGCAATAGAGAAGTCCATTTTTTGGTTTTCAATTAGAGTTTCATTTCTGTTTGTTTCACATATGTTGTTAATGTAATTGTTTCATTTCTCTATTCTGTGAGTTGTTGGTTTGAACCCGTGAATAAATTCAAGATCTGTAAATAAAGCTTTTCTTTTCAGTTTTTGTTCCCTGTTTGTAATAATCAAATGGCTCTGACTTGAAACTCCACAAGATCTTTGGATATAGTCAAGTAGAGCAAAAAATGTACAATAGGTTTTCATTTGAGAGAGACGAGGAAATGGAAATCGCCATTTCTACATACCGAGCCTATGCGATCTTGGTGATAGTCCGGCTAGGTATCAGTAATTTGAAAGAGATAACTTGCAGGGGAAGGAAACTGCTGAGAACTGGGAAAAGTTCCAAAAGGCTACAAGCCTTAAAATGAGACATTGTGTAACCATAGGGAAAAGTTTGCTAAACCAAGAAAGATGGGTGGTTTTGCAAAAAGAGAGCAAATGTGTGTGTGTCCTAAACCCCTGCAAGGATTTAGTGAACAATCTTACTTTGTGAGCTTGAGGAAGGTGAGATAAGAAAACAAATGGTAGGGAAGCCCTTAGAATTATAGAGGGGTAGACTTGGAACCCGGAAAGGGATAGAAGCAAACCATCAAAGAAACCGAATTGATGGCAAACTAGGTTGCCTCCCTATCAGTGCATACCCCTGAAAAACCTAATTCTTACGGTAAGAAAAAAGTAGAGAAAATTGCTAAACCTAACATGAAGATAGAGGAAGATTAATTCCATATACAGACCCTTGAAAAAGGTAAATCTACATGCCCTAGACTGAGGAAGTCTAAAATTAGAAAAATGAAAGCATAGCCTAAGGCCAAAAGTGTAATCATTGATCTGGACACTACTGAGAAAGAGCCTATGGAAGAGAAGAGCCCCCATAATGACATTGTCAAACATGCGGCTGGGCAGGGGGTGGAAGGTTAGCTTGACTAAAAGAAAAAGATACTAAAATTAAAGAAAAATCTAAGGAAGGCGAGGAACTCGAGATGCCTTCAAAAGAATAATTCCTCTTAGAAAGTGACAATAATAACAAAGACTCAAGATACAATGATGAGGAGATAGGTTTAGAGGAAATTGAGAATACCATGGTAGTTCGGGGAGAAAAAGAGGAGGCCAAGGATGATGTTGTGGTGCAGTAGATGAACATGTTAGATTTATAGGAAATGCAAGATAATATGCTAGCATAAGAGAACTCCCCTTTGGATTCTAATGAAAGGGTGCCTAATCTCAAATTTCGGGTGGCCAATTTGCAGGTGAGACTAAGGAACATATAATCTATTATGGAGAGCCTTAGGGCTGATAAAAAGTCCTTGATTAAAGTAGTGAATTCCCTTACCTTGATCATGAATGGAATAATGGGGAAGGCGATGTTTAGTGTGGTCTTTGGCCAAGGAAAGCTAAGAAGACAATAGAAGACAGTGAAATATATTGAAGATTGTGACCCAATAGCTAATGATTGGAAGAAGAACATCCGCATTCTGGAATAGAACAAAGGTTTTATTGAAGAGTGTACAAAATAAGTTTTCTCTAGTTTTGCTTGCCTTTATGGTGTTGGAAAGAGACACAACACAAGTCATCCAGTGTTGTCATTGATGGAAACCCAAGTCAGATATTCCATCCAGAGTGGGTGATCTGATCCTACCAGAAGTCAGAATGAAGATTTGGTTAAGTTTGGTGAGTTAGATCAGAGCATCCATCAGAATGTAGTATTTTGGTTGGAATTTCATTTATATTGAATATTTTGTATTGAAGAGCTAGAGGAAGATAGTTAGATGTTTGGAGCACCTTATTCCAGAATCTTAGCCTTTGGTGATGATTTTTGTGTGAGTTAGAAGATCCAGTGTACAAGTTTTTGGGTTGAATAGGGTGGTATGGCCGTTTTGAATAGTTGATCATTGTGTTGAATTGATGAAGTAATTTTGGTGATTGTTTTTGTGATTGAGTATGTTTAGCCGACATTTGGGAAGCATGTGGATAATAATTTTTGGTCCGTATATTCATTGGAGTTCAGATTGAGTCGACTATGTATTCGCGTTTCATTATTTGTATAGTGCTCTTGAAGCCGACATGGAGAAGACCTAATTTCATGTTGTGAATATATAAAACTAATGGATATGATCATTTTGGATATCGATGTGTGTGTGGAAAGTGTTTGTGATCAATTGTGCATAGTTTCACATATGCAAGTGAAGAATTTATGCTCCAGAATAGTAGAACAAAGTAGTGTGAGATTAAGTGTTTTGTGCTTAACCAAAATTGTACTTTGGCATTTATAGATATTGTTTTTCAATTCAAACATTTCAATTATCTTCTGTAAAAGATATTGTAAGATAGTGAG
Source organism: Cryptomeria japonica (assembly GCF_030272615.1). NCBI lineage: Eukaryota > Viridiplantae > Streptophyta > Pinopsida > Cupressales > Cupressaceae > Cryptomeria > Cryptomeria japonica. The sequence continues at coordinate 377,773,918 of NC_081410.1, read as the reverse complement.
TCTTCCTAGGGTTGTTGCCCTTGATATTTTGAGCAGTGTGCCTGAATGAATGTGCATTCCTAATGTAATATTTGTATACTTCTATAGAGTATATTTATATTGTGGGTCTCACCCCCACCGTGGTTTTTCCCTTAATTGGGTTTTCCACTTATAAAATCTTGGTGTTATGGTGTTGTTGTTGATTGCTTTGTGTTTCTGTATCTTTTCTTTGTTCATTTGTATTAAGTGATTGAAAGAACAAGTTAATAAAGTTAAAAATTGTAGAACACTGATTCACCCCCCCTCTTAGTGTTCCTTGATTTCAACAATTGGTATTAGAGCCTAGTCCCTCAGAAGAAGCCTACCAACTTGAGGAGGATCCAAAAAGGTGAATCAATGGATTTCGGTGGTCTTCAACATTAGCTTATAGTGGCACTTAAGGATCTTGATCAATCCCAAGTTGAGGTCCGACAAATGAAAGCAAATCTTAAGGATGTTGAGAACTTCATCCAGTCATTGAAAGATTAGTTGAACAAGTCAAGAGAAAAAAGAAAGGAACTTGTTGATAAGTTGAAGGAGAAAGAAAGCCAAAGCATAGATGATCAAGTCTTGAAGGAGAAATCAAAAGAATGTCAAAAACTTGCAAGAGAAAAGGAAGCCTTGAAGCATGAGATGGAATCTATAGTGATGGGGTTGACAAAGGAGATTGAAGGTAGGAAGAAAAGTGAATAAAACCTTGCTCGGTTATGACAAATCTGATGAATGTTGCAGACTTGATTGTGAGAATGGCCAACTGAAGCTTGACCTGCAAGAATCCAGACAACACGAGGAAGAGCTTGGAAAGAAGATCCTTCTTATTAGATATGATCTTGAAGCTTCAAATGAGTACAAGGAGAAGTTTAGGATCACTTTAGCCAAACTTAATGAGATGCTTGAAAGTTAGAAGAGTGAAGATGACAAGCGAGGACTTGGATTTGAGAAAGGTTAAAGCTCCAGATCTAGTCAAAGAAATCCTAAGTCTCAACATTTGAAGAACAAAGCTAAAAGGTCTCTGGTACAACAACCTAATGCTCATGAGTTCAATGGTAACTATTTTGTTTGCAATAAATTTGGTCATATGGATAGTCAATGTAGAAATAGAATGAATCAAAATGGTCCATCTTTCTCTGGTCAATATTTTAAATGCAATAAGTATGGACATAAGTCAAATGAATGCAGAAGTATAATGAATAACTTTCCAAATAGGAAAAATGTCATATGTTATGCATGTGGTAGGTTTAGACATGTTGCTAACTAGTGCAAATCAAGAGGAAATCAAGGGGATTTCAGGCCTAGACAAGGAAATGTGGTGTGCTACAATTTCAACAAATCCAGTCACATTCTAAGATTCTGCATAAGCAAAAATGTGAATAGGAATGGTTTGGTAGATAAGAATAAGAATGTACAGGCAGATAAAAAAGGGAAAGTGAAAATGGAAGAGATTAGAGATAAGATGAAAAAGACATGGGTTAAGAAGAGTGATTCAGATGTAGGGAACGGGTTCGCACATGATTTTGGTGTTGCAAATTCCTCTAGGAATTAGTTTGAGGCCTCAGGCCTATGGGGAGTTTTCATGAAAATCCTTTTATCTCGTACCAGTAGTGATGTTGGAAGATCGACAGATTGTTAGTAGTTGTATTCTGATAGTGTAGATCTTTTGGAAGGAATTCCAAAAGAGTATGAGCGAATTTGAAGATCTGTAGGAGAATTATTGAGAGACTGTCTGTGTATGTAGGGTATCTGGAAGAATTAGGGAAAAGTGCATTTATTTTACTCAAAAGTTAGGTTTGCAGATGATAAAAAGCGACTTAACTCTTTCATTTTTTACTTCATAGTCAAAGAGAAGAGGTCTGGAGCGCTTTGCAAGAATATTGTCAAGCGAGATTAGGCATTAAAGCGATTTCCCAAGCGAAAACCTAATCCGGCGGTTGAGGTATTTATTAGTGAAACTTTTCAAGTTTGAAATTTCTAAAATGGCTGCTTCTAGTATGACAAATCCACTAGTTGTAGATATTACTGAGAGAGCTCAACCAAATTTCAAGAAACACCCATTTATTTCTATGGAAGATGATTTGAAGAGTGCATTTTCATCTATTCCACACGGTGTTCTACATATCAAGGATATTAGGGTTTACACTTACTACAACCTTGAGGAGTTGGGAAGCTCTCATTTGTTGAATCTCTACAACAAGCAGTTGATTAATGGGAATTTCATGCTAAAATTAGAATTCAAAGTATTGGAGGAAAATGGTTTTGTGCAGCTCATCAAATTTTTGATGTTCGATGAACAAGAATGGGTTTGGTATGTTCTTAGCAGAATGCATGGTGAGATCATGTGGCTAAATAAGCCATTCAAGATCACTAAAAATGTCATTAGGGTCATAACAGGGTTGTGTTCATTTAGTGATCTGACCTCATTGAAGTCGGTGAAGAACCAAATTGTCACAGACGCAACCGGTTTGAAGTTCGACAAAAGAGATATGCCAATCAATGACATTTTAAAGTATGATGTCAAATTTGCTTCAATGGTGATTGGGTATAATATATACTACTCTAGTAGAGAAAATTTTGTATCCGGAACCAGAATATATGCAACTTATGAGATGATCCGGGAGAACAAAAAGTATGACCTATGTAACTTGCTTCAAAGTGAGCTGATGAAGAACTTGGCCAAAATCATGCAAGATAAGAAACATCCATTCAAATACGAAACTTTGATCCTATGCATGTTTTTCTACTTCATGAATGAAGTTCCAAGAGTTGATCAAGTCCAATGGGCTTATGATAGACTTTATGCAAAGCAAATCAGAGAATTGTTATACAAGGTTGTTGATGTTAAGGTCAAGAAGGCCACTCTCTAGGGTTACTTTAAAAAATTTCAGAGTGAAATGCATGAAAGGGATAGAATCCCCAAGTTATTAGTTGAGAAGTATCAGGACACCATTTGCTTCATGGTGGATACATACCAATGTGTTGATGGAGGCTGTTGAAACCAATATTGTATGGATCATGCCCATGGGGTATGAGGTAGATGAGCAAATATTGGAGCTATATGCTCAACATTTATTAAGCAAGCCGGTGGACACCACTGAGGAGAGATTTGGAACTTATGTTGAGAAGAGCTTAAAACTGCATAGTCAGTTCAAGAGACCGAAAATTCAGAGGAAAGTGAGAAAGGAAGTGGAAGCATATGCATAAAGCATTGTGATCATGAGGTTGTCTGAGAAGCAAGAAAGTGAAACATACTACCTACTTAGGATCTTGTTAAGGAGAATAAGGCTAAACTAGAAGTCTATGCTCCCAAGCCGAAGAAAACAAGGATCTCTACACCTTCCTCTAGTTCTCAAAAGACACCAAACATAGTAAAATCTCTAGCCAAGCCATCCAGAAAGGGTGAGAAGAGGAAGAAGGAAAAGGGCACAAGAGTATATGTCTCTATAAAGGATGAGGAGGAGATAGAATCAGATGAAGCTATTAAGGAAATAAAGAAAAAGGTAACTAAAGCTTCAAAGGTCACTAAAGACAAGCCTTCCAGTGATGGCCAAGCCAAGAATAAGGTGAAGATAGTGTTGGCAACAATAATGCAAGAAAACTAAGAGGATGGGGTGAATCAGTTTTCGCCAAACTCAAACAAATTAACCTCAAATTCAGATATGATCAAGAACAATAATAACAAAGATAAACACCACATCAACAACACACATAACATAATTTTTTGACCTAGAAAACCCAGTTAAGGAAAAAACCACGATGGGAATCTACCCACAATATGATAATACTCTACAATAGTATGTGAAATATTACAATGGGAATGCACATGCATTCAGGTACATTGCCTAGAGCTCACTACTCAAAACAACAAAAGAGATGAAACCCTAGGAAGGCTCATTTCCTTACAAAGATCAGACAACAATCCGGATTACATGAACTAAAAGAATAATATCTCCAAATGCCTGATCACAGTTTTGATTAAGCACACTATCTACTCTACAACACTTCTCTGCTCTTCTTCACACTTTTGAAAGATAATTCACTTGTTCGCACATACAACACTCTCAAAGAATGCAGACACCCATCTTACATGATTATTACACTTATTTATACAAATCATCAACCTTAATTTCAAGGTTGGCTCTATTGGAATTATGGATGAATTGATTATGTGTTGCATTGATGTTTTGTCATTGATGTCAACACTAGCTGTTATGATTGGTTACCAACAGACAAGTTTTGGTTACCAGTAGAAAATCTAGTGTTACCAACAGAAGAGACTATATGTTGGACACTTCTGGCATGTTTGGATCAGTGAAGTATGTTTGATTTCATGTGTTATATGCTCCATAAGAATGTTTTGGTCAGTTGGTATTGGCTTGTTAATCGGATGCTATCATACACTCTGGTAAACCCTTACCGACACTGGTTTAAGGCTTTACTGGTAGAACTTTCATTGAGGAATTGTGATAGGATGCATAATTGGTATTGGTGTAGGTTCCTCATGGATTTCAGGATGCTGAAGATGTTCTTTGATCGTGTTTCAACTGTTTGAAGACACTTCTTTGGTGTGGTGGACCTAGAATAGGTCCGGTACCTATCTAGGTTATAGACCGGTATCATGCTAACATGTACTCTACACGTTACCAAGATGTCTCGAGATGATTTATGGATTTGTTATTATTGTTTTGGTCTTAAGACGACATGAAATATCATTGTAATATGAAATCATGTAATGATCTTATTGTAATATCTTTAGGTGGCCGACCTAATTGGTTTAGGCCTTAGGGTTTATATAAATAAGAGGTAGAAACTCTTTGTAGGGTATCATGGTTATTGGAAAAGTCATGGTCAAGGAATGTAATGTGCAAATATTGTAATATCATTCAGGAAGAGTTGGTCGATCATTGGTGATCGAATTGGATTCAGAAGAGGATTTTGTCCTCCAACACTGAGCTTAACCGAGACTGTCATCAGGCATGATAGATACTATTTCTAGCAGTTCACTCTATTGGATTGTTGTCCATTTATCTTGAGATGGTTGTAGCTTCTCTGTAGTCAGTGAGACTCTTTTGTAATGAGCAGTACGCTCTAGGTAGTGTGCCTTCCTACAAGTGTAGGCCCCTCATTGCAACATATACTTTCTGCAGAAATATCATCTGACTGTGGGTAGGCTTCCCACCGTGGTTTTTCCCTTTTCGGGTTTTCCACGTACAAATCATGGTGTTATGTGGTATGGTTTCTTTGCATTGATTATCTGGTTAATTGTTAAGTTGTATTGTTTACCGGTATCTGTTCCTATCGGATATCTGTATGTGCTTTACCGATACTTGATTTGTTTAAGGTTGTATTGTGGATTAAAAGTTATAATCTGTTAACAACTGATTCACCCCCCCTCTCAGTTGTTCACCGATTATCCTAACAATTGGTATCAGAGATTTGGTCCTCTTTTACAGAAGCTTAACCGCTTGAGGTAGATCCTATGGCAACTAACACTTCTAATCCACTGACAACTATTTTTAGAAGAGAAATCCCTAAGCTTGATGGAATAAATTATGGGATATGGAAAATTTGCATGGAGACTCATCTTAGATGTCTTGGCAAGGATATTTGGGAGATCACTGAGAAAGGATACACACCTTATGATCTGACATCTGGCAATCCTACTCCTACGGACCTAGATAAGAATATTTGAAATGATTACAAAGCCAGAGAAGCCCTCTTGTGTGTACTTATTGATTAAAAAATCATGGGATTGACTGACAAAACATCGACTAAGGTTATGTGGGATAAATTGCAAACTCTGAATGAAGGTGACCCTACTGTCAAAATTGCTAAACTTGATGGTTACCGGGTAAGATATGAAAACTTGAATATGGAAGATAATGAAAGAATTGTTGTGTTTATAGAAAAAATAAATGAGATTGTTATGGGAATTCAATGTTGTGGAGGATTTCTAAGTGAAGATGAAATAGTTTCCAAAGTCTTGAGAGCCCTTCCACTGGCTTGCAAGATGAAGGCAACTGCAATTAATGAGTTAAGAACAATGGCAAACACCTCAGTTAACAGAGACATTCTGACTGGGAAATTATCTGTGTTTTAGCTTGAAGAATTTGGATCTTATGGAGCTATAAAGTCTAAACCTATTTTTTATGCATCATCATCAACATCTACCGGCAAAAGTGACTGGAAAGCCCTATATGTAAAATAATTGGAAGACATGAGGAAAGAAGATGAAGAACTTGAGCAACTTGAAGCCTTATTTGTTGGAAGAGTACCTAAAGGACCAACTGGAAGTAAGTATGAAGGAAAAGAACCTTTTAAATGTTTTGCATGTAATAAGATTGGTCATTTTGCATCTAGATGTCCTAAAAGGAATGCAAGGTTTGAGGAAAGAGTTAAGAAATCTTTTAAGCCTAACCTAAATAGATATAGATTCAAGAAAAGAAAACAATGCTACATAGCAGACAAGGAAGAAGTAACTAATGACTCTGGAGATGAACCAACAGAAGACTCTGCTAGTGGATCTGGAAATGGAAAGGAATGGGTGTTCTATGCTTTGAAGGAAGATGAACCAGAACCGGCTATCAAGAATGAAGAAAAAGCCCTGGCAACAAAAGTTGAAGATAAGGATTAATGGGTAATTGATAGTGGATGCCCACATCATATGACTAGAGATAAAGGGAAATTTTTATCCTTGCAAGAATACAATGGCGGTCAAGTTAGATTTGGAGATGACAAGGCATGTATGATCAAAGGTAGAGGTATTATTTCTTTGGATGGCAAGCATAACACTAATAATGTCTATTATGTAGAAGGTTTAAGGCATAATATTTTGAGTGTTGGTCAATTGGTTGATAAGGGTTTTCAACTTTAGTTTAAAGATATAAAATGCAAAATCATTAATAAGACTGGTTTGGAGATTGTAACCAGTATTCAGACAGGAAGTAATATCTTTCACTTGAACACTGGTAATAAGACATGTTTAATTTCTCATATTGATGAGAGTTGGCTATGGCATAAGAGGTTGTTCCATGTTAATTTTGATTGTATTATTAAGATTAGTTCAACTAAGGTAGTTAGAGATACACCTAAGATAATGAAGACTCATAATCCGATATGTAAGGAATGTCAATTGGGTAAGCAAGTTAGAAGTTATTTTAAGAGAATACATCATAAATCTAATGATGTACTTAATTTGATTCACACTGACTTATGTGGTCCAGCAAGGACTAGAAGCTTTCAAGGTGATAGGTATTTCATGCTGATTATTGATGAATATTCTAGAATGATGTGGGTGACCTTTCTAAGGAAGAAGTCTGAAGCTTTTGAGAAATTCAAGATCTTTAAAGCGAAGGTTGAAACATAAATTGGATTGAAAATAAAATGTCTAAGATCAGATCATGGCGGTGAGTTCACTTCTCATGAATTTAACAGTTATTGTGAGACAAATGGAATCAGGAGACAACTATATGCACCTAGTACTCCTCAGCAAAATGGAGTAGTTGAAAGAAAGAACATAACCATTTTGGATGTAGCTAGATCTATGATGATGAAGCCAAATTGCCTCATATCTACTAGAGAGAAGCAGTGAGTACAACAGTCTACACATTCAACAGAGTTCACATCAAAGGTGAAACCGGTAAGACCCCTTATGAACTTTGGTTTGGACATACACCTACTGTTAAGTGTTTCAAAAAATTTGGAAGTAAATGCTATATCAAAAGAGATGATTCAATCGGAAAATTTGATCCTAGTTGTGATGAAGGGATATTTCTTGGTTATTCAATTCAGAGCAAAGCATTTAGATGTTATAACAAAAGATTGCAGAAAATTGTGGAGAGTTCTAATGTGAAAGTGGATGAACAATACATAAATCATTCTATATCATATGACAGGGAACCAACAGTAGAAATGATCATAACTGAACTGACAATGCCTCAACCAACATAGGAAGCTGAGACAGTTACATCGGCACAATCAGAAAATTCAACTGTGACTGATGATAAGAGAACTAAACCTGAAGTTCAAAAGACACCTAGGTATGTAAGATTAAATCATTCTGAAGATCAAATTATTGGAGATAGAAACAAGGGAGTTATGACAAGAAGAAAACTAGCAAATGAAGAGGTATGTCATATTTCTCAAGTTGAACCAACAACTGTTATTGAAGCTTGTAAGGATAAACATTGGTTAAAGGTTGTGGAAGACGAATTAGATCAGATAGAGAAGAATGAAACTTGGTCTTTAGTTTCCCGGCCTAAAAATAAGAATGTTATTGGAACTAAATGGGTTTTTAGGAATAAACTGAATGAGGATGGTCAAGTTATAAGGAACAAGGCTAGATTGGTTTGTAAAGGATATTCTCAAATGGAAGGAATTGATTATGGTGAGACATTTGCACCTGTAGCTAGAATTGAAGCTGTTAGACTATTTCTTGCCTATGCAGCTTATAAGAACTATAAGGTTTATCAAATGGATGTTAAATATTCATTTTTGAATGGTGAGTGTGAGGAAGAAGTTTACATTGAGCAACCTGGTGGATTTTCAGTGATAGATGATAAAGATATGGTTTGCAAATTGAAGAAAGCTTTATATGGTTTGAAACAGGCTCCTAGAGCTTGGTATGCAAGGTTGGACAAATATCTTTTGAAGATTAGTTTTACTAAAGGCAGTGCTGATAGTAATCTATATTATAAGATCACTGATAATGATATTCTGATTATTGAAGTTTTTGTTGATGATATCATTTTTGGAGGAGAAGATAAAATGTGCATAAAATTTTCTAACAACATGAAAAATGAATTTTAATTGTCCATGATTGGTAAGATGAAAATTTTATTAGGTTTGCAGATTACTCAAACTGATAAAGGGATTTTTATTTGTCAAACTAAGTATATGAGGGAATTGTTGAAGAAGTTTGGTATGGAGAATTCCAAACCAGTAAGTACTCCTATGGCTACAAGTGAGAAATTATCTATCAAGGATACTTCTACACCGATAAATCTGACAAGGTATAAGTCTATCATTGGTGGTCTCTTATATCTAACTCAGACTAGACCTGATATTATGAATGCAGTAAGTATTATTTCAAGATATCAAAGTAATCCTAAAGAAAATTATAAATGTACAGTAAAGAGGATATTTCGGTATTTGCAAGGAACAACAAAATATGGTTTATGGTATTCCAGAAATGATGATTTCACTTTATGTGCATATACTGACTCAGATTGGGCAAGTGACACTGATGACAGGAAGAATACTTTTGGTGGAGCTTTCTTTCTTGGAAAGAAACTGGTTTCATGGATTAGCAAAAAACAATCATGCATTTGTTTATCTACTACAAAAGCTAAGTATGTTGGAGTAGCAACTAATTGCACTCAAGTCTTGTAGATGAAGCAAATGTTGAAGGATACCAGGGTAAATTGTAGTGAACCGGTAGTTATCTATTGTGATAACTCTGCAGCTATTGACATGTCTAAGAATCTGGTATTTCACTCTAAGACTAAGAATATTTCAATAAAGTATAACTTTTTGAAGGACAAGGTTGAAGCAAAGGAAGTCAAATTGGTTTATGTGAACACTAAAGAATAGATTGCAAACATATTCACTAAAGCGTCGTCTAAGGAATCATTTGAGTATTTGAGAGACTGGTTAGGGGTTTTTGCTCCTCCAGTAGAGACTTGATTGATAAAGTTTGTCATCAGTCTAACATGTATTATCAGAGATATTATTCATTCTAACACTGATGAGTGGTGCTACTACTCAGGGGGAGTAGTTAGCTTTGAGATTCAGAGGTTTATATCATTGCTTTGGTATTTTTATCAGATTTCTGGCATTGATGTCAAAGGGGGAGTGATAGTAATGTGAAAAATCATTCAAAACCTTAAAGAGATATCATTCATAGGGGGAGAGCTATTGATTTTTGGTTGTCTTCCATAGGGGGAGACCTGTTTGGCATTTCTTAGTACTTAGATGTTTTTCACATCTAGTGTTGCCATCAATGCCAAAGAGGGAGATTGTTGGTATTATGGATGAATTAATTATGTGTTGCATTGATGTTTTGTAATTGATGTCAACACTAGTTGTTATGATTGGTTACTGACATACAAGTTTTGGTTACCAGTAGAAGATCTAGTATTATCGGCAAAAGAGACTATCTATTGGACACTTTTGACATGTTTGGATCAGTGAAGTATGTTTGATTTCATGTGTTATATGCTCCATGAGCATGTTTTGGTTAGTTGGTATTGTCTTGGTAATCGGATGGTATCATACACTCTGGTAAACCCTTACCGACACTAGTTTAAGGCTTTACTGGTAGAACTTTCATTGAGGAATTGTGACAGGATGCATAATTGGTATTGGTGCAACTTCTTCATGGATTTCAGGATGCTGAAGATGTTCTTTGATCGTGTTTCAACTGTTTGAAGACATTGCTTTGGTGTGGTGGACCCAAAATAGGTCCGGTACCTATCTAGGCTATAGATTGATATCATGCTAATGTGTACTCTACACGTTACCAAGATGTCTCAAGATGATTTGTGGATTTGTTATTATTGTTTTGGTCTTAAGTCGACATGGCATATCATTGTAATATGGAATCATGCAATGACCTTATTGTAATATCTTTAGGTGGCTGACCCAATTGGTTTAGGCCTTAGGGTTTGTATAAATAAGAGGTAGAAACTCTTTGTAGGGTATCATGTTTATTGGAAAAGTCATGGTCAAGGAATGTAATGTGCGAATATTGTAATATCATTTAGGCAGAGGAGTTGGTCAATAATTAGTGATCGAATTGGATTCAGAAGAGGATTTAGTCCTCCAAAACTGAGCTTAACTAGGACTATAATTAGTTATGGTAGATGCTATTTATAGTAGTTCACTCTATTGGATTGTTGGCCATTTATCTTGAGATGGTTGTAGCCTCTCTGTAGTCAGTGAGACTCTTTTGTAATGACTGGTACGCTCTAGGCAGTGTGCCTTCTTGCAAGTGAAAACCCCTCATTGTAATACATACTTTGTGTAGAAGTATCATCTGACTATGGGTAGGCTTCCCATCGTGGTTTTTCCCTTTTTGGGTTTTCCACATACAAATCATGGTGTGATGTGGTATGGTTGCTTTGCATTGATTATCTGGTTAATTGTTAAGTTGTATTGTTTACCGGTATCTGTTCCTACCGGCATCTGTATGTGCTTTACTGGTACTTGATTTGTTTAAGGTCATATTGTGGATTAAAAGTTATAATATGTTAACAACTGATTCACCCCCCCCTCTCGGTTGTTCACTGGTTATCCTAACAGGCTCAACTCATAAGACCTAATTACAAAATTACATCACACAATACATAAATCAATATGCAGACCAATACAATATCGACAAGGACATAGCATGGACCCAAATCAAAACCTTGAACACACAACACCATTGAATATTACACCATGATCATCTACAACATGCAAGAATCATTAGGTCAGCCAGAAGGTCATACAACACAAAGAATACCACCAAACCAATAAAATATTTAATAACACGCACAATGATCAATGTGGACCACCAATACACATAGAACATAATAAAAAAGAATAAAAAAACAACGTGAATTCCACCGCAACAACCACAACAACTCAGATCATTACCATCTCACTACCAGAGCTCAAGAACACCAACATAACTTATTGACAAATTAAAAGATACGCTTGTGAAGTTTCAATTCATGAACCACTCGAACTGAGAACACACATGAACATCCCAAACACTCTCCAAAATCTACTCAACATAATGAATCAATTCTGAAGCAATCAAGCACGGTTCTTTCTTGCTCTATTGCTCTCCTAATTTTTAAAAGGTTTGGGTTCCTTTCAAAAACCTATTTTTACTTAATAAAAACAACCAGAAATCACAACTCTACGATACAGAACCAATAGAAAAACTAGTCATCACACCAGAGCACATAACTTGATTAAATCACCTTCTGGAACACTGAAAATCATGCTGAATCAACTGAAGATACTAATCTCTAAGTCCATAAATACGCATCAGCATATCTACAACCAAACCAACTGAACCAACTATCTGAAACACTGAAGCACAAGAACATAGGAACATGTTGACATCAATGACAACAACACATTCCAACAACTCCAATATCCAACAGATAGATTTTGACAACCCTGGCCAAGAGCTAGAAGAAGAATTAATTGTACAAGGTAATCTAAAGACTCTTTCTGATTTTTATGACAAGTTTGATGATGATGGCAAAAGAACTCTAGAGGAAGCTACAATAAAATATTTGAACATCTACAATAAGGCACTTATAGAAATAATGTTAGAGATTCCAAAAGGTTTATATGACATTTTGGAAATGAGAAGACAAACTGCTAAAGCTAAAGATGAAAGGTTAAAGGAGTATGCAATAGTTAGCATATGTTCGGTAATAGCAATAAAGGAAATAAAAAGATTACTCAAGGAATCCCATCAATATTTTAGAAGTAAAATTAGGATAAATATGATTATGATTAGGCAAGTAGATGATGTGATAAAAGATACTAAGGCAATCCTAAAGCCAATTTTGGAAAGGAATTAGTATGATGTTGTCTCATCTACTTCTGCATCACAAAAAGAGCAGCCCAAAGATAATCAAGCTAATGTAAGTGTTCCCTTTGTTCTGGTAAAGGAAGATGTAATTAAAGATAAGTAGTGATATGAGTTGGATAAAGTTGAAGAGGAGATAGGTAATGATAATGAGGATGAGGATACATAGAATCCTCCAGATCAACCCATGGATACAATGCCCTCTGTTGAGACTCAATCTCTAATTGTTGTTGATGCGGATACTAAAGAGGTCAAGACAAAAATAGATGTAGAAGATAAAAGGGTTGAAGTAAGAGATGTTGCAGATGATGTGAAAGGTTTTGTTGAAAAGGAAAAGCAAATTGTTGATGATCTAGCATTGTCCCAAGGGCTAATTAACTTGGATTCTCTCTCTCCCATCCAAAAGATAAAGCTAGCATCACTTGCATAGGCTAAGGCAAGAGAGGAGATCTTAAAGTCTCACATAAAGGACAGTGAGCTTGTGAGTCTTGCATCTGATATCCTAGAGAAAATAATGCCTACATTTCAAAAGGATACATCTGATTCCCCTTCTAGCTAGCTGAAAAGTTTGATCAATTTTGTAAGTACTCATTTTGAGTCATTAGAGAAGTCAACTGAGGTCAAGGTATGGAATGAATTTAATGCTAAAAGGCTCAGTACATAGAAGAGAATGATTGCAGATGATAGAGTTGTATTAGATACCTTTGTCAGGAGAATTCAAGATGCATTATCCGAAGGAGGTAATATTTACAAATCTTGTCTATCATTGTCAAAATTCATTGAGGATATTAAGGAGTAGTCCAAGGAGCATGAAAAACAACTAGTTCGTATATTTAAGTCATTTGACCCCTTGTTAGTCTCCGTGGCCAGTCATGAAAACCAAGAAATATTCTTACTTGAAAAAAATCAAGAGCTTAAGCCATGACAAGGAAAAAATTGTCGGCAGAGACGGTGAACTTCAGAGTCACATTACTCCGAATTTGGATACAATGCTTAGTGCATTGAAGGATGCTTAGGATGTCGTAGCCACAGGTGACCCCTCTGATCTTGAGTTGACATAAATGCAAGAATACCTCTTCAGTGGTCCCATATCTATTCTAGAGTGTCTCAAGAAGGGCTGGGACAACCATTTGAGCTCTTTGAAAGACATTTTTGTAGATATTTTCAAGCTTATGTAAGTTAGTGAGGTCTGTGTGTACATATTCCACTATATATAAAATTTTGTATAAATTTTTGGCATGCAAATTCCTACCTTTGCCACTGATGTCAAAGGGGGAGTGTAGAGTAGTAAAAAAAGTTGTATTCATCTCAGGGGGAGTTTCATAATTATGCATTTTTTAGTTTTGCAATGTATATATGTTGGTACTGATTTTGATACTTAGTCATTTTTCACTAAGTGTTGCTATCAATGCCAAAGGGGGAGATTGTTGGTAAGAGACATTGCACAAATCATCTGGTGTTGTCATTTATGGCAACCCAAGTCAGATATTCTATTCGTTGTGTGTGATCTGATCCTATCGGAAGTCAGAATGAAGATTTGGTTAAGTGAGTCATATTAGAGCATCCAACATAATGTAGTATTTTGGTTGGCATTTCATTTATGTTGAATATTTTGTGTTGTGGATCTAGAGGAGGATAGTTAGATGTCTGGAGTACCTTATTCCATAATCTTAGCCTTTGGTGATGATTGTTGTGTGAGTTAGAAGATCCAATGTACATGTTTTTGGGTTGAACAGGGTGGTATGACCGTTTTGAATAGTTGATCATTGTGCGGTTGATGGAGTAATTTTGGTGATTGTTTTTGTAATCAAGGATGTTTATCCGACATTTGGGAAGCGTGTGGATAATTATTTTTGGTCTGCATATGCATTGGATTTCGGATTGAGCTTACTATGTATGCACATTTCATTGTTTGTATAGTGCTCTTGAAGTCGGCATGGAGAAGACCTAATTTCATGTTGTGAATATATAAGACCGATGGATATGATCATTTTGGATATTGATGTGTGTGTGTGGAAAGTGTTTGTGATCGATGTGCACAATTTCATGAACACAAGTGAAGGATTTATACTTCAGAATATTGTAGAATAGTGAAACAGAACAGTGTTGTAAAGCAGTGTGAGATAAGTATTTTGTGCTTAACCAAAACTGTACTTTGGCATATGTAGATGTTGTTTTTCAATTCAGACATTCCAATTATCTTTTGTAAAAGATATTGTAAGACAACGAGTCTTCCTAGGGTTGTAGCCCTTGATATTTTGAGCAGTGAGCTCTAGGCAGTGTGCCTGAATGCATGTGCATTTCCAATGTAATAATTTTATACTTCTACAGAGTATATTTATATTGTGGGTCTCACCCCCGCTGTGGTTTTTTTCCCTTAACCCGATTTTTCATGTATAAAATCTTGGTGTTATGGTGTTGTTGCTGATTGCTTTGTGTTTATGTATCTTTCCTTTGTTCATTTGCATTACGTGGTTGAAAGAACAAGTTAATAAAATTAAAAATAGAAGAACACTAATTCACCCCCCTCTTAGTGTTCCTTGATTCCAACATATGGTTGTTAATAGTTATAGGTTTCCTTATGTTTTAATGATAAGATTAAGACTTATGACATTGTTAATTTTTGGTATGCTTGTCATCTTTATGTTAGGAAGGTTAGTTAATGACTTTAGTAGAAATCATTGGATGTAGTACCCCTCCATGCTTTTCTTCAAATAATTATTACTTTGACTTGTTAGACTATGTTGGACTCATTATGTGTGGTTTATTTCATTGGTGTGTGTGTGTGTGTGTTGATACATTCATGTGATTCATGTTATTGGACTATTTTATGATGCTTATATGTTTCAAGGAATGATTATTGTTATACTTTATTTGAGATGGACATATTGATGTTAGTGATGGTATACTTATGACTTGGATTATATATTGGTAATTTATTATGATGCTTTATGAGATGTTAATCTATGATTAGATGTTATTATTTGGATTGGATTATTGATGATATTGATGCTTATGGATTTTATTTGTAGAATATATCTTTATTGTATTGTTTGTTTGGGGATTAGGGTGAAAGAAATGATTTTGTATTACTCTTTCATGATCTCCATACAACGTCACAATTTCATTTCACTAGATGTGTGTGTGTGTGTAAATGTATCTAACCCTAGTCATTGTCCTAACCTTAGGGACAATTTTAAAGGAATTTTAATTGGTCTTTTAATATTTAAATATTATTGTTTAATTGTTTTATGGGGATTTTTATTTAGAAATTAATTTAATATTATGTATTTAATGTTTTACTTTTTTAATTAGGGTTTTGCCTTTTCTTTTCATGAAGTTTTGAGAGAAGAATTATTATTGCAAGTTGAGGAGAATTTTGGATTGTGGAGAAGGGTTTGCAATTTTTCAGAATTGATTGAAGGATTGTTTTTTGAGTTTGATTAGAGCTTGGATTGGATTTATTTGGGCTTGATTACTAGAATTTTTGTTGTTGATTTAAGGAGGATTCGTGTTCATAAATTCTTTTTTTTTCTCCTATATTTTTTTCACAGGTTTTCAGGTAGGTTTCTATCTCCACATTTTGATTTCAATTTTGTTTGAAATCTTGATTAAAATTAATTATAAGGGGGATTAGGAACATTGTTTTTGTAGATGGGTAAAAAGGGGGTTAGTTCGAAAACCAAAACATGCATACAATCTACTCAAGCTAATCACAAAAACTCAAATTGCATGCCAACTTTCGTAATCCTAACAACAAAGTAATTGAAACAAAATACAAAGTAATGGTAACCATCCATTTCACTTCTTTAATTAGACCTCTATGCTCTTCCTTTCAGCTCTAATGGAGATATGTCACTCTTAAGAGGCTAGGTGCACGAAACAATGAAAGCAAAGGAGATGGTGTGTGAGATGTACTAGGAATATGTGATTAAAAGATGATTGATTTGACAAACTGGACAAAATGAAAGAGTTAAGCTATGAAAAACCAAGATGATTTGACAAAATGATATAATAACAATGCTAATGTTAGATCGCTACATAAACCAATAGAATAAAATTGCTTGAAAGTTAGATGAAAATGCAACAGAATAAGAATGCATAAAAATTAGATGATTTGACAAAGAAAGAGCTCTCAATTTATAGAAAAATCAAAATTCAATGGATGGACGAGATTGAAAAGATTTTTATTTAGATGGATGAACTTGATTGAGTGCATAACAGAGCTACCATTCGAAGAAGGATGAAGATAGAAGAAAGCAAATAGGAAGATATTACAAGAATAAAAAAATAAAATCTTTGATTATATTCTCATAAATACTAAATTAGCATGTTGAAAATATCAAGAAGATTTTAATAATTAAAAATAATTAAATATTTTCATTCGAGAAGATAAATAAATAAAATATTTTCATATGAGAGGATAATTAGAGATAATTAATGAATACGATTTATTAATTATCTCCTCACAAATGAACAAGTTTTTAAAGATGCACACCTCATTTTCCAATTTAAAATTAAGATTAATGAGATATTTCCAAAAAGATGGATTTTTGAAAATCAAAGAGGATATTAGTTTCCAATATTTGAAAATTAAGAGGATAAATAGGACAAATAATTAAATAAATAAATATATTTATTTAATTATGACACAATTTAGCTAATTGATTAATTTAAATAAATTATTCAATTATGGGAGGTAGAAATTGAACATGTTAATTAAATAATCAATATTATTTAATTAAAGTGTGAAATTTAAAATTAATTAAATAAAATAATTATCTAATTAATATTAAAAGGGAAAGATTAATTGATGATAGATTGAAAGAAGAATAATTAGAAAGAAGGGAAGGCTTAATTAATTAAAGAATTAATTGAACCTAAAACGGAAAATTCATCAAATTGATGTCCAAAGACCTAATTAAGGTCAAATTAAGTCAATTTGGGGAAATTGGGAAGAATTGAGAAACTTAGGTAAGGTTAAGGAAAAATTGACATGTTGGAAATGGAAGACGCAGACAATGCAGATTTGAAGTGTCTACATTTTGCCCCTCTTTGAGACAATGCGATTTTGAGTGTTTTTTCAAAGAAAATTGAAAAAAAACATGCCCTAACAAATCAAGGGATAGAGGTAGGATGCCCCCTCGAGAGATTGTTTATGTATGAAAGAAATGAATGATCTCTCAAAAGAAGAGAAGAATGTTAGATGAAAGAGGAAAAAATGATGAAAGATCAAAAAGTTAGTAAGGAACAAAAAGATGAGATGCAGACCAAATACTAATGATGAAATCCTTTCTTTCATTCATGCACCTTTGGCAATAGAGAGCTTTATTTTAAAATGGCAAAAACGGATACGTCACATCATGACATGTATATGTTCAGAGTGATAATGCAATCCTTTTTGCAAAAAAACCAACTACATTATAGATAAGGAATGTGACCATGATATGTTTTGAAAAATTGGGTTGTACGCCAAAGGTCGAGGTATGTGTGATAGTTATAGAGTGACCAAACCAACATAGATACCCAAGATGTACATTTGTCAGAACATCATGAATAACATCCCATAAATAGAAGATAATAACAAAAGAGGTCATGAACAATCCTAGCCACTCTCATCACTCAGTGATATCCTTGAGTAGCATAGGAACATGACCTAAGATAAATCAAGAAAATATAAGACTCGCTAGACCAAGTGATCCAACAACCATTCCGATCTTGTTGTCAAAGTTGATAGTTTATGTGATAGAACGATCATGACGTTTGGTTTAAGGAATGAAGTGCCTCATTTAAGACATGCATTGTTTGGTTTCGAGTATACCATACCTTGTATAAGACACATGATAGTTGAACAAAGGACAAGTTGGTATAGGTTGTTTGATTGATGTGACAAGTTGATAAGATTAATTGCTAACCAAATTGATAGTATGTTTGTTGATGCAGGATTTGATAAGTGCAGTGAACTACAATTTTTTTGTCAGTGTCTACTCAAATATCTTTCCATTTTTAAAAGACAAGTTTATTGATGAAAGAATTGATAATGATGATTATTGCTTGGTTTTTTGACTATTTTGTCATTTTTTAGGATTTTGTGGTTATTTGATGTTTTTGGAGAGTTTTTCAAGACATTATTTGGATGTTTTTGATAATTTTTCAGGACATTTATGCTATGTACATGTGATACTCTCCATTCAAACAATGAGAAGAATTCCATCGATTAATAATGATAAAGAAGATGCCCCTAGTGTCTAGCAAGACAGGGACATTATGGATGGACGAATGGATTGGTGGAATGGAAGTTGATAGAGGAAAGATAATGGGAGCGTATGGTGGCATTGAAGTTGCTTTGATTATCAAGTACTATCTAATGATGGAATAACATGTTTTTGCCAAGAGAAGGAATTGGAAATGACAAGATAAGATGATAGCATGGTGCACTAAATGGCATGTGGTCCATATGAAGGTACATGTCAAGAGGTTT
The DNA here is from genome assembly GCF_030272615.1 of Cryptomeria japonica. Classification (NCBI taxonomy): domain Eukaryota; kingdom Viridiplantae; phylum Streptophyta; class Pinopsida; order Cupressales; family Cupressaceae; genus Cryptomeria; species Cryptomeria japonica. Next base: position 377,754,833 of record NC_081410.1, on the reverse strand, counting down.
TTGAAACCATTATTTTTTTGCATTTTTTATCCTTATTCTATATCAAGATCAAGGGATGGATTAGGGGGATAATATTAGGACATGGATGTGATAAGCAAGATAAAAAAATTGATAAGGGATATGAATAGGATTAGGGCATGATAAGGGAACCAATATGGACAAAAGGGATGTGGACAAGGTGAAGCAGATAGGACGTGTGGTGCTTAGGAAGATCCTTAGCCTTGTCAAGATCAAAGATGGAAAAGGGAATATGGATGCAGATAAGGATGAAGGACATGAGGGATGACGGAAAATGAAGGACGATAGGATAGGATGTGATAGTATAGCTTGAATGGAACTTGCACCCAAGTATGCAATGCAAGAAGATGAAGGATTACACATGACGCTTGTTTGCTAGGTTTTGATCATGGTACTTGTCCAAGCCACCTATTTGCCAGGTTTTCACCAGTGGAAAAATTATTTCTCTTTACTATTTTTTTAAAGATCTTTTTTAAATTTTTTTGTACTTTTTTAGGATAATTTTTTAATTTTTTTGTTCTTTTTGGAAGGCAATGAATGCATGGAGGAAGGACTCAAACATATTGTTGTTTGGATGGTACCCCTGAAATATGTGTTGCAATAGATCATGGTTATAAAGGTATGCTCAAACACATTGATAGGATGATAAATGGGTGATTGGATGAAATGGGATAAGGACTTATGCAAAGGATTGGATAAGAGGAATGGAAGGATGGAAAAGAGGTGTTGGATAGTGGATGGGATATTGGCAAACTTTTGCATCAGTAGAGGAAAATGCTGGCAAGATCAACATTGGCACAAACTTTGAGGAGTGGTGGAGTGATGGAGGAAAAGTAAATTTTGGATTTGGAGATTTGAATGGAGGAATAGCTATGGATTTTGGGACATAAGGACCCAAAAATGAATTTTAAAGGTTGATAGTGTTTAGAAGGAGGGATAGAAATTTTGGATGCCAACTTTAATTTTTCTTTAGGATGTTGTGCTTGGAGAATCCACTCGGAAATCCACATGTTTTTTGACCTTTCTTTATTTTGTAGTTTCTTGGAACACATTGCTTGTACAATGGACTTAGGAGTCCTTATGGATTTTGACTTTCCTTTATTTTTTACAATGGGCCTTTGTGGCCTTTTGAATATTTATTTTTCTTTCTTTTTGGATCATATTATGCTTTGTTATTTTCACATGTCGATTAGATGGGACATGTTAATCCTCAAATACATGTGGGTTGTTGGACTCATGGATTTATGTTTGGCATCCAAATTGCTTCCAAAGGGAATGGAATTTATGGGCGGATAGGGATTATATGAAGGTATTTTGGATGGTTTGATGTAAGTAGATGGTGGGAAGGTTTTGAGAGAGGTGTGGGTTTGCTGATCTTGATTTATGATAGGATATGTGGGTTGTAAGCTAGTGGATGGAGGAATTTATGGACTTGAGATGGATGGAAGGGATGAAGGGATTGATTTTGGGATATGAGGACCCAAAATGGATTTGGAGGATGAGGAATGTGCTTGTTTGGAATTAGATGGATGGATGTGGGATTTAACAGAGGTATTAACATTTTGAGAGTGAGCTATGTAGCCAAGGTCATGACCATCAAGATTTTCTTTGATATGGAGGGGTTATAAAATGCCTTGTTCATGTAGGGATAACCCTTTGCCTTGATAATGCATGCTTTGACAAATATTTTTACCAATGGGGTACTTTTTATTTTTGAAACAACATGGAAGTCCATTTGAGGGGGATATGGTATGGAAGAAATGTTAGGCTCACAGAGTAAACCAGATCAGATAAAGGTGGAGGAACCCATTTGATATGTAAGGGGTTCATGAACAACTTGCATAGAGGCATTGGGATCATGAGGGGGACTAGGAGAAATGGTAGGTTCATCTACTGAGATGGAGTCTTGTGAGGGACATGGAGATGAAGGGATGGAGAGATCTTGACAAGGTTCTGAAGGAATAATGAGATCTTTTTTAGGACATGAAGGTGAAGGGATACTTTGATCTTGATTTGGAAATGGATCATTGGACTACATTATAATGGTATTTTGCTCTTGATTTTGAATGGAATCATTAGGAAGGATGGAAGGGGCGTCATGATCTTGCTTAGGAGGTTGAGTGTCAATAAGACTTGGAAGGACAATGTGTTCTTGAGGAAAAAAGGGATCACCTTGGATAGGATGGTTAGGGATGATGAGATCATCAAAGGAAATAAGATCTTGGTTAAATTTTGGATGCAATGAGAAAGTTGTAAGATCTTGATCTTAGTCTATTTTAGGACTTATTTCTTTATTTTACAGATCATCCTCTTGAAATGGGGTTGGAATTTGCAAATGTTTGGGGGATTTTGGGAAGGAATAAATGTTTTGGTATGAGGGTGATGGACTTTGTAGGGGATTCTCTAGAATAGAAGAATATGGTGTGATTGGGTCTTGAATTTCCGAAGCATGGAAGGGACTACCATCATGAATTGGATTAGCTTGGAAACCTACGGTGGATAGCCTTTGGGAGGTTGCATCATTGGATAGAGATGGTTTGGATGACTTGTGAAACTTCAGGGGAACAAGAAATGGTGGGAGATATGGAGGCTACGTGAAGGTAATTTTTTTGATGGGAGGATGAGCCATTGCTAGACATGGGTAGATGATCATGTTTAGAACTAGTATCCTATGTCCAACCTAGTTGTTGAAGCAAACTATCGAGAAATTTTGGTTGGCATTTTTGTTGTCTGGGTGATCGTGTTTGTGATATTGTTCTAATATTTACATGTTACAAGGTAGTTGTTTATTTACCTTATTGCATGATAGGTGACACATTGACCATGTTCGATTGATGTCCAAAAAGTGACATGTTTGTAATTACACTTGTGTTCATTTAGGACACCCTTTGTGGTGTATTTGGAGACATAGGAGGATACTCACTAACATGTGATGTGATTGAAGGCAAATTGATTGTGTAATTGTGTGTGACCTTGGTATGGGTTGACTTCTTTGCATAATTTATAATGTTGTGAGTTGTGTAGTTGCTTAAGGAACACTTGATTGCATCGAAAGAAAAATCAGTTCAATATTTGGTGGTGGCCCTTGTTGAATTATACCAAACTCTGGTTGTGTTGAATTGAACAAGTTTTGATTCAAGACATGGTTGAATGGAGTTTGATATGAGTGTTATCCCAATGAAGTTTGATTTGGGACTTGATTGAATGAGGTGATGAGCCTAAATAATGGCTCTATTTTGATAGATTTTTGGTATAATACCCTTGCCTAGGTCTTATTATTAGATGACATTTGGCTTATAATATTCTCCTAAGTTGATACCTTTTAAGTGTTTTTGAAACTGGTTTAACTCATACCTAAGGATGTCATATAATGGTTTCAAATGGTCTATCTATGCATCTAAAATCAATTATAAATATGGTTTACATTATATCATGTTAGCATTAGTATATACACATGTTTGTTGTGTAGATTAATATCATGATGCAGGGTCAACAAAGGTGAAGTAAAGACAAATGGCGGCTCAAAAGAGCATCAAGTATACAACCGCAATGCAGACCCAGTCAGAGAAATGCAGTAATGATCAAAACCATTGAACTGGTTCTTCAACAGATTGATTTATGAAACATTTATAACTGTTCCTAGTGGAGATTAGATCTAGGAGGCTAGTCATGCTATATTTTCTTAGTTGTAGGACAAATGTTGTTCTATTGTCCTGCGTTGACTTCTTCTTCTCTTGTTAATAAATCATGTTCGCCTATTCCGTAGGAATGTGGTCGATCAGTTAGAAGTTTGTTATAATTTTTCTTATAAATAAAGGAATCTCTCTCCTCTTGCGGATAACAAAGAATGACCATAGTATTTTGTAATACATAGTCTTTTGGTATTGTTTATGTATTTTCCAGTAAAGATGAAATAAAGAGATCAATGTGATTTTGAATGACTAGATAATTGTAATCTGAAGTTCTGGAGATACTCACTCAAGGGGGGCCACTTGGTGAGTAATCCTTTGTATGTTCCAGTTAGTTTTATACTTGTGTAGCAGTTGTTTCCACAGTTGTCTATTCCTACAGCCATAGGAAACAATTCTTGTGTCTGTTCCTGCAGCCACAACAACATAGTAGTTCCTACTGCCTGCCAGAACTTTATCATTTAACAGTATTTGTTTAAAGTAATTTCCAATTGTAAGATTAAGTATTAGTTCATTTGAGATTCTGTGTGTTTACTTTAAGAAGAATTTCCTTTCCTGCAGTAATATAGAATGGTTGCAATATGAACTTGGTGCACATATAGTGCTGGCCCATTTCAAGTTTATGTACCTGGTTGATAAATAAATGAGCCTTTGCCACAGGAAAAGTTAGCTATTCAAGGATATTCAATCTCTGAATTGTGTTTTATTACCTAGTTACCATTCCAGTTGTGAGGACCAACATGAGGGTTGATTTGAAATCCGATCAATTGAGATTTGATTTAGAAATTTATTATATGAAGTTTGATTTAGAATTTGATCAAATGAGACTTGATTTGGTTTCATCGTTTGAGATTTGTTTATTTTGTTTATTTGTGAGAGGAGTGATGGTATTTTTGATTTTGTAATGAGAGCTCGTATGTCTACTGGCTCTAAGTTTGTATTGGGACCTCTAAATTTGCAAAATAGTTTGGACATTTGGGATCTACTTTCTTCACCTTTTTTTAACTTTTGTTCCAAGAGCTCTATGTCTTGAGCTAGGTTTTCTTCAAGTGATGGAGAAATAGACATGACATTTGTCTGTTCATGATAGGTCTGATCCAAGTTTTGGCACATGTACATGTTAGATTGACATGATTGATTTTTTGGTTGCAATGACATGGTTTCATGAAATTTGAAAGTTTGATGAGGGTAATGTTGTCTCCTAGAAGCTTGAGAGCTTGTTTCAACCACTATAGTATATGCCATTTTTTTTGGATTTTTGAAGTTTAGGGATGAAATGCAATGCAACTATGAGATGGAAATGCAACCCTAATTTTTTAATTTTGAGAATTTTTAAAATGGACAAATGCAACTAAAGATGAAAAATGCAACTTATGGTTTTTAAATTTTTGACAAATTGGATTAAGGAATGACAAGATGCAATCCTAAAGAATGATAATGCAACATATGTTTTTGTTGTTTTTTGAAGATTAATATGAAAAAACTTAGGAGTGCAAGTCTAAAGAGATACCCTGGGGGGTTGAAATGGAATTGAGATCTTTAAAAGACAAAAGGACAAATTGATAAAAGGACAAATTGACAAAGTCTCACCTATGGCTTGGATACTAATATAGGTTTGATGAGATAGTATTGTTGATAAATGGACAAGGGTTGATCAAGGTCAAGAATCCCTAACAATGACTTTGGATATGATTTGAAGATTTGATCTTCAAGTTTGAAAAATCTAATTTTGGAGACTAAATGCAAATGTGAACATTAATACTAAGGAAATAATGTGATTTAAAAAGAGGATAGCAATGATATGTGCTAAGGAGAAATATAAATGGACTAGTATGACAACTTTGGACTTAGACTAGGGAATACCCTAATTTTGAAGATAATGCAAAATGGAGACAATGATTTGTTCCTATGACTTATGAGGATAAAGACTATGTAAAAGTTTATCCTAGAATGATGTGCGATTGATATAAACAATAATTTTTAAACAATGCTAGGATCATCCCAGAGACTAGGGAGGATAGTGATTACTAATAAAATGATATGGATTAATGCAAAGATGACTCTAAGACTTCGGATAATGGACAATGAAAATGATATGAAAATGAATCCAACTAAGGATAATGACAATGATATGGAAACAAATCCTAAGTTTGGTTGAAACCGTTATTGATTCCTTACATGATGTTTGATATGGTTTGAATTTGTTGGACAAGTTTTTTGTTTGATTGTGTTGGAACATTTAAAGTGTTTTGGACAAGTGTTTGGATTTTGATTGTTTGGAATGTTTGAAGATTTTGAACAAGTGTTTGGATTCTGATTTCTTGGAATATTTGGAGTTTTTGAACAAGTGTTTGGATTTGATTACTTGGAATGTTTGAAGTTTTTGAACAAGTGTTTGATTTTTGGAAAAAGATTTGTCTTTGTTTTGAAGTAGTCAAAAAACACAACATACAAAATGACCGCTTGATTTTGACTATGAAATGAACACATTCAAGTACAACCCTAGGTTAGGCATAGATTTTGACTATGAAATGAACACATTGAATCCCCTTGCCTAGAATACTATATTTAGTTGGATAGATAGAAGCTTGGTAGCTCTGTTTCCCCTCCACGACACACTTCTCGGGTATACCAAGCTTCAAATTTCTAAATGTTGGAATCCAATAACACTGAGAGGGGGGGTGAATTAGTGTTATATCAGAACTATTAATTTTAGCCTTATTAAAATATGCATACACCAACCGATATATTGGTACATACAAAATTGAAAGAAGTAAAGCAACCAATAAGCTAATCACATAAATGAGAACCATAAAACACAAAATTATATGTGGAAAACCTCAAAGAGGAAAAACCATAGTGGGATTTGTGACCCACAATATCAATCCACTAGCCATATGAAGAGATATTACAAAATATGAGGAGCCTGCACTTGCAGGAAGGCTTAAAACCTAGAGCACATTGCTCAATCACAAAAGGAGCCTCACTGACTACATAAAAATCCAGACTGCAATTTGGAGAATTGTTGAACTGCTAAGATAGCATCTTCTATGCCATAATATAGTTCTAGTTTAAGCTCTGTCTATTCCGGTTTGAAACCCTAAAGCCTTTACCGGAATAAACCTTACATGAATTTCCTCACATACATAATCTCTCTGATATATTTTTCATCATATTACATTCGCATATCACTAATCTCTTATTTCATGAATATATTAAAATGATCTAATCCAACTGACCTATATACCCTATATAATTTTCATGCCTTATGTCGGCTTACAAAGATATATACAATATCAAATTACATGTCGGCTAGATAACATAAATGCATAAGTATTAAAAACAATTGCTAATGCCGGATCCAAGAGGTGTTGGCCTCCAATACCGATAACCATATACTAAACCATGTCGGCCTACATTGCCGGTAACCAAAGTAATCCTTCTGTCCTACCGATGCTGGTGCCAGTGCCGATGTAGTGTTTGTGAAGTGCCTGTCGGTACAAAATTGAACCAAAACATGAAGCCAGAACACAATAGCATATTACCATCAATGACAACATAGTGAAACCAACCAATTGAGTGTCAATTGCCAACAATATCCCCTTTTGTAATTGATGGCAACACTCATGTGAAAAATGGTCAAGGTTTCATTTGCCGGTTTCATCCTGCCTGCTCCCCCTGAGCTGAATATTCATTAATGCAAAATACTCCACATCTCCATAATTCCATAACTCTCCCTAATGTATACAATTCCTTCTATTATTTTTCACGTCTATATCACTCCCCCTTTGACATCAATGCCATCAAAAATTCTAAAAAGAATGTAAAAGATCCAAAAAACTGTACAATGAATATCCAAAAATATCTTATTGGAGCTTAACCAATTTCAAAATTTCTGGATAGGCCTTCTCCAGTAGCTCAAGATAGGTATCCCAACCTATTTTGAATGTGCCAGAAATAGATACAAGTGCACTTAATATATGTGCAAATGACTATTTCTCATTTACCTTTGCTGGGGTGGGCTTTCCCACCATATCCATACATTCTTTCATTTGTACACTGAGTGAATCCAACCAGGGACTTACCAAGCCTCTCAGACTTCTAGCTCTTCTTAAAATTTTGTCTCTTTCCTTCTCAAGAACAAAAATTTGGTTTTCCAAAATCAAAATTTGACCATCAATGGATGTAGTCAATGAAGTTAATCCATCAAAAGAGTTAGCTATATTTGCATTTTCTCCTAAAGTTCTTTTATCTTTTTATCCACATTAGTTGTAAGTATATCAGTGTTACAACATACCCTATAAATATTTGTACATTATTTTAGAGAGTTTTCTATTAGTTTCATCTTCTCATCAATCTTTTTCTTCTCAGATTCAATCATCTGATCAAATGCAACTCTCTTAGTCTAAGTGAACATCTCTAGTGCTTGCTTGTTTGAAATATGCTGTAAGGATTGAAAATCCTTTGAAATATGCTCAGTAATTGTCCTAAGCTTGCCAAATGGTCTCGCTTCATTGTCAATATTGCACTCCGGGACTAGTCTGTGTAAAATAGTGATTGATTGATAAAAAATCCCTTTATTTGTAGATCATTCCTTCATTAGTTTTTGTGCAACCATCATCATGAGTTCAGTAGAACTCATCTCTGTTATGTTTTTCTTTTCAACTTGTGAGGTGTCAATTGACAACAATGATGGACCAACTACCGGTTCCCTACTAGATTCCCCTTTCTTCTCCTCTGATGATTTATCCTTTATGACTTCCTCACTTGCACTAGTGGCTTGACCACTTGGTACAGTCTATGTAACTGTCAGTTCCTCTGTAGGAACTGTAACTTGAACCTATACATTTGTATCAGGATGACTATTATCCTCAATATTAGTATCCTGTACAACATTAACTTTTTCACTCTCTGTATTAATTGGTATCTCAATATTTGTCTCTACATTTGTATCAACTGGGGGCTTGATTTCCACTATCTAAATGTTTTTCAAAACTAAGGGTGAAGTACTCATAATCCCCTTTCCTTTTCCTTCAACCCGGGTATCTACAGTGTCTGTCTTAGAATCCAGTGAAGTAAAGAATCATTTGTTTTCTCCAAAGAACTTACCCCATGTTTTTTGAGTCTCTTTTATTATTTCACTTACCCTTCCTAGCATCAGACTAGTTATTCTATGTTTGCTATTAAAAAGTTTTCTATCTACCACCTCAAGTGTCCTTTCCATTTTTTTTTGGGAAATAGTAACACAAATAGATAATAACTCTTGAATTTTGATATGCTTATGTTCTTGCATCGTAGATAGCCTCCTAGCATCTAATATATTGTACAACTCTGTCGGTATTTGATTTTATATTTCTATTAAGGCTTTCTTATAAATATCAAGGTATAATAAGACTAATTCCTTTACCTCTCTTTGTTCATCCTCTTCTAAATGATCATAGTAGAACTATACATTCTTTAACATGCCATCCTTAGTGATTTCATCTTCTAGTTCTGTACAAGTTTTAGGTGGAACCTTACCAGATTGAATAGATGAATCAATGTCATTCTTCTTCTTCCTCTTTGTAGTATCGGATGCAGCTGAAGTGGTTACTTTTGGTTCTTGCTTCTGTGTCGGTATTTTGAATGTAACCTTCCTAACCGATTTCTTTTTAGCTTCAACCTTTGTTTCCTCTATTTTCTTCCTTACAACCCTCTTGAATGCCAATGGTGTGTCATCCTCAGATTTAGACTCTGATGTAATAGGCTCAATGTGTACTTCTGAATTCTTCCTCTTCCTGCCTTTCTCCAAGACAACATCAATTTATGCCTTAATTTCCTTTGAGACTTTCTCAACAAATTTGCTTGCTTTTCCTTCCTACTTCTCTATTTTCTACTAGTTGAACTCTATTTCAACCTCATGTGTTTTTTGTTGTGCAGTACCACATGGCTTCTTTGCCTCATCAATAGGTGCATCAATCAGCATTTTTGCATAGGCATCAAGAATATGTGCATCCACCTCATAGCTCATTTCCTCAATCCAAATCTATCGGGGCTTAACTACTTCCATAAGTGTTTCATCCTTCTTTACCATGAAGCATATGTTAGTTGAGTATTTTTCTACAATATGCTTAGGACCCCTTACCCTAGACCTCATAGATTTCTGGAATGCTTTGAAATATCCCCATACCTTATCATCTCTCTGACTTCCTAAAGCAGCAATTGACTATTTCAATTGTCTCCCTACCAAAATTGGGTGTATCATTCATGAAAAATAACATCAAGCAAACTATCAAGTTGCCATACCGGAAGGTACCCTTATTTTCTCCCTTAATCTTCTCTAGGTTTATTAACAACTCATCTAACATCCAACCACATAGATCTAATTTCACATCCTCTCTCATCATTTTGTATGCAGCTAAACTACATGAACTGGAAACATAATTCAATCGGTTTGACTAAGTTACCTTATACTTGATGATCATGCTACTGAATCTGATGTCTATTTTGGTAATAGTTCTCACTCTCATAGATCTTCTGTTAGATGTCGCGTCGATGATTTTGTTCATGAAATTTTTTGAAACCTTCTTGTTTGGATGTTGCCCAACTAATGGTAAACCAGTGATTGCACGGATGACTTCCTTGGTGATCTTGTAAGGTCTGTCTAACCATATAAATTCCCCATGTACTCTGCTCAAAATATATATGATTATCTCATCTTTGAATTCTGGAATGTCCAGAATGCTGGTAAACCCTAAGTCTTCAATGTGTTTGTATGTCGGTTTGATCTTTCCAGACTCTCCCATCAGCTCACTCATATACATACCCTTAATTTCTGATTTTCCCAAGTCCTCAATGTGACATTGAATATATGCCCTAACATTTTCTACATAGACAACTCCCTTCGAAACATGGTAAAATGCTCCAACTGAATCTTCTAGGGTAGCCACATGTGGATACCACTTGAAAATTGGCCTAGGGCGGTCCTTGACCTCTACTACAGTCGAGTTTGCAACAAAAATAGAAATAGATGATGATCCCGCTTCCAATGTAAAGATAAATATCTTTTGATCACTCTCGGTGAAAACCTTCAACAAATTCTTCTAGACGCCGATGAAATTGCTCCAGGAGAAATCTGATTTCTCTGAAATGCCTTGATCGCTCTTAGTCGCTCTTAATCGCTCTGAAGTTGCTATAAATGCAAGGTGATCAATAATGAAGTGAATTCGACCTTTTAACCTCCATGGAAAATCCTAATCTTCCATTGACATAAATGACTATCCGTAGAAGATACCAGATCTCACATAGAACATATCCATGCCAGATAAGAATCTCCAATGTCTAGAACATCTTCCAAAACCTCTTCTCGAGGCACATGCAATATTTTCATGAATTTTGCCTACCCCTAAGGCATCTGCCTCAGTTATCGGATGAGCTACTTGCCGGTGCAGGAGCAACCTCTTCTATCGGCTAAGTAACCAGTACATTTCCATCTGATGATTGTTCTTCAGTCTTCCTAACCCATCTTTGAGTATGATCTTGTCAAATTTCACTAACCTTCTCTTTCCATTACCAATCGGTAGATTTCTGCTTCTACAAAATTTAACAATATGTCTAACCTCATTACATACATAACATGTAACATTGTTCCTTTGAATTACTTTGCTAAAACTGGTGAAATTGCTTGACCTGCACTGATTAGCCATATGTCCAAACTTTCCACATGCATAGCATTTAACATTCATTTTGCAATCTTCTGTCTTATGACCATACTTATTGCATTTAGAACATTTACCGGGAGCAGAATCAGGGATCTGATTTGCTCTATTTCTACATTGTCTAGCCATGTGACCAAATCTATTGCAAACAAAACATCTACCTGTAGACACCTAAAAAATGTCTCATTGATCATGTACTAATTATTCCTCTAATTGATTAAATAATTCTTTAATTATTTAATTAAGTTAATTAATCTTATTCTTCTAATTTCATATTTCCTCATCATCTTACTAATTATTCTATTTCCTATTCTATCATCATTTAATCATTTTAACCATTTTCTAAATATTAATTAAATATTTATTATTTAATTAATTCTTTTTGACTACCCAATTTAAATAATCTTTATTATTTAAATAGATTCTATTCTCAATTTCTATCTCTAATCATCTAATCATTAACCCTTTTCTAAATATTAATTATTTAATTAATTGTAATTTAATTCTTTAATTTAAATAATCTTTATTATTTAATTATATTCCATTTCTGCATAATTAAATAGTTTCTTTAAATTATTTAATTAACTAATTAATTCTTCTAATTTCATTTAATTTCAAATTCTTCTAATTTCTTCTAATTTCAAATACATGTGCATGATTTCAAAAACCCAATTGAAAATCAAAGTCAAGTTCTAAATATATTCAAATACTAAATTGAATTGAATAAATTCAATTATTTGAATTAAAATCTCATGCAAAGATTAAATTGAAAATCTAAGTTAAAATGCAAGCACATGCTAAATTAATTAATCCAATCAATCAATTAATTAAATCATTTATCTCTCCAATCTCTATTTCCATCTTCTAGTTAGCTTTGTCATCAATTAATTTTCCTCCAATCATTCTTTTTCTTCTTTGAGTTAGCTTTTTTTCAATCAGTTGACTCAATTAATCTATTCAATATATTCTGTTTCACCTCCAAGTTAGTAGTTCAACTACCAATCATCATGTGAGCTCACCTGAGTTCCACCTCTTGATCAATCTGTTCCACCTTTCAATCAATCTCATCCAAAAATGTATAAATGGAGCATTCAATCCTCACAATTCCTCTAGATCACAAACTTCAAATCTTTGTGTCAATTGCAGGTTGCCAGTGCAATATCTGAGAGCCATTATACCACAGAGAGAAGAAGAACAATGGAATCTATGATGCATAATAGGGAGTTTCATATTGCTTAATTTAATTCCATTTTGCATCTATTTCATTGGTTTTATGTTTGAATTGCTTAGATAGTTAAGGATTTGTGATCATCCTTATTTCCTATTTAGCAATGGTGTATTTGAGCATGCTACATTTTGGTGAACCCGACATGAAATAACAACTAATTAACCTTCTCCGTTTTCTGTGTTATTTTTGTAGATCGTACAGATTTTTTCCTTTTTTGCAGGTTTTGCACAAATTTCAAGACAGACCTCTTCGTCATGCAATCGACCTTACATCATCACACAATCACGTAGACAGGGCCATGCTATTGACCAGACATGGTTATGCATTCATGCGGAACCCATCACGCAATCACCCTTACATCGTCATGAAATCGACATTTCTTTGTTACGCAATTGCTTTGTAATTATCACGCATTCACAGGGAAAATTATTGTTTGATTGTTTCTATTCTCATATCCTTTTTGTTCTCTGATCTATTTAATTTTGTCTAAAATTGAGTAAATTTGGAAAAGGATTATTTATATTGCATGATTTTATTATAACAGTTTATGGCACGAAAGGTACAATTTAGGATTTCAGGTGCTAGAAGGACAAAGGAACAAAGAAGATAGGCCAAACGCTATCAAAGGGTTCTCCAAGCAGAAAAGCAGATACAAGATTGGGAAGATCAACCAACCTTTGATAGATATAACAAATTAGTTCTCTCATATCAAGTTAAATATGATCTAATTAATATTGAATGGATCATGAGAGATTTAGCTAGGTCCTCACAATTGGTTTTGCAGGTTTCTAATCGGGTTTAGTTTTTTTTTTTTTTTTTTTGTGTGTTATTTGCCTGCCTGTCACGCAATCGTCCTGTTTAGATTACGCAATCGATCTGTTGGTGTCATGCATTCAATCTGTCAAGATCACACATTCGCTATGTTATGTTCATGCATTGGCTCTGTCAGAGTCACACAATCGCGCAAGTATTGTCACCTATTTGTTTCTGTCAATCTTTGATTCTCTATTTTCTGTGGATTTGATTTTACTGCTAATCATCTATTTGCATCCTGTAGTGAATTTAAAGAAAGGATCGGATTAGTATTAGATCAATTCCACTCATAATCTCACACTTCATCTTTTGATGCTTAAAATTAACATTGGTTAAAATGGACATGCATGCAGAATCTCACACTTCATCTATTGGTGCTTAAAATTAACATTGGTTAAAATTGACATGCACGTATAACACTTCGATTTGGGCTTAAAATCCACAATGATTAAAATTGACATGCATGCCTTCATATTTCAATTTGGTGTTTAAAATGGACATGCACATGCGTATTCAACACCTCAATTTGGGCTATAAAATGAATGTGAATCAGGCTGCATTAGATTAAATCACATTTTGTTTTCTTAAGGTAAATAATTTTTATTGTGTTTGGGGTGGACCTACTGTTGCATTAACTAACTTTCCACCCACCTTCGGGGTCTTGGGAGAAACGAAGGAGGTGACAACGACATCCAATTTTATTTTATTCCACGTAGTGAGGGGTATCTTTGACTGGGGATTTCATCACCCTAGAGAGGTACTTCAAATTGGGATGTATTGGGGATATCATCTCTCCCAGCGTACTCTCGAGCGGGTTTTTCAAGCCGCTATATAAATATACTGGTCAGGCGGCTAGAGTGTTAAGTGAATTCAATGAATGTGGGGGCATTCCCTGCACCGATAAGCTCAATTAAAGTCTTAAGTGGCTTGCTCTGAGAATCCGTCGTTGGATCGGGACCCCTCAAAACCATACAATAAGAACCAACTTAGTAGCCCAAAACCCTACATTCAGTGATTTCGGGAGTGCGGATCATACCTCATAGATACCCTTCATGTACCTTACACTATGATACAGGAATCCATCAGCTATAAGATCTTTGGATCTTTGGGGTAAGAGAGACTAGCATGCCCAAGAAGTGTGTGCCATGGAGTGGAGCCAGTGCTGCCAGACTCTCTATCTGTTCATTTTGTTTTGGTATTTCGTAAGGGCCTCATTGAATGATTCCAGCCTAAGATTGTATTATGTGCTTTTTTATGTATCATTGTATTAGACCAGTATTGAGTCAGTCATTTGGGCTATTTTAGGCCCTATACTGCGTATCTCTAAATTCTCTGAGATTGTTTGAAAAACCAGTTCAGTCAGCTATATTTACCTCCAAACAAATTGTTCTCAGACTTGAAGAAACCATGAAACTTGTCCTATACACAGAATTACTGAAAACAAAGTCCATTTTTGAAATGTCAAAACTCAAAGGTTTTTACACTTGTGACCCTAGGAAGTCCTTGCATAGTCCTCACTTACGTCCTTACTATCATCATAAGTCTTTGCATAGTCATCACTTACGTCCTTACTATCATCATAAGTCTTTGCATAGTCCTCACTTACGTCCTTACTATCGTCATAAGTCTTTGCATAGTCCTCACACGTCCTTTTATCTTGTCCCAAGTCTTTGCATATTCCTTATTTACATCCTTACTATCGTCCTAAGTCTTTGCATAGTCCTCATTTACATCCTTACTATCGTCCTTAGCCCTTGCATAGTCCTCATTTACGTCCTTATTATCATCCTTAGAAGTTGCATAATCTCTATTTAAGTCCTCATTATCCTCCTCATAGAGTTCCTATATACGTCATCATAATCTTCTCATAAGTCCTTATTTGTGTCCCATTGACCTCCTAGTTCATTTTAGTGTTGTTATAATATTAATTTTAGTCCTTGTCTAGACTTCATATATGTCTATCTTAGTCCATCATCATTTGCATAATCATCCTAGAATGTCATACCCCAAACATCCAAATCACAATTAGAGGATCAATCAAACTTAACCTCGACTCAAACAAGTTTGTCAAGTTCAATCATACATTGTCACATTCAAAGAAATGGAGAAAATATCTTACATGTTGTGATCCTAGGTCCAAATCAAACAAGAAAACATCATGGATTGGCATTATACATTTCGTAGGGAAGGTGGAGGATTCATCCCTTCCATTCCTATTCCATTGCCATCCATAGAAACCTTAGCTCAACAGATCAATACTTTGCAACAACAAGTGATAGACATGACTAGTCCTGACAACCATAGGGGTTGGTTAGAAAACATGACAAGAGAAGTGATGACCATGAGGGAATTAGTATCAGGCCAACCTTCTTCTTCTTGTGAGACCATTCAAACATGTCAACCTTCATTCTTCAACAAAATTGTTCCTACCTCAGTTAAACCAACATTAGAGTCATGTAAACTTTCTTTTTATTTCAACCCACTATATCAATCATACCAATCATATCAACCTAACAATCAAACCCCTTCCAACCAAAATCAAACCCCATTCAACCAAAGTCCAAATCAAAATTCACATCAACCCAACATTCAAACCTCTTTCATCCAAAATCAAACATCTTTCACCCAAAATCATACTCCTTTCAACCAAAATCAAATTCCTCTCAATCAAATCCTAAATCAACCATATCTATCCACCATTTCATCATCCCCTGAAGTCACACAAGACCAATCCATACCATCTTTATCCAATAACACAACCTTCCAATCGCTATCCATCATACAAATCCAATCTAATTAAGTCATGATTCAGAGGATCTCGTTAAAAATCCTTCTTCATCATGCCAAAATGTTGAAACATTCCAACAATATCTCATGCATTTCCAAACTCCTTCCCTGTGTCAAGAGGATGATCCAAAATTAGAAGAAATGAGTCCTGAAACAAATAAAGAGCAAGAACAAACACTTCCATCCTACCCAATTTTTGATCAAGATCCCACCGACCAAGAATCTTATGAATATCCCCTCGCTCTTTTCTATTCCATTCATAATCAAACCCTTCCATCTCAAGAACAAAGTGTCCTTTCAAGTCCCATCCAACATCCACCTCCTAAACAAGATCAGGACATCCCTTCTATCCTCCATAATAACCCCTTTCCAAGACAAGATCAAAGCATACCTTTACCTTCATGTCCTAAACAAGATCCCATTATTTCTCCAAATCTTGATCAAGATCTCTCCATCCCTTCATCTCCATGTCATAATCCTCCATGTTCTTCACAATATTCCCTCTCAAATGAAATTACCATTTCTCCTAGTCGCCTTAATGATCCCAATCCCTCTACACAAGTTGCTCGTGAACCCCTTATCAATGAAATCACCAATCCAGATCATACTATATAGAGCAACTTGTCAAATGCTAATGTAGTGACAAAAATAAGCATAACACCAGCTAATGAGATCGACACCTGGTTGGTTTCATCATCCTCTTCAAGTGCATGAATAAAAATAAGCATAACACTTGCTCATGTCACAACTTCAGAACTAGAATCTATTTGCCTCATATACCTGCACTTGAAAGACTGGGGGCAAGAGGATCTACCACAATTGGATTGCTTTGAAAATGATAACGCTATAGCTGAATTCATGGGTTCTAGAGTTGGATTTCTCTTTCATGATCCACAAAATCCAAAAACTAAAGAAATCAACATTGGAGATGCTGAACATGTACACTTAACTGAGTCCTTATATCCCATTGGAAAAGACATCTTTATCCAACTCTTCAAATAAAGACCAATGAACTACCTACACAAAACTCCTCGACCCTATGAACAACATGCACCTTAAACGATATTATACCTAAGGGCTGGGTTAGTTTAGGTTTTTACTTTTCACATTGCATATCATATTATTCAAAACACTACATCACATATAGTTTCTTTTTCAAATGCATCACATTCGTAAAGTTTCTGCATTTTCATATAGCAGCACCAATAAAACAAGGCAACTGTCCAAGTTTATCATCTTCTTGCATTCAAGAAAAATAAGGGTCATCTCCTTTCTTAGATATTCGGACATGAAGTCTTTAAGGTCCTAAGGTCATTCATTTTCAACATTACCCTGTGACGACACTTTACTTATGGTTGGGTAGTGATTTCACTATTTGAGACTTGTTAACCCAAAATCTATCAATTGCTATATCTCAAACATATTATGAAGTTCTCTCATTCATTCTAGACACCTAGTTGATCATATGACTAGTGAAAAATCTAAAATTCTACTTCAACGTTGCTGTAATTGTCACACCTATGTAGGTTTCATTACTTACAAGTCAAGGCAAGAAAATAAAAAGAAAAAGAGCTATGCCAAATTCATCTCAAGTCAAAAGAGCAATGATATATAACTGAAATATCACGCATACAAAGTGTGACAAAAAAGCTTGACTATGGGAACATGCAAGTAACTCCATCAAGGCTATGAACACCTATTGGCAATGGAGCAATATTTGAGAAATTACAGTCTATAACCTCATCGGAGCTCTAAAAGCTTGCTGGCAGTGAGGCTCTATTTGGGATGCTTTTGAAGTTAGGATAATCCACATAGCTAGTCATATAGGATGCTAAGGATCTTTAGTGAACACAAGAGCGGGAATTAACTCATCTGCACACACATAGGCAAAAGAAGATCAAAGTTTCAAGAACCAATGGGGAAGTTTTCCGCGTCTCCATTTGTAAATCCTAGTCACTAAGTGTGTTGAGTTGAATGTTCCAAAGGACCTTAAGAATCGATTGACTACTTATCTATGAAATTTTTTGCACCTCCATTTCAATTGGTGTATTACAAAAGGCTAATCAAACACAGTCAGCCTTGTTCGAATAGGAAATGCATCTTCATCATGCATATTGGATTAACATAGGTCATGTCAAAAATTCATTTTCTCCACATGCATTCTGCAGATCATCATGTCATATAGGTCTGCACACTAGGGGCATAACTAAAAATCGTAAAAAGCCCTGAAAAAATCCAAAAACAATGAAAAACTTAAAATACCAAAAACAATGAAAAACTTAAAATACCAAAAATAGTGAAAAACATTCAAATACGATCCTAAAAAAAAATCATCCGAAAAATTCAAATATCAATCCACATAATCTAAAAACATTCAAATATCAATCCACATAATCCAAAAACATCGAAAAAACTCTTGGAAAAGAACTAAAAAATAAAAAATCAATCAAAAAACTTGCAATAAAATATCTCGCAAGAAACAAATACCCTAGCAGATATCCAACAAACGCTTCACACGAAGTTAACAAAGGATGCGACTATCTAGTCAAACATCTGTGATCAATTGATCAAACTATATTATCAATCGTATCATATCCATATCAAGTGATCATTATCTTATCTTAAACAGAAGAGGATACACTCAAAATCAGACAGGTTAGTCTTAAATGGGGTCCGCAACTTTCTGAGATCAAACATTATCAACCATCACATCAAGCAACTGAGAACAAAGGTACAAGCTCAGTATAGCTGCTGAATTTTGTCCGGGTCAGTCTTTATCTTTTATCATTTGGCGACAAATTATGTTCTTATGCTACTCAAAGATTTCCACAAGTGACTAGAGGAGCCATGATGGGCATTATCTTTTTCTTTGTTTGTTGCTTGTCTGCTACGCGTTTGTTTCTACAATGAGATATCTTTACATCTTGGTTCCTTATACCCTAATGTGCTAAGCTTCATTGTTCAATAATAAGGCTCAATGATGAATATATATTGCGCAATAAAATAAATGACACAGGTTCGTGATTCATTCAATTTCATTTTCATCTCATTTTCTTATTGCTAGTTTACTGATTCTTTTCTCATCATCTCTTTCTAAATCATTTTCAATCTATCATCTCATATCAATCATCTTCAATTGCTTCTAATTTTCATCTAACATTATTCTAAGGTTCATTCTCTCATATTCTATCTCAATGTCATGTTCACATCACCTATCTCCATTTCTATCTTTAACCATTCTTCTATCTTTCATCTCACATTCTTCTTTTTTAGAGAGATCATTCATGTCTTTAGTGCACAAACAATCTCTCGAGGGGCATTGCACCCTAAGTGCCGCTGAGACATACTGGGGCAGAATTTTTCATTTTTCTTTGAAACAACATCATTTCAACATTGTCTCAAAGAGGGCCAAATGTAGACACCTAAAAATGTCTCATTGATCATGTACTAATTATTCCTCTAATTGATTAAATAATTCTTTAATTCTTTAATTAAGTTAATTAATCTTATTCTTCTAATTTCATATTTCCTCATCATCTTACTAATTATTCTATTTCCTATTCTATCATCATTTAATCATTTTAACCATTTTCTAAATATTAATTATTTAATTAATTCTTTTTAATTCCCCAATTTAAATAATATTTATTATTTAAATAGATTCTAATCTCAATTTCTATCTCTAATCATCTAATCATTAACCCTTTTCTAAATATTAATTATTTAATTAATTGTAATTTAATCCTTTAATTTAAATAATCTTTATTATTTAATTAAATTCTATTTCTACATAATTAAATAGTTTCTTTAAATTATTTAATTGACTAATCAATTCTTCTAATTTCATTTAATTTCAAATTCTTCTAATTTCTTCTGATTTCAAATACATGTGCTTGATTTCAAAAACCCAATTGAAAATCAAAGTCAAGTTCTAAATATATTCAAATACTAAATTGAATTGAATAAATTCAATTATTTGAATTAAAATCTCATGCAAAGATTAAATTGAAAATCTAAGTTAAAATGCAAGCACATGCTAATTTTAATTAATTTAATCAATCAATTAATTAAATCATTTATCTCTCCAATCTCTATTTCCATCTTCTAGTTAGCTTTGTCATCAATTAATTTTCCTCCAATCATTCTTTTTCTTCTTTCAATTAGCTTTTTCTCAATCAGTTGACTCAATTAATCTATTCAATCTATTCTGTTTCACCTCTAAGTCAACAGTTCAACTATCAATCAGCATGTGAGCTCACCTGAGTTCCACCTCTTGATCAATCTATTCCACCTTTCAATCAATCTCATCCAAAAATCTATAAATTGAGCATTCAATCCTCACAATTCCTCTAGATCACGAACTTCAAATCTTTGCGTCAATTGCAGGTTGCCAGTGCAAAATCTGAGAGCCATCATACCACAGAGAGAAGAAGAACAATGGAAGCTATGATGCATAATAAGGAGTTTCTTATTGCTTAATTTAATTCTGTTTTGCATCTATTTCATTGGTTTTATGTTTGAATTGCTTAGATAGTTAAGGATTCGTGATCGTCCTTATTTCCTATTTAGCAATGGTGTATTTGAGCATGCTACACTACCATTAAATTTATAAGCATTAAATTGCCTTACCGGTGCCTTATGGTTTTTATCTTCATTAGCAATACCGAAACTCTGTCCTTGCTCAAATCCAAGTCCACTGGAATCTCCAATCTGCCTTTGTCTCTTCAATAACTCATCTAGTTGTGATAAGCTAATCTTGAATTTTTCTTTATACTCACTTGCAGTAGTTAAATCTTCTCTCAAAATTATCATTTGTCTCTCAAGCTCTTGTTCATTACTTTGGGATTGTACTAAATCAGTCCTTAGCATATCATTCTCATGAACCAACCTACCACATTCTTTAGATTTGTTCTTCAGGGATATAATAAGATTTTATTCCTTTTTCTTTCGGCCCTCAATCTCCTTAGACATCCTCATAGTTATAACTTGCATTTCATTTTTTATAACCATGTTCTCCTAACTCAATTTTTGACATTGTTCCTTAAGTACATCTTTCTCTTCATCATCCTAACTTTGAAAAAGTTCCTTCCTCCTAGCCTGAATAGATGATAGCCTATCTTGTAGGACAAGAATGAATTCCTTAGTAGAATTCAATTCATCTTGTAGCATTAAGTTCTTCAACCTTTTAACATCATAATCTTCAAGTGCTGTCTCAAGTTGCTTCTCCAAAGCCATATCCATGGATTCCAGATTTAGGATCTTCCTCAAGCTGTTAAACTTCCTCCGAGGCACAAGGCTCTGATACCAATTGTTGGAATCAAATAACACTGAGAGGGGGGGAGGGTGAATCAATGTTATACTAGAACTATTAATTTTAGCCTTATTAAAATATGCATACACCAACCGGTATACCAGTACATATAGAATTGAAAGAAGTAAAGAAACAATTAAGACAATCACATAAATGAGAACCATAACATACAAAATTATATTTGAAAAATCTCAAAGAGGAAAAACCACGGTGGGATTTGTTTCCCACAATATCAATCCACTAGCCATATGAAGAGATATTACAAAATATGAGGGGCATGCACTTGCAGAAAGGCTTACAGCCTAGAGCACACTGGTCAATCACAAAAGGAGCCTCACTGACTACATAAAAATCCAGACTGCAATCCAGAGAAGTGTTGAACTGTTAAGATAGCTGTTGGCATTTGCATAAAGATTGCATTAATGATATGTTATGTTGTCATTGATGTCAGTTGAATCGGTAATGGTATTTATGATATTGTTGTTGTTATAGATATTGTCTTGTAACCGGTAGGAAGAGCTTTGAGGAAGATGTTGTAAACCGGTATGTAAGTTTGTGAGTTGATTCAGTAAACCGATGTATAAGGTTAAACCCTTTCTATGCAATATAACTGGTAAACCCTACTAGTTGTTTTGTTAAACCCTAACCAATCAAGTTTGTTGGTTTAAGATCTAATGATGAGCGGTAATGATGGTGACGCGTGTGATCATTGTATGAGGATAAGTTCAAATTGTTTTGGCGCATTTATTCATTTGTTTGATTGTCTAGGGAATGAGAAAAGTGGATTGCATCTAATGTATAGTGCGTGATGAGTTACAAAGTCCGATGAAGCGGTGATCATGGAGCGGTTGGAATTTTCTTGAAGAATGTGTATAGATTGCTATGTAAATTCAACGGTCACACTTGAACCGATTTGTTTGTACTCTCTATGAGAGAATTAGGTTTTTGTTGTGTTACCGACCTAATTGATTTGTATTTAAAGTCGATGAAGTTGTTGGAAAAGTGTTGGCAGAAATCAGTTGAGTGTGTGGTTGCCTAACCAGGGAATGGATCTGCAGTTTGAGTAAAGGCAGATTGAAGCTTAAAAGGATCTGATCAAGCAAATGTAGTGCTATTAAGATAGATCAAGAAAACCTGTTATTTTCTAATAATTACAATAGAAGTGAAATCCCCTAACCGAGTAAGCTCTAACAAGCTTGGTTACTTCTTAAATCCTCTAACAAGGTGGTCCATTAGCTTGGATTCTCAAATCCTCTATCGAGGTTACTCCTAACAGGGTATTTGCTTTTTATCAAGGCATTTTGTAAATCCCATAACCAGGTGATTCCTAATAGGATTAGTTCTTAATAGGACTTATTGTAAAAGCTTTAACAGGCTTGGCTCCTAATAGGGTGAACTTCAAAAGAGTTCAGATAGCTATCTTGTGAGTCTCATCTCACCATGGTTTTTACCTATTTGGGTTTTCCACGTATAAACATTTGTGTCAAGTGGTGAATGTTTTTGTGGTTATGACCTTATTTGTTGATTTGATTAACTTATGATAAGGCATGATAACTGGAAGCATTGAGAGATGAAGTATGTTGATATATGATTAAGCATTTTTTATGTTTACAAGATTGAATTTGTTTACTATTAAGTTGTTATAACAGTTAACCAGTTGATGTTTAGTATTCTTATGAGTATTGATCTTGATAGTGAAAGTTTAGTTTGTGAGTTTGAATTTGAGATTGGGAAGTTTGTATCAATTTTTCAGTTTATTGATTCACCCCCCCTCTCAATAATCTACCAGATACTTATTATTTCATCAAACTATCAATTGGTATCAAAGCATCTCAGGTCCTCTTTAACCTAAAAGCCTAACCGCTTGAGGAAAAGATCTTGTAGATCATGATGAAGAAGGAAGGTCCAAAGTTAAACAAAGATAACTATAGGATATAGAGTGACAAAATGAAGATTTACATTAAGAGTCTGGGAAGTCAGCATTGGGATCATGTAGAAACTCTGTAGGTTATACTTACTGGAACTCTGACCGATGATCAGAAGAAAGAACAACAAGAAAATAATCAAGCATTGGAGGCTATTATCAATTCCCTGTCTGATGCTGAATATGTAGATGTTCATGGTCTTGAAATTGTATATGAAGTATGGAAAAAACTTGAAGAGATTTATAGCGGTGATGAACATGTTAAGATTGCTAAAGAGGAGAGCCTAAGAGGAAAGTTTGATGACATGAGAATGTCTGAAGGTGAGAATATCCAACAGTATGGTCAAAGGATAAAAGAGATAGTTGGTGAAATAAAGAGTGCAGGAGGGAAAGTGGAAGATGCCAAAGTGACCAGTAAGGTACTAAGAACCCTACTACTGGTATATGATATCTGAGTTGCAGCTATTCAGGAGCTGAAGTCCATTGATAAAACTAAGGTAACTCTTGATTCTATCATTGACAAACTTATTGCTTTTGAATTAAATGGTTATTATGGTAGTATACAAAAATTAGAATTTGCATTCGGAGCTTCTGTCTCTAACCCATATGTGAGAAAAAGTAGAGATACTTGTCATGGTTATGAATCTAGATCCAACAAAGATGTTGATGATGAAGACAACTTATTGGATCTTGAAGCATTGTTGGCAAAATGACTGCCTAGAGGTACTGGGAAATATAGAGGTAAACTACCTTAAAATTTTTTTGCATGCAACAAGATTGGTCATATAGCAACTAACTATCCTAATGGTGAAAATGAATACAAGAGAGACAAATTAAAGAAGTATAAGGGCAAAGGCAAGAGAGATATTGACAGTGGTATTACTGATGAAGAATCTGATGATGATGCTAGTGAAGATATTGTGTTTGTAGCTATTAAGGAAGAGATATCAGATCAGAAGGCACTAGTGTCCAGGATGGATAACTCTGATGATTGGATCATTGATAGTGGTTGTTCACACCACATGACTGGTGATAAGAGCAAATTTCTTTCCTTGAAGGAATTTGATGGCGGTGTTGTTAGATTTGACAATGACTCACCCTATATGGTTAAAGGTAAGGGAGTTATTTCTCTTAATGGGAAGAGCAGTGCTGACGATGTCTATTGGGTTGAAGGCCTAAAGTACAATCTTCTGAGTGCGGCACAACTTAATGACAAAGAATACCCACTTGAGTTTAGAAATGGTATGTGAAAAATCTTTGACAACAAAGGTGAATTGATTGCAACCGAGAAACAAACCAGAGGTAATCTATTTCATCTTAATCCTAAAGTTAGCAACTGTTTGATTGCAAAGATAGATGATAGATGGCTTTGGCATAGGATATTTTGTCATATAAACTTTGATAACATTGTCAAAGTGAGCAAGTCCAAGAGGTCTGCCTCAGCTAGACAAACCAGTTAATGCTCTTTGTAAAGAATGTTAGTTAGGAAAGATGACTTCTTCAACTTTCAAGTGAAAGTCCTTCTCAGCCAAGCACTTGTTAGATTTGGTTCATACAGATCTATGTGGACCAATAAGAACAAGAAGCATTCAAGGTGATAGATATTTCATGATCTTCACTAATGATTGTTCAAGGATGATGTGGGTCACATTATTGAAGGATAAGAATGAAGCTTTTGGTAAGTTCAAGGCATTCAGGGCCTTAGCTAAGAAAGAGAGTGACAAAAAGATAAAATGTCTGAGAACAGATCAAGGTGGTGAATTTACTTACGAGGAATTCACTAAGTACTGTGATGAGAATGGTATCAAACGACAACTTTCTGCACCAAGGACACCACAACATAATGGTATAGCAGAGAGGAACAACCGGTCAGTGGTTGAAGCTGCTAGGACAATGTTGATACAAGGAAGTGCAATGAAAACATTTTGGAAAGAAGCTGTAAGTATAACTATCTACACAATGAACTGAGTTCTGATGAAAAGAGGTAAGGATAAGACCCCTTATGAATATTGGTATGGAAGATCACCTGATGTTAGCTATTTTAAGATATTTGGTAGCAAATGTTTTATTAAAAGAGGTGATTACATAAGCAAGTTTGAATGATGAAGGCATATTTCTTGGCTATTCCACCAAGAGAGGCCTATAAATGCTTCAACAATCGGACACATAAAATTGTTGAGAGTGCTGATGTTCATGTAGATGAATGTCCCGAAATCTTAGAATGAACTAGTTCAGAGAAAAAGGATGAAGATCCTTGCATTTTGCTTTTGGAACCTGAAATTGTTAAATCAGAAAATGGTAAAGAAAATTCTGATTTACTTGTTCAATCGGAACAAATAAATTCAGAAGAAGATGATAATGAAGAAGTTGAACCTGAAGAGAATGATTATGTTACTCCTAGGTATGTGAGACTAAACCACAGTATTGAGAAGATTATTGGGGATAAGGATGCTAGAGTACTAACTAGATGGAAAATAAGAGAGAACTCTTGCATGATCTCCACCATTGAACCTAGAAGTGCTAAGGAGGCATTTGGTGATGATTATTGGGTTAAAGCTATGGAGGAGGAATTGGATCAAATTGAGAAGAACAACACTTGGACCCTCGTACCCTGACCGGTAAACAAGAATGTTATAGGTACTAAATGGGTATTTAGAAACAAGTTAAATAAAGATGGTGTTGTAGTTTGCAACAAGGCAATATTAGTTTGCAAGGGTTATGCTCAAGAAGAAGGTGAAGATTATGGCAAAAATTTTGCACCAGTAGCAAGACTGGAAGGCGTCAGAACTTTAATTGCATTTGCAGCCCATAAGAAGTTCAAGGTACATCAAATGGATGTTAAGTCTACATTTTTTAATGGGATATTGGAAGAAGAGGTATACATAGAGCAACCAGATGGTTATGCATTGACTGATGAGAAAGACATGGTATGCAGATTGCATAAAGCTTTGTATGGATTAAAGCAGACACCCAAAGCATGGTATGAATGACTTCATACACATCCGATGAAGATAGGTTTTGCAAGAACCAGTGATGATAGTAATATTTATCTCAAGTATGAATGAGATGAAATACTGGTCAGTGAAGTATTTGTTGATGATATTATTTTTGGAGGTAATGATGTCATGAGCAATAGTTTTGTAGATGAAATAAAAAATGAGTTTGAAATGTCTTTAGTAGGGGAAATAAAAATTTTCATAGGCTTGCAGATATAACAAATGAAGAATGGTATTTTTATTACACAATGTAAGTATGTGAAAGAGGTTTTGAAGATTTTTGGCATGAGTGATTGTAAACCAATTGGAATACCAATGGTTATAGGTTGTAAGTTATCCAAGGAAGATGAATCTAAGTCTGCTGATGAAAAGGAATATAGGTCAATGATTGGAAAATTACACTATGTTGTTCACATCAGACCGGATATTGCCCATGTAGTTGCTTTAGTTGCTAGAATTTAGAAGAATCCAAAGGAAGCACACCTGATAACAACCAAGAGAATTTTTTAGATATCTGAAAGGTACAGTTGACTATGGATTATGGTATCCATATGGAGGAAAATTTGATTTGAAGGCATACACATATGCTAACTGGGCAGGAAATGTTGATAACCAGAAAAGTACTACCAATGGAGCATTCTTTCTAGGAGGAAGGCTTGTTTCATGGAGTATTAAGAAGCAGAGTTGTACTTCACAATCTACTGCTGAAGATGAGTATATTGTAGCTTATATGAATTGCACACAAGCTATTTGAATGATGCACATTTTGGAAGGTTTTAAGATTAAGATCTCAGAGCCTGTAAAGATTTAATGTGATAGTTCAAGTGCCATAAATATTTCTAAGAATCCTATTTTGTACATTCGCACCAAGCACATTGAATTGAAGTATCACTTCTTGAAGGAAAAAGTTCATAGTAAAGATGTTATCTTAGAGCATGTTTCTACAAAGGAGTAGCTTGCAGATATCTTTACCAAACATTTTCCTAAGACCACTTTTGAGTATCTTAGAAGTCAGGAGGGGGTTGTCCCTCTTCATGAAGTTAGTTGAGCATGATGCTGATTGCATCAGTTTCTGAATCACTTGCAAAATTTTACATGGATTGATGAAGAAGTGGATGTATTCCACAGGGGGAGCATCAGGGTGCAGTATGTTGTCGATGCACAGTGAAATTTTGATATTACATGTTTTACTTTCAATTTGGCATTGCTGTCAAAGGGGGAGAAGAATTATGTGATTAGGAGAAGAATTATGTGACTGGCAAAGGGAAACCAATGACAAGCTGAAGATAGAGAGAGCATGGGGAATACTTGGTAATGTAAACCAAGATTCCTATTCACCAATCACAACAACAATCAGAGGTGTTGATATTTGTATTGCCATCAATGTCAAAGGGGGAGATTGTTGGCATTTGCATAAATATTGCATTAATGATATGTTATGTTGTCATTGATGTCAATTGAACCGGTAATGGTATTTATGATATTGCTGATATTGTTGTTGTTATTGATATTGTCTTGTAACCGGTAGGAAGATATTTGAGGAAGATGTTGTAAACTGGTATGTAAGTTTGTGAGTTGAATCGGTAAACCAGTGTATAAGGTTAAACCCATTCTATGCAATATAACCGATAAACCCTACCAGTTGTTTTTGTTAAACCCTAACCAATCAAGATTGTTAGTTTAAGATCTAATTATTAGTGGTAATGATGGTGACACATGTGATCATTGTATGAGGATAAGTTCAGATTGTTTTGGTTCATTTATTCGTTTGTTTGATTGTCTAGGGAATGAGCAAAGTGGATTGCATCTAATGCATAGCGCGTGATGAGTTACAAAGTTCGATGAAGCAGTGATCATGGAGCGGTTGGAATTTTCTTGAAGAATGTGTATAGATTGCTATGTAAATCTAATGGTTAGACTTGAACCGATTTGTTTGTACTCTCTATGAGAGAATTAGGTTTTTGTTGTGTTATTGACCTAATTGATTTGTATTTAAGGTTGATGAAGTTGTTTGTAAAGTTGTTGGCCAAGTGTTGGCAGAAATCAGTTGAGTGTGTGGTTGCCTAACCGGAGAATGGATCTGCAGTTTGAGTAAAGGCAGATTAAATCTTAAAAGGATCTGATCAAGCAAATGTAGTGCTATTAAGATAGATAAATAAAACCTGTTGTTTTCTAACAATTACAACAGAAGTGAAATCCCCTAACCGGGTAAGACCTAACAAGATTGGTTACTTCTTAAATCCTCTAATAAGGTGGTCCATTAGCTTGGATTCTCAAATCCTCTACCGAGGTTACTCCTAACAGGGTATTTTCTTTTCATCAAGGCATTTTGTAAATCCCTTAACTGGGTGATTCCTAACAGGATCAGCTCTTAACACGACTTATTGTAAAAGCTTTAATAGTCTTGACTCCTAACAGGATGAACTTCAGAAGAGTTTAGATAGCTATCTTGTGAGTCTCATCTCACTGTGGTTTTTACCTAATTGGGTTTTCCACGTATAAACATTTGTGTCAAGTGGTGAATATTTTTTGGGTTATGATTTTATTTGTTGATTTGATTAACTTCTGATAAGGCATGATAACTCCAAGCATTGAGAGATGAAATGTATTGATATATGATTAAGAATTTTTATGTTTACAAGATTGAAGTTGTTTACTGTTAAATTGTTATAACAGTTAACCAGTTGATATTGAGTATTCTTATGAGTATTGATCTTGATAGTGAAAGTTTACTTTGTGAGTTTGAATTTGATATTGGGAAGTTTGTATTAGTTTTTCAGTTTACTGATTCACCCCCGCCTCTCAGTAATCTATTGGATACTTATTCTTTCATCATACCATCAATAGCATCTTCTATTGAAGAATACAGTTTCAGTTTAAGCTCTATCTGTTCCGGTCTAAAACCCTAAACCCTTTACCAGAATAACCCTTACATGAATTTCCTCACATACATAATCTCTCTAATATATTCCGCATTATTTTACATTCACATATCCATAATCTCCTATTTCATGAATATATTAAAATGATCTAATCCAACTGACCTATATAACCTATACAATTTTCATGCCTTAAGTCAGCTTACAAAGATATATACAATATCAAATTACATGTTGGCCAGATAACATAAATGCATAAGTATTAAAAACAATTATCGATGCCGGATCTAAGAGATGTCAACCTCCAATACCGATAACCATATACTAAACCATGTCGACCTGCATTGCTGGTAACCAAAGTAATCGTCTGTCTTGTCGGTGTTGGTGTTGGTGTAGTGTTTGTGAAGTGCCTCCTGGTATACAACTGAACCAAAACATGAAGCTGAAACACAATACCATGTTGCCATCAATGACAACATAGTGAAAGCAACCAATTGAGTGTCAATTGCCAACACTAAAGACCCAAATATCTTGAAAAATTTTCTATCTCAAGTTGAAGGGTACATAAGGGGTTTTTTTAACATGCGCGTATCACAACGCTTGAGTTAACAAACAAAAGGTTTTTGGAAATCTAAAATAGTTGGTTCATAGCAATTTTTCGACATGTCCAGTCTACAATAGATTCTCAAAGAAAGTCACTTAAGGCTTTAATTGAGCTTATTGGTGAAGAGAAGGCCCCTGGATACATTGAATTCACTCAACACTTTAGTTGCCTGACCAAGTTTTTTATATAGTGACTCGAGAAACACCACTCAAGATCCTGCTGGGAGAGATGATATCCCCAACGCATCTCAATTCATAATACCCTTGTGAGGTGATCAAATTCCTATTCAAAGATATCCCTCTACTACAAAAGAAAATAAAAATGGGTGTTGTTATCACCTTGCCCTCTCTCCCAAGACCTCGAAGGTGGGTGGAAAGGTATTTAAAGCAACAATGGGCCCACCCTATAGAATGAGCAAGTGCTCAAGAGATGGAAAACATGAGTTTATTTCCTTTAAAGATAGAAATTGTGAGCTAATCTAATCAAAAGGCAAATCCGTGTCCATTTTAAATAAAATTAAAAAAGATAGCAATGGTGAGCTATGCTACCAGAACATCATTCACATAAATTTGTTTTATTTTTAGTCTTCGATAATTATTCTGCATCAAACAAATTAATAGTTTTGTGAATTTCAATCTTTGTCCCATGAATGTCGTGATGCTGCACATAATGATTAGTAACACACAAAACCTCTAAGCTAAGCAGAAAAAGCCACACACAACTAAAAAAAAATATGCAAAAAAGAACAACATGCAACTAAAAGGCAACATGCAAGCAAAAATGAAAAAGAAATATGCAACTAAAAAAAGAAGCATGCAACTAAGAAAGCAACATGCAAGAATTTAGCAAAAAGGAAACATGCAACTAAAAAAGTGATAGGCAAAAAAACAACATGCAACTTAAAAACAACATGCACACAAAAAGTAATATGCAAGCAAAAAGTAAAAAAGAAACATGCAACTAAAAAAGCGATAGGCAAATAAGCAACATGCAACTAAAAAACATGATGTAAGCAAAGAAAAGTGACATGCAACGAACAAATCTACATGCAATGAAAAAAGCTACATGCAAATAAAAAAAAACAACATGCAAGTGAAGAAAAACGACATGCAATGAAAAGCTACATACAAATAAAAAAAACAACATGCAAGCGAAGAAAAGCGACATGCAATGAAAAAATCTACATACAAATTGAAAAAAACAACATGCAAGAGAAGAAAAGTGATATGCAATGAAAAAAACTACATATAAATTAAAAAAACAACATGCAAGTGAAGAAAGCTACATGCAAATAAAAAATGCAACACACAAATCAAAAAGTTGCTTTATGAATTAGTCACCTAATTAGACTATGTGCCATTTGTTGCATGAAATGAAAGATTAATCCAACATCTAATTAAGAACTAAGTGAAATCTATAGTATGAAAGGAAATATTAATCTAATCATAATTAGGAACTAAGTGAAATTTATAACATGAAAGGAAATATTAATCCAATCCTAATTAGGAACTAAGTAAAATTTGTTGTTCAAATTTAAGCCTTTTGATCAATTAAGCCCTACAACAGGCACATTAGCTCTTCTGAAACCTACACAAAAATAGTGATGAGCATGAAAATCAAGAAATTTGGTCTTCTGGAACTTGTATCTGATCAATAAATCTCAGAAAAAGTGTGAAATTGGACACGTGTTCACGTCGAGTTCACCAGATGTAGACAAGGAAAAAGGGGGTTAGTTCAAAAACCAAAACATGCATATAATCTACTCAAACCAATCAGAGAAACTCAAATTTCATGCTAACTTTCCTAATCCTACCAACAAAGTAAATAAAACAAAACACAAAGTAAATGCAAACCATCCATTGCGCTTCTTCAATTAGACCTCATTGCTCTTCTTTTCAACTCTAATGGAGATATGTCACTCTTGAGAGGCTAGGTGTAGGAAACAATGAAAGCGAAGGAGATGGTGTGCGTAACTTACTAGGAATATGTGATTAAAAGATGATTGATTCGACAAACTGGACAAAATGAAAGAGTTAAGCTATTCAAAAACTAGATGATTTGACAAAATGACAAAATAACAATGCTAATTTTAGATCAATACATAAACTGAAAAAATAAAATTGCTTGAAAGTTAGATGAAACTATGACAAAATAGGAATGCATAAAAGTTTGATGATTTGACAAAGAAAGTGATGCAGGAGCATCCCCAGTTCTTGGCAATCTTGCATCAACCAAAAATATTTCCTTTCTGTTTTTCTTTCTATTTTGTAGTTTCAACATTTCATTATGCATGTTCTAGCATTGGCTCACCGAATCTCAAGGAGTTGGATTTTTGCTTGAGGACTTTATCATCTACCTTATTCCCAAACCGCAAAGCATTTGGATAATTTTTCGGCAATTTATCGCTACCGGTTTCTGAGATAGTTTTTTGGTACTAGTTGCCTAGACCTATTTGCATTTGTAATCTACCAGAATGTACCAGATTCCTCCCATAGCTTGTGGAGCCCCGAGAGTTGATTCCAATGTTCCTTGGCATGTGACCGACCTTCTCTTTGATCTACACTTCATCCTTTGGGTCTTCCTGAGGAATTTCTTTGGCGGAGGCCAACCTTGTTGTTTTTACATGTTAGGTCTTGTTCTTCGGCATTTGATCCTTTTTGGGCCGATCGGATCCCCTTGGATCGTATAAATAATTGTAATTGAATATTAGAATAGGGACAAGTTAAGATATAGAACATATAAGATAGATATGAAGATTTGAGGTCCCAGTTGTGACCTGTTTTGTAATTAAGCATGTTTTAGCAGGCCAGTGAGCTAGTTTCTAGAAGCGGATGTTACCAGTTGATTGTAATCAACTTTCATGATCTAATAAATTTTGGTCTACATTGCCTCCATCATATCCTTGTGTTTCCATTGTGTTTACTCTTGTTGACCACTCTAGATTGATCTCTTTGAGATCTCTCCTAACCAGTGACTACACCAAGTGGGATGTAGTGCCCCTCCCAGATTCATCTCTTCTTTTGTTGTCCATATAGACCTAGTTAGACTTATTGATGGTATCTTGATCAAGACTTATGACTCTATTTATGTTTTGATGACTATATATGACTCTTCTGCTATCTTAGATGGTATCATTGATGCTAGGACTCTACCTGGATTTATGATTAGTCGATATTGTTGGCAATATTGCATTATAATAGACAATGAAAGATTGTTGGCATTTCATAAGGACATTGAGAAGGTTGTTGATGATTATGGATATAATTGATTAAAGATGTTTATTGTCTTGATATTATTATTTTGTCATTGATGTCAAGAAATTAATTTTCTAATTCAGTATGATGTTGCCATATCTTGAGAAGTATGATTTGGAGAGTATAAAGATGTCGATAAAAGACACAGGAAAGAATATGATGAATAAGGGGATGAATAAGGTATTCAATGGGCAACTAGTACAAAGTCAGACAATGATGAGATCATGATGTTTTAGATTGTTTTAACATCATACGTATGTTGTAAATTGTAAAGGTTAATACTATACTATGTTATCAAGCAAAGAACCTAGTCGGTAAACCCTAAGGAACCTAGTCGGTAAACCCTAAGGAACCTAGTCGGTAAACCCTAAGGTTATCGCTATTGGTTAATGAAGGCGGAATGTCTACCGAGTGAAGTTTAGTATTCACCGAGTTGTAATCGAGCTATAACAGAATGCATTAAATGTTTGCATGCGTTATTTAATGAAGGAAGCTGATGAGCTGGAACTGATTAAATGATTGGTGAGCCATGCATGAAGTTTGTTAATGAATCTAAGGCAATGGAAAGTCGGCATGAAGATCTATAGCTCAGATTGAACCGCAATACCCTGGCACAAGTTCCAAGAAATATATGCAAGTTCCTAGGTGGGGTAAAACATTTTTAGATCGAAAGATGCATTGAACCTGGACAAGATCGAAGATATGATGGCTATGATTGATCATGGGAATTGTGATCAAGGCGATTATGCAGTTACCTAATTGTTTATAAATAGGAAACTATTGATAAACAATGTATGCAGACAAGAGTATGCACAAGGATGCTACATAGTGATTACTGAGCATAGAAGCTTGAAGACTTGTTTGAATAACAAAGTATAGAAGCCCAATAGATAGACAAGATTAGTTCTATGTCTAGATTGTATTGAACAAATAGGAATCTACTTTAGCATTTTAGATGTGAAGTTGCAGATAGATTTTTATTACTGTTATTTTGTGAAAGTGATAGAAAATATCTTAACCAAGTGGACTTAACAGTCTTATTTGTAAAACCCTCTAGCAAGGTGACATTCTGATTGAGTGTTTGAAATCCTTTAACTTGGTGAAGATCCTAACAGATCTGAGGGAAATCCCTTAACCAGGCCACATCTAGCAATGTGTTTGTAATCTTTAACAGGATTTGCTTTTAACTGAGCATACTCTAGAAGAGTATATTTCTTAGTGGGTCCGAAATCCCACAGTGGTTTTTCCCTATTTGGGTTTCCATGTTAAATATGGTGTTATGAGGTTTATGATGTTTATATGCTTTTGAGTTTGCATGTTTAACAGTTTTGGTTATATTACTAAAATATATGTTACCGAGGTTGAATCTGATGTTTTTATGGATGGTTAAGTTTGTATGATTCACCCCCCCCCCTCTCATCTTGTTGGCTATTGGATCTATACTTATATCAAGTATCAGAACTATCAATTGGTATCAGAGCTTTGGACTCCGGAAGGAAAATTTAAAGGCACTTGAGTTAAAGATCCAAAGATGTATAAGAGGGATGCACCAAAGCTGAACAAGTCAAGTTTCTCTACATGGCAGAAAAGGATGACGCTACATCTATCAGGAGTTGGAGAATATGCTGCATAGTATCTGGAGAATGATTTTGTCACACCGAGCACCTATCCATTGACTATGGAAGAGATAAAGGCAAAGCAAGAACATATTCAAGCAATGATTGAAATAACATTTGCATTGACCGATTCAGAGTTTAATGATCTAGAAGGCTGCAATGATGCAAAGGCTATGTGGGATAAGCTCATATCAGTATATGGAGGAGATGAACATGTTCAAAGAGAAAAAGTAGATAGTCTAAGAGGACAACTTGAATCTATGAGGATGAATGAAGGTGAGAACATAACTCAGTATAGTACAAGACTAAAGGAGATTGTCAGTCAAATCAAAGGAGCAGGTGGAACTATTGAAGAAAATGATATAACAAGTAAGTTGTTGAGAACCCTTCTACCAGCTTATGCAATCTGAGTCTTTGCAATCAATGAATTGAAGTCTGTACCTAATATACCAGTTTCTTTAGATGCTACTATTGGTAAGCTACATGCATTTGAATTGAGTAACTTTGATTATAGTGGATCTTCGATAAATAAAGTTGAATCTGCATTTAGTTCTTTTCATCTTGATGAATCTAATGATTTCAATGAAAGAAAGTATAAGTACTCTGAAGGAGATCATAGTGGAGCAAGTGAAATATTTCATAAGAAAATGGAGGCAGTACACAAACTATATGAGGAAATTAGAAAGCAAGAAGAGTTTGAAGCACTTTTAGCCAAAAGGTTACCGAGAGGCAAAGGTAAGTATAAAGGAAAGCTACCTTTGAAATGTTTCAATTGTGATAAGATAGGACATATGGCTTCTAACTGTCCTGACAAAGATTCTACTAAAAAGAGAGATTACCGAGATGACAGACAGAAAGATAATCATTACAGAGGACACCGAGACTTCAGAAGAAGAGATAGAAAGACATGCCTAATAGTTGATGAGGAATCCAATGATGATAAATCAGATGAGACTAATACAAAGGAAGTAGTTTATGTGGCTATCAAAGATGGATCAGATGAAGAAAGGTATGAAGAAAAAGCCCTAATATCTCACATAAACACTAATGATTCTTGGATTATAGATAGTGGATGCTCACATCATATGACAGGAGATAAACACAAGTTTGTTATATTAGAAGATTATGATGGAGGCTATGTCAGATTTGGTAATGATGCACCATGTCTGGTGAAAGGTAAAGGATCTATAACACTTCTTGACAATGCAATATGCAATGATGTTTATTGGGTTGAAGGTTTGAAATACAATTTGTTAAGTGTAGCACAACTAAACAACACAGGTTACCGAATAGAATTTCAGAAAGGAATTGTCAAAGTTCATGACAAGAATGGAAAGTTAGCTGCTACCGGGACACAAACAAAAGGTAACACATTTTACCTTGACTCAACTCAGAATAAGTTTTTGCATGCAAAGTTAGATGATACCTTGTTATGGCATAAAAGGTTTTGTCATGTAAATTTTGATAATCTGATCAAAATAAGTAAGAAGCACCGAGTAAGAGGTCTACCGAGTCTTGAAAAACTTGAGAATGCTATGTGCCGAGGATGCTAGATGGGTAAGATGACAAGATCAAGCTTTACAAGTAAGTCTTACACTTCTAAGAGAATTTTAGATCTAGTGCACACTGATCTTTGTGGTCCTATGAAAGTTCAAAGTTATTATGGTGATAAATATTTCATATTATTTGTGGATGACTATTCAAGGATGATGTCAGTAATGTTTTTACAAGAAAAATCAGAAGCTTTTCAAATGTTTAAATGGTACAAGGCAAGAGTTGAAAATGAAACAGGAAGACAACTGAAATGTCTTAGATCAGATAGAGGAGGAGAGTTCACATCTGATGAGTTCAATTTATTCTGCAATGATCATGGTATTAAAAGACAAGTCTCTGCATCGAGAACTCCATAGCAGAATGGAATAGCTAAGAGAAGAAACAGATCTATTGTGGATTATGCTAGAACACTGATGATTGAAAAGAAGGTGCCACAAACATTTTGGAGAGAAGCAATAAGCACAACAGTTTACACCTTGAACTGAGTTCAATTGAAGAAAGGTACTTTGAAGACACCATATGAAATCTGGTATGATAAGAAACCTAATTTTAGTTATTTTAAAATATTTGGAAGTAGATGCTATGTTCACAAAGATGATAGAAATGACAAGTTTGATCAGAAGAGTGAAGAAGGAACATTTCTAGGTTATTCTTCTAGAAGCAAAGCATTTAAATGTCTGATCAAATCATCTAACAAAATAGTAGAAAGTGCAAATGTGAAAATTGATGAATTTGCAGAAAGAAATGATGAAGGAAATTCCAAGGAACCAGAAGACTATGATGAATTTGTCTATGTTCAATCGAGAAGTCTTACCGAGAAGACTGTTGAAGAAAATGAAGAAAATATCCAGTTATCAAGTGATGAAGAAGATCATACAGAGCCTACCGAGCCTGTATTAGCCAAGTATGTTAGAAGACATCATGCACCAAGTCAGATTATAGGAGATAAGGATGATCTAGTGATGACAAGGAACAAACTGAGACATAACACATGTTTGATATCTAAATTTGAACCGAGAATAGTGAAAGAGGCATTTAACAGTGAAGATTAGATAAATGCTATGACAGAAGAGATTGATAAAATCAAGAAGAATGATACATGGACACTAATCCCAAGACCAAAGGACAAAAATGTAATCGGTACAAAGTGGATTTTCAGAAACAAGCTAAATGAAAAAGGAGAGGTCATTCGAAACAAAGCAAGACTAGTTTGCAAAGGTTATGCTCAAGAAGAAGGAATTGATTATGGTGAAACTTTTGCACCTGTTGCTAGACTTGAAGGAGTAAGAACATTGTTGGCTTATGCTGCTTTCAAAAACTTCAAGGTATATCAAATGGATGTCAAATCTGCATTTTTGAATGGAATATTGGAAGAAGAAGTTTTTATTGAACAACCTGAAGGATTTGTTGAAGACAATAATAAAGATCAGGTATGTAAATTGAACAAAGCTTTATATGGTTTGAAACAAGCACCTAGAGCATGGTATGAAAGATTGCACTCTTATTTGATTAAGATTGGTTTTATAAGGACAAGTGAGAACAACAACATGTACATGAAGAATGATGAAAATGGAATACTGATCTCAGCCATTTTTGTTGATGATATTATATTTTGTGGAAATGACTCTTTATGCAAGAACTTTGGAAATGAAATGAGCAAAGAATTTGATATGTCATTAATAGGTGAGATAAAGTATTTTATAGGTTTATAGATACTACAAATGAAAAATAAGATTTTCATTACTCAATCCAAGTACATAAAGGAAATCTTGAAGAAATTTGGAATGGAGGATTCAAAACCAGTAAGTACTCCTATGACTACCAACTGTAAATTATCAAAGAATGATGAATCTGCATCTATTGATGAGACACTTTACCGATCCATGAATGGAAAGCTACAATATGTTGTTCACAACAGACCAGACATAGCACATGCAGTAGGTATAGTTGCAAGATTCTCTGCAGATCCTAAGGAAACACACATGACAACAATCAAAAGAATCTTTAGATACTTGAAAGGCACTGAGGATTATGTCTTAGTATATCAAAAAGGAAATGATTTTGATTTAAAAGTTTATACTGATGCTAATTGGGCAGGCAACATTGATGACAAAAAAAGCACAAGTGGAGGAGCTTTCTTTTTAGGAGAAAGACTAGTGAGTTAGCTTAGCAAGAAACAAGGATGTGTTTCACAGTCAACAACAGAAGCTGAATACGTTGCTGCAGCATTGAATTGTACCAACATTGCATGGATCAAACAATTGTTGGAAGGTATAAATGAGAAAGTTATTGAGCCAATAACTATATTCTGTGACAATATTAGTGCCATTAATATTTCAAAGAATCCTGTTATGCACTCTAAGACAAAGCACATATCTATCAAATATCATTATCTTAGAGAAGAAGCTCAAGAGAAGAAAGTGGTGTTGGAGTATGCTAGCACAAAGGACCAAATAGCAGATATCTTCACCAAGCCACTACCAAGGGACACTTTTGAATATCTCAGAAGTAAGTTAGGGGTCCTACCCCTATCTTCTACTCACTGACCGAGTTCGGTGAAAGCATCAATCCGATGATTCTATCGAATATCTTTTGGGAGTTGATGCTGATTTATACACTTTAGGATGTTTTCTAAAGGTGTACAAGAATTATTACAGGAATTTTTACAGAGAACAGGAATTGAAGACAAAATGCTCTGACCGAGACTCAGTTGATACACAACAATAGGAATTCACTTCATACAGGAAGAAATTATGTTTTAGTTCTTTACTTTTTGGCATTGTTGTCAAAGGGGGAGAAGACTAATATCAGGGGAGCTAATATCAGGGGAGAAGACTAAGAAGAAGACTGAAGAAAATAGGAGAAGTCCAATGTATGGGGGAGAGCATTTCAGCATTTCAGAATCATAGCAATCCGAATCTTTTAAGGTCAAATCAATTGGTTTTGCCATCAATGCCAAAGGGGGAGATTGTTGGCAATATTGCATTATAACAGACAATGAAAGATTGTTGGCATTTCATAAGGATATTAAGAAGGTTGTTGATGATTATGGATATAACTAATTAAAGATGTTTACTGTCTTGATATTATTATTTTGTCAATAATGTCAACAAATTGATTTTCTAATTTAGTATGATGTTGCCATATCTTGAGAAGTATGATTTGGAGAGTATAAAGATGTCGGTAAAAGACACAGGAAAGAATATGATGAATAAGGGGATGAGTAAGGTATTCAATGGGCAACTAGTACCAAGTCAGACAATGATGAGATCATGATGTTTTAGATTGTTTTAACATCATACATATGTTGTAAATTGTAAAGGTTAATACTATACTATGTTATCAAGCAAAGAACCTAGTCGGTAAACCCTAAGGTTATCACTATCGGTTAATGAAGGCGGAATGTCTACCGAGTGAAGTTTAGTATTCACTGAGTTGTAACTGAGCTATAACAGAATGCATTAAATGTTTGCATGCGTTATTTAATGAAGGAAGCCGATCAGCTGGAACTGATTAAATGATTGGTGAGCCGTGCATGAAGTTTGTTAATGAATCTAAGGCAATGGAAAGTTGGCATGAAGATCTATAGCTTAGATTGAACCGCAATACCCTGGCACAAGTTCCAAAAAATATATGCAAGTTCCTAGGCGGGGTAAAATGTTTTCAGATCGAAAGATGCATTGAACCTAGACAAGATCGACGATCTGATGGCTATGATTGATCATGGGAAATGTGATCAAGGAGATTATGCAGTTACCTAATTGTTTATAAATAGGAAACTATTGATAAACAATGTGCAGGCAAGTGTATGCATAGGGATGCTACATAGTGATTATTGAGCATAGAAGCTTGAAGACCTGTTTGAATAACAGAGTATAGAAGCCCAATAGATAGACAAGATTAGTTCTATGTCTAGATTGTATTGAACAAATAGGAATCTGCTTTAGCATTTTAGAAGTGAAGTTGCAGATAGATTTTTATTACTGTTATTTTGTGAAAGTGACAGAAAATCTCTTAATGGAGTGGACTTAACAGTCTTATTTGTAAAACCCTCTAGGAAGGTGACATTCTGATTGAGTGTTTGAAATCCTTTAACAAGGTCACTTCTAATAAGGTGAAGATCCTAACAGATCTAAGGGAAATCCCTTAACCGGGTCACATCTAGCAATGTGTTTGGAATCTTTAACAGGATTTGCTTTTAACCGAGCATACTCTAGAAGAGTATATTTCTTAGTGGGTCCGAAATCCCACAGTGGTTTTTCCCTATTTGGGTTTCCACGTTAAATCTGGTGTTATGAGGTTTATGATGTTTATATGCTTTTGAGTTTGCATGTTTAACAGTTTTGGTTATATTATTGAAATATATGTTACCAAGGTTGAATCTGATGTTTTTATGGATGATTAAGTTTGTATGATTCACCCTCCCCTCTCATCTTGTTGGCTATTGGATTTGTACTTATATTAAGTATCAGAACTATCAGATATGACTTATTATGTTTTGGAGCTTCATATGGTTGATGATGTTAGACATGATTTATGACATATGATACTTGATAGTTTTTATGGATGTTAATACATAGAATCACCTTGATGGATTGATTCATATGATTCATGGATATATATGTGATCATTGATCATGTGGATTATTTGATTTATGATGACACTAACCATATTTCATTATGATTATTCTATGCGGTGTTTTGGTATTATATTGTGTGACTATCTTTGTGAGTAGAGACGATGCCATATCACTGATTGCGAGCATGATATGCCGTCGAGATTCTCTATCATATGCCTATTTAATATGATATATGTGTATCGTATATGGTGTGTTTAGTCTTTGATGCAGGTTGCAGGTACCAAACATCGACTCCGCTTGGCTTCGCAGGTTTGAGCGTGTCCTATCCCAATGGCAAGTTGTCGGAGATGACATAGTTTCCCTCACACACTCTAGGTCTAAGATGTATACCTTGTTAGTTTATCTTGATATCTTTTGCTTGGTTGATTCTTCTTTAAGGTCAACTAAGAGATGTGGTGTATTGGTTAAGTCTCTTCCACCTTGTTTCATAGGTCATGAGGTCAAATCTCTCTGGCTTCTTATTTTGTTAAGTCACGGTTTCGTTATTGGCTTTATTTCATGATTGGATTATTCATTTTATTAAAAATTTGATTGAGTAATTAA
Organism: Cryptomeria japonica; assembly: GCF_030272615.1. NCBI lineage: Eukaryota > Viridiplantae > Streptophyta > Pinopsida > Cupressales > Cupressaceae > Cryptomeria > Cryptomeria japonica. The sequence goes on along the minus strand of NC_081410.1, from coordinate 377,713,281 downwards.
TCTATTTAATCTAATTTAATGATATTCAATTGAGCTTCATTTATTGTTTAATTATTTAATTTGTTTGATTTATTGTTGAGATGGCTTTTATTTATTGATTTTAATTTAATTATAATTGAGTTCTATTTATTTTATTTTATTTATTTATTGGTGTTATTATGTATAATGATAATCAATTATATATTATTGTGTGGGAATTATTTAATTAAAATATGAAATATTATTTCTACCTACCGTTTAATTATGAGGAGATAATTGTATTTCCTAATTGATTGTCATTCTTGTACTAAATTAATTGAGTTTTGATGTATTTTACCTACATTTATTTTTGATTGGTTGACTTGATTGAGTAGGTAAGATATATATATTTATATTATGTATTTTTCAAACTTTTCAATAATAGGTATGATATATGGTTTATGGAATTTTCGTATTGGTGGGAAAAACTATAGTCTAAAATTTAATTTTTCTATTTATTTTGGCTTGTTGGTCTGTACATGGGTTAATCATCTGACAGATAATTGCAAGAGGGTTTCAAATTTGGTTTGAATATTGGATTGCAATTTGGATTTGTGAAGGCTTGGCAATTTCAGATTTCTTCTTTAATTTTTGGTTTTGCAAATTGCAAGTTGGTGGCTCTTACTTCTGCATTTCATTTTTGGAAAAGATTGTCTTCTCCATGTTTGCAAATTTGAATTTTTATTTCTCTTGGAAATTTATTTGATTTTGGAGATGATTTTCCTTGATGGATTTTAATTTGTTATGCAAGTTTGGAAATGGGGGATATGCAAATTTGATTCTATGTCTTCATTATGCTTTTTGTGATTTAACCATGACTTGTATTTCTGAGAACAAACCTTTAGGAAGAGTCTACATTCATGTTTGTATTCCCTTTAGGTTTTTATGTGGCTTTTATAAGTTGTTTTGATAATTTGATAATCTCCCCTTGTGATTAGGTGCCTTAAGGTTGAATCTAAGCATTATGGGAGATAGTTTTCTCACTGTATTTCTTTTCCTATGACTGCATCATGTCATTTTTGTTTGTGTACACTATATTTTGCATCCCTCGGGCCCATTGGTTGAGTCAGGAGTGTCATTTTTCTCTCCTTAGCAGATATGGGCAGTTGTTTTGACCCGAGAGCATGTTTTCCTTGCAATCTGGATCAATCACCCAAGAACGCTATGCAAACATTGAAGAACACTATATAATTCTCCAGGAATACCACCCTACATGCGAGGAATGCTATCCTTCACCCCAAGAATGCCATTGTTCATACCAAATGTCCTGACAAACATATCAAGAGTTCTAAGGTCTTGATTTGCAGATGTAAGCAAAATGCCCAAAAACGCCACCCTAGAGACCGGAAACACTGGAATACATATCAGAAATGTTGGCATACATAATAGAAACATTGACATACTTACCAGGGATGCCATCCTAGGAACCAGGGGCACTGAGTTATTCCAGGGGTCTCCGAAAGTCAGTTTTTAGCTTGTTTGAGTGCATCTTTGGTTTGTGTGAATACTCCAAAGGCTTCTATAGTATGCATTGGAATTTTAAGAGTTGGTTATGATTTTTTTTTTATCCCTTATGAGGTTTCTTATAATCTGGTAAGAGGATTCATATCTTACCATTGAGGTGTTCGTATGCGATATGTGGCTCCGACAATAGGGAGAGACCCTCGTTGTTGAGAGATTGATTGTATGACTCTAGTGGGATGTTCTATGCTTCAATATAGATGATTTCATATGGTTTTTATTCCATTTATAGATTTCATTCATGATTGGTTTTTCCTTTGTGATGATTTGGTGAAGGCTCTCTTCCACGTGTATGGCTTTATGTGCTCTTTCATGGGCAGATTGTTCTCAATTTGTTATGATTGTTTATATATCATTTGTGAGCCTTCTTGATGTTATATTATGTTCTTTGGATGCATTTTTTACCCTAAGGCCTAGGAGAATGGTTAGGGATAGTGGGCTTCCATGAGTCCGTCGAGGTCATGAGGAATAGATTGCTAGGATTCCTTGTGTTGTGGAGTCGGGGTCTAGACCGTTTGGATAGCTCATTGGAGGTTATTTGTAATGAACAAGTGATAACATAATAAATTAATCATAGGTGGGTTGGGTAGAATTAACTCATCTTAATAAGATAAGAAATATGTGTGTGTATTCCCATCTCATGAGTGGATTGCTAGTACAATCATGTGAGGTGGAAGATCTGGTAACCAGATAAACTGAACTCCCTTGATTTCCTCAAAGGTTGAGATGGTTCCACATAAGTATCACAGATGTCAGGACTGATTTCTAGGATATCCTTTGATAGTATGTGTAGATGGAGGAAATGGATTGAATATGAGATCCAATCTTCCAACATCCAACAATGAAGTTTTTCCTTGTCAAAAACACACATGCGAATTAAAATCTAAACTAAGAACACACATGCATGCTACAAAATCTACTCCATTGCACTCCTTAAACCAAGATCTTATGTAGATAATATTTCTCTCAGAAGAACACACAAGAAGCTATGGTTTTTTGGAGATTTCAAGAGGATTAATGCAAAGGAAGCTAAAGAAAATGAAATGCAAAGATGATGAAGAATGCAAACTGACATAAGTTCGACGCATAAAGATAAGATCCTCAAATAAGAGAGGGAGGCTTGTTTAAATAGATTTTCTCTGGGCAAGTTCATGTTGTGGGATGAATATGGGATAATGCAAGAGGGGTGGTATAGAGAAGATGAGTGGTAAATGAGAAATGGTAAGTGGTAGGAGGGGATATTAAAGGGGTTTTATTAAATAAATAGAGAAATGTATATAAGGTGGATGCATGAAGGCATAAAAATGAATATGATAAATGTTTTATTTAATAAATTTAATAGATAAATGATGAGATATTAATAATAATATAATAAAAGATGGAAATTATGAATAATGAATTATGGAGAAATAATAATGTAATAATAAGGACTCGCCTGATGTCCGAAGAAATTTGAAATGAAATGAGGACAAATTAATGGAAATTTTTATGTGTCTACAACATGTGATGACTCTCTTCCCTACATGTGAGTCCTAGTTCCTTAAGTATTATTTTGATTGATTCTCCCTCTGGAGGTTGATTGCATTGATTTAGCCATGTGTTGTACTTTGATGTTTCTTTCTTATATTTGAGTCTTGTGAAGTCACGTCGTGTCCTTTGGTTGATAGGTGTCAGCTTAGGTCTTGAGTGTGAGTTGGAACCTTTGTCATCTCCTAGCACGGGGGGTGGTTCCTTTTGGTTCCACATGGTCGGGTGGTTGAATGCCTTCTTCCATTGGGATTCTCTTCATTGGATGCTTGCGTGCATGGATTGGACTCTTGGATTCTTCATTAAGTGGATATTCTCATGGAGATATTGTATATGTTTTGGAGAAATGAAACATTGCATCATGATGTATTGTATGCGAACAAGGAGATATGTACCTTTGAATTATGTATATTTGTGTATTTTTAAGTGTAATTGTAATAAGACTTGAGGTAGTATTTAGGAGAAGAAAGAATTGATTATTCTTTGAAGTAATGGCTATTCCTTATGTGATATGAGTTTATGAGTTCTATGTAAAAATGTAATGAGCTAACTTATATGTAAAGTGTTGCAATTGAGTTAGTGAAATGGAATTGAGATATGTCATCCTATGGATTGATTGATAGAAATAATAGTAATGGTTGTCTTGAATCTTATTGAGTTAATAAGAGTTTTATAAATGAATGGTTTAATAGATCTATGATGCTTTATGATAGATGATAGTAGGAGTAGTTATAAACATTTGTTTAGTGATTTAAAATGAGATGGATAAATGTTATGATGCCAAGTAGTGTCGTTGAGATACCCTAGGGAATGGTTATGTTTGCAAGAGATACTTGGTGATATATTGATGTTTAAATGTTTTTATTCCACTTGCGTAATATAGTTCTATGGTTATATTCATGTTGATTTATATTATCTTGTTGATAGTTGGTGTTGGATTCAATGTATGTTAATGATAACGTAGTAGTAATGGATGTTAATTTATTTTTTCTCCATTTGTTAGTAGATTTTAGATTATTTCTCTAGGGTATTTTGGTGGGCATTACATGGTATCGGAGTGAGCTTTCATTTCAAAGATTGTGTTGTCCTGAGAAATTTATAGGGTGTCAGACTGTGGATCTGACCCGTAGCTGCAGAGAACTAGCGTGAAGATGGCATGAAGAGGAAATAGGAATGGTGGAGCGCATGGGAATGCAAACCTTGCTGTGATGGAAATGTTGCAAGGAATTGTAGCTTGGTTGGAAGTCGTTGAGACAGCCCAAAGAAGAGGCCAACATATTGAAGATGTGAGTGAAGATGAAGGAGAAGAAGCCCAGACAGAACAAGTAAACCCATCGGCGATTGATCCTGATGAAGAAAGGTTTTTGAGGGTTTTGAGTAGGGCAAATACTAAACCTCATTTTACCCCACCAAAATATGATGGAAAGTTGGATTAAGATGAATTGATGGATTGGATCTCGGAGATGGAGAAATATTTTGATTTTGAAAACACCATAGAAGAAAGAAAGGTGAAATATGCCTGTACCCAGTTGAAAGGTCATGCATCTCTTTGGTGGGAGCATTTGCAGGTTGATAGACCCGGCTGATTATCAAGTGAATTTGTTCCGGAAGTTGCAAAATTTGAGGCATAAGGAATCTAGTGTGAAGGAGTACACCAAAACATTTTAAAAGTTGAATATCAGATCCAGACATATTGATGATGAAGTTGAACAAGTTGCAAGATATTTGAATGGATTACGGATGTCTATACAAGATGAACTCAATTTGATCAAATTATAGTGTTGAAGAAGCTTACTAGTATGCCCTAAAAGAAGATGAGAAGCTAAAGAAAAGACATGAGAAAAGACATAGAGGTAGAGGTGGAAGGTTTTCCAATGGAAGATTTCAAGGAGGAAGAGAATATACTGAAGGTAGAGGAACCTATATGGATCGGAACAAGAACAAGGAAGTAAGAAAAGAAGGTAATTCATACTAGAAAGATGATGAAAATTTCTACCAGAGGAGAGAACCGTATGGCTACCAGAATGAGAATTTTGGAAAAGATGACAAAAGATAAGACAAGATAGCGTTTAGAGGAACTTGCTATAAGTGTGGAGGAGAAGGACATCATGCTTTCAAATGTAAGAAGACAGAGAATACTGGAAGAACAATAGTGGTGGAAGAAAGCCCCACCATATTGACTAATAAACCAAAGGATGGAGAACTGTTGATGATGAGGAGATCTTTGTGTCATACCGGAGGAGATGAAGAGCCCTTGCAGAGGAACAATTTGTTCAAGACCAGATGTAAGGTATCCAATAAGTGTTGTAAAGATGTTATTTATAGTGGTAGTTCAGAGAATCTTGTTTCATAAGAGATGGTGAATAAGTTGAATTTGGACAGATTGAAACACCCTAAGCCTTATCAGATAGCATGGATTCAAGATGATCATAAGTTGCTAGTAAGTGAGCAATGTTTGGTGAAATTGAAAATTGGGAATTATCATGATGAAGTCTTGTGTGATATTATGCTTATGGATATTTGTTACCTTTTGTTGGGTAGACCTTGGCAGTTTGATAGAAAGGCAATACACGATGGTAGGAAGAATACATACACTATTGTGGCCAATGGGATGAAGCAAACCTTGTTGCCCTTGGAGGAACCTTTGAAGAATGAAGTCTGTACAAATGCTAGAATCTGTTTGGTGGATGGAATGAGACATGAGAACGTGTGTTTTTCCTTAGTTCCTAAGAAGACTGAGAACCCAGAGCATGAAGAAGAACAACCGAAAGAGATGAAAGAGTTGCTGACAGAGTATGACGACATCATTTTAGATAATGTGCCTAATGGATTACCACCTATGAGAAGTATCAGTCATTGCATGGACCTGATTCCCAAAGCTAGTTTTCATAACAAAGCTGCACACCATATGACACCGATAGAGAATGAAGAGTAGAATAGACAAGTGCAAGAATTGTTGAAGAAAGGTTTGATTAGAAAAAGTTGTAGTATCAACAATATTAGCAAGAAGAATGGAGAATGGAGGATGTGTATCGATTCCAGAGCAATAAACAAGATCACAGTGAAATACCGATTTCATTTGCCTAGGATGGATGACATAATGGACTATTTGAGTGGAGCCAAATACTTTACAAAGATAGACTTAAAGAGTGGACATCATTAGATCAGGATCAAAGAAGGAGATGAGTGGAAGACAACATTCAAGACAAATGAAGGACTGTATGAGTGGTTGGTGATGTCTTTTGGGTTAACTAATGTACTAAGTACTTTCATGAGGCTGATGAATGAGGAAGAATTAGTCTATTTGGGATTTATGATATCTGAGGATGGTTTGAAGATGGACCCTAAGAAAGTAAAATCAATTGTTGAATGGCCTACACCGGAAAGCATTGGAGATGTAAGATCATTTCATGGATTGCCTAGTTTCTAATAAAAGTTCATCAAAAATTTCAGTCCAGTTTGTAATCCTATGACTGAGACAATGAGGGGAGATAGGAAGGAATTCAAGTGGACCATCAAAGAAAATAAAAGTTTTGAACTGTTGAAGCAGAAAGTAACTGAGTAGCCTGTGTTAGCTTTACTTGATTTTAACAACGTATTTCAAGTGGATTGTGATGCAAGTGGAACTGCAATCAGAGCCGTATTGAGTCAAGAAGGGGGAGAAGTAGCTTATTTCAGTGAGAAATTGAATGATTCCTGGAGGAGATACTCATTGTATGATCAAGAATTTTATGCCATAGTTAAAGCCTTGAAGAAGTGGAGACATTACCTATTGCCTAAGGAGTTTGTGTTGTACACAGATCATGAAGCTTTGCAGTATTTGAATAGTCATAGTAAGTTGAATGAGAGACATATGAGATGGGTAGAATTTTTGCAGAGTTCCACCTTTGTGTTGAAGCATAGAAGTGGGAGTTCTAACAAAGTTGCTGATGCATTGAGTAGAAGAAGGAATTTGCTGACAGAGATGAGAGTGACAGTATTAGGATTTGAGGAGTTGAGGAGCTTGTATGATGATGACCCAGATTTTGTAGAACCTTGGAGAACATGTAGAGAACTAGTTACGGTAGATAGAAGCAAGTGGTTGGATTACTTTATTCAGGATGGGATGTTATTCAACGAAGTTCATTTGTGTATACCTAAGAGTTCTATGCAAGAGAATCTGATAAAGGAGAAACATAGTGGAGGATTAGCCAAACACTTTGGTGTTGATAAAATGGTAGCAGTGGTGAGTGAGCATTACTTTTGGCCCCAGATTCATAAGGATGTTAGGAAATATGTGCAAAGTTATAGGTTTTGTCAAGTATAAAAGGGTAGTAGTCAGAATGTGGGATTGTATAAACCTTTGATAGTACCAGAGAGACCTTGGGAAGATATCAACATGGATTTCATACTTGGATTGCCTAAAACACAGAGAGGGAATGATTCTATATTTGTAGTAGCGGATAGATTCTCGAAGATGGTTCATTTCATACCTTGTAAGAAGACATCAGATGCAGTGCATATAGATGACCTATTTTTCAAGGAAGTGGTGAGATTGCATGGATTACCTAAGAGCATAGTTTCAGACAGAGATACTAAGTTTGTTGATTATTTTTCGATAACACTTTGAAAGAAGATGAAGAAATATTTGAAGTTTAGTTCTACTTTTCACCCACAAATTGATAGACAGATAAAAGTAGTTAACTGGAGCTTGGGAAATTTGTTAAGATGCTTAGTTGGAGACAAAACTGGAAGTTGGGATTTGATTCTTGCACAAGCAGAGTTTGCCTACAATAATTTAGTAAATAGGAGTACCGAAAGGACACCTTTTGAGATTGTTACCAGTGCACACCCCAGAGGTATATAAGAACTAAGAGATATTAGTAGTGAAGACCGGAGAAGTGCAAAAGCAAAAGAATTTGCAGATCACATAAAGGACTTACATATTCAAGTTAAGCAGCATTTGGAGGACATGAAAAACAAGTATAAGGAGAAAGCAGATGAGAAGAGGAGACATAAGGAATTTGAAGTTTGCGATGAAGTGATTGTGTATCTAAGAAAAGAAAGATTCTCGATTATAACTTATAATAAGTTGCAGATGAGGAAGTTTGGACCTTGCAATATTTTGAGAAAGTTCAATTTCCAAAATGCATATGAAGTGGAGTTACCGGATAGTCTGAGTATTTCACCTGTATTTAACATTGCAGACCTACATCAGTATCATGAGCCATAATTCAGTGAGGACAATATTGCAGACTTGGAGAAATAGTTGCCCTCGAAGGAACCGAATCAGATGGAAGACATTTTGGATAGTAGGATTGGGCATAGTACTTAGAGTAGTCAGTATAAGGAGTATCTAGTAAAGTGGAAAGGCAGACTAGTTGAAGATTCATCTTGGATTTCTCAGGAAGAGGTAGATCACCTTGGTTTTACTCTGACCCCAGCAAAGTGAGAGACTCACTTTTTTCAACAACCTTGGATGTCTGATGCAAGAGCATCCCTGATTCTTGGAAATCTTGCATCAACCAAAAATATTCCTTTCTATTGTGTAGTTATAGCATTTCATTATGCATATTCTAGCATTGGCTCACCAGATCTTGAGGATTTGGATTTTTGATTGAGGACTTGATCATCTACCTTATTCCCTAATCACAGAGCATTTGGATCATTTTCCCGCAAGTTATCACTATCAGTTTTTGAGACAATTTTCTGGTACCGATTGCCTGGACCTATTTGTATTTGTAATCTATCAGAATCTACCAGATCCCTTCTGTAGCTTGTGGAGCCCTGAGCATTGATTTTGATGTTCCTTGGCATGGGGTCGATCTTCTCTTTGATCTACACTTCATCCTTTAGATTTTTTGGAGGAATTTCTTTGGCGAAGGCCGACCTTGTTGTTTTTACACATTAGGTTTTGTTCTTCGGCATTTGATCTTTTTTGGGCCGATCAGATCCCTTTGGTTTGTATAAATAATTGTAATTGAGCATTAGAATAGGGATAAGTTAAGATATAGAACATAAAAGATATATCTAAAGATTTGAGGTCCCGGTTGTGACCTGTTTTGTAACTAAGCATGTTTTAGCAGGCCAGTGAGCCAATTTCTATAATCGGCTATTACCGGTTGATTGTAATCAGTTTTCATGATATAATACATTCTATTATGCATTGCCTCCATCATATCCTTATGTTTCCATTGTGTTTACTCTTGCTGACCGGTCCAAATTGATCTCTTTGAGATCCCTCCTAATCGATGATTGCACTAGAAAGAGCTCTCAATTTATAGAAAGCTCAAAATTCTATGGATGGACATGATTGAAAATTGGTTAGATGGATGGACTTGATTGAGAACATGTTAGAGCTGCCATTCTAAGCAGGATATAGATAGAAGAAAGGAAATGGGAAGATATTATGAGAATAAAATAATAAAATCTTTAATTATCTTCTCATAAATACCAAACTAGTAGGTTGAAAATATCAGGAAGATTTTAATAATTAAAAATTATTAAATATTTTCGTTTGAAAAGATAAATAGAAGAACTATAAATAAATAAAATATCTTCATATGAGAGGATAAATAGAGATAATTAATAAATAAGATTTGTTAATTATCTCCTAAAAAAAAAACAGATTTTTGAAGATGCATACCCCATTTTCGAATTTAAAATTAAGATTAATGAGATATTTTCAAAAAGATGAATTTTTGAAAATCAAAGAGGATATTAGTTTTCAATTTTTGAAAATTAGGAGGATAAATAGGACAAATAATCAGATAATAAAGATATTTATTTATTTATGACAAAATTTAGCTAATTGAATAATTTAAATAAATTATTCAATTATGGGAGATATAAATTGAACATTTTAATTAAATAATTAAGATTATTTGATTAAAGTGTGAAATTTGAAGTTAATAAAATAAAATAATTATTTAATTAATATTAAAAGAGGATGATTAATTGATGAAAGATTAAAAGAAGAATAATTAGTAAAAAGGGAAGACTTAATTTATTAAAGAATTAATTGAACCTAAAAGGAAAAATTAGTCAATCTGATGTCGAAAGACCTAATTAAGGTCAAATTAAGTCAATTTGGGGAAATTGGGAAGAATTGAGAAAATTAGGTAAGATTAAGGACAAATTGACATGTTAAAAATGGAAGACACGGGCGATGCAAATTTTAAGTGTCTACAATTTTGATTATGTCTATTATCTAAAATCAGTTCTTAATTCGTGTTTTGAAAAGTTTGCAGTATGCTTAAATGGGGTGTGGGAATTGATTGTTTCCATTGATCAGTTTTATTTTAAGCTTGATTGAACATAGTGTATGAATCCCTATGTCTAGTTTTTTTGAGTTTTTGGGATGTAATAAGGCCTTGTTCAAATTGGTTTTTGTCGGAATTCAATTTGGAGTCTTTCTTTTTCTGCATTTTCAAGCAACTGTGCAATCACAAAGCTCAACCACACTGCTACATGACATCAGTTGTGTAGCTTTAGGCTTCAATTGTATAGTTTACAAGCCCAACTATACAGGTACAGTGAACAATTGCACAAGTCTTTTGGGTTTGTCCTAGTTTGTAATTTTGGTTCAATTTGGTCTCTTGGTTAGTTCCAGAGGCTATAGGTGACTATATATTTTGCCAATTTTGGATTTTTGTGTCTAATTGGACTTAAATTGGCTGTATTGGTGTTCATATGCCCTTTCCTAAATTTTCTTGTGAAAAGGAACAATGATTTTGAGGTTATGATTCAATTTCAGGACTTGAACTTGTGATTGGTCTTTGTTTGGAACTTCTATTTGCAGATTGTAAAATCTATTCATGTATATGGATTCTTGGTGTTCCTATTTGTATATCATATGTTTAATGATGCTTATTTTGAGCCATAGAGGATAGGTTTTCTAGGTGCAGTAAGGGGGAGTGGCTCTCTATGGGGGCCAGGGCCCAAAGTGGCAGCTAGGATAACCCATTGGAGAGTAGTTTAATAAGTGACAACATTAATAAATCTTTGGGTTGGGTTTACACACTAATAAGATAATGTTTTGTGCCCCACTCATAACCTTGTGTGCTCGTATAGACTGAGGATGAGATTGGGAAGCCCTATCTGTATGTAGAGACATTTGGAACTGGCATGATTGTGCAATACCTTATCTTCCTAAAAGGATTGCATGATTCTGCATGAGTCGTCAAATGGGGGGTGGGGTCTGGAGAGGCTACCAGGATAACCCATGCTGAGGCTATGTGATGGCACTCTATCTTTCATGTATCCTAGTATCCCATTGTGCCAACTTTTATGTGGAAGCCTGTAGAAGTCCTTTGGTTGTTATCCTTACTTTCTTGTCTTGTGTAGTGGTGTCTTGTGTATCTTGGTTGTGGTGCAAGTTCAATTTTTTTATCCCTAGCCTTCTTTCTTGTCGTTGGCATTTTGTGTCTATCTCTAGCAGGGGGGGTGGACCTCTGGGTTCCACATGGTCGGGTGGTAGTGTTTACCATCCATTGGGGTTTTGGAGTTCTTGTTTGTGTGTAGTTGGATATATCTTACCTTGTATTTCAGTGTTTCACATTCAGATGCAGATTGTTCTACTATTGTAATGTATTTATTATGTATCTTCTAGAAGTGATGTAAAAGAATATGTTATTGTATATTTGTACTTGTAATTGAAAGGATATTTTTAATTGGATATTCCAAGTGAAAAGGATTATAATAGGACTATTATGATAGATGCATTTGTATTAATGGATAACTTGTACATGAATGTACTCTTGTGGATTATATGTATGTTCTTATTCTTGATGAAGGTTATCTACAGATTTTTCATTTGGTGCATTAAAATGAACTTAGCATAGGTCTCTATATGATGAGTTAAATGATTAATGATTAGAAGTTTATATTTGATTAAGTCAATGTATCCTATTAAATATATTTATGTGATTTGGAATAATGTAGTGGAATAAAGTTATATTCATGTGATTAGCTTTGTGACGTTTAATACATGTTAGCAAGTGTTGCTTAGTAGTGACGTTAGGGAACCCATAGAGGATTATTATGAGATGTGATTAAGTCTTCTCACTAAAAATTGTTATGATTCATTTATGTTATGTAATAAATTTACTTATTTTTGTATTGAGTTAAAAGATGATGTATTATGTTTCTTTAAAAAAAATAAATATTTGCTATGTATTTTGGTTTATTAGTTGTTATACCTCTAGGGTTCCCTGGCGGGGGCATTACAGGTTTAGATACTCTGTTATCTCTTATATGTTTTTTTATTATGTATGTCTGGTGGTTGGTAGGTCATGCTAGCTATTTGTTCTAGTGGTTGTTTTGTGGTTGGTTTCTCCATGCTAAATTTGTATAGGATTAGGGCCCTTCCCTACTTAATCAAAAACAAAAACTTTTAATGTAAATATTATTGGACCTAGGAATTTAAATGCATGCACTATTTTGTCACCATAGAAATGTACACTTTGTTTGGGCACATTATGCATATGATTTCACCTTTTTGTGGACGACATAAGAATTCAATCTTATTAAGTGTACAAAAATAAATTTAACAATACAATATATTTATTAATAAACCATATTATATACATTTTTTATAACCAAATGGAACCTATTTTAAACACAACCTACAAACTCAACACAATGGAAGAATTCTCATTTCACGATTGTCTAGCTTGCATACTTCAAGTGGTTTTAATAGTCATTTAAATTTGATCTAAATCATCTCAACTAAGTATATGTGTAACAAAAGCTTCACGTGGCAAGCTTGTTGGACCATACAATTAGAATAGATACACTCATGCGAGACCATAGAAAACTAGAATTTATTTTGGGTAAACATGATGCATATAATTTTCACTTTTTAGGGGCATACATACTATCCTAAGGAACTTGATATCATTTTTTTTTTTGAAAAAGGTGGCAGTGCCACTTAATATATTTTATTATATAAAGTTGATTCAAAGAGCTCTCGGAGAAAAGAACCAGTAAGAAAAACTCTGATCCTTGCTCTACAATACATAGAAAGGTTGTGAGATTTAAATCTCAAATATGCCAAAAAATACAATATCTTATAGTGTCCAGAATACTGAGTGCCATAAAATATCCCCCAATATCGAATGCTTTCTCGAATATATTGAACAAGATGCAGTCTAAACCAAAACATCATAGAGCTATACACATTTACATAGTAGTCCATAATCTGTCTCACTTATGCATTTATCCAACTTACAATCCAACATGCTTCTCAAATTGATATCCCTTCACAATATATAGATACAACAAAACCACAGGACCTTGCACTTATAATACCACACATACCAATTTATATCATTATGAAAAAGACCACTGCATAGCTATATGTAATATTATCTTGTACCCATATCCTCCAAAATTTTCCCCTTAAGAATTGGATAAGAATTGAAATCGCAATTCAGACCCATCATATTAAGTTCCTCCTTGGAACTTCCCATTTTTGCCAAATGATCTGCAACCTGGTTCCCTTCTCTATACACATGTGAAATGGTGAAGTTTGTAAATGTATCAATTAGTGTCCATGCTTGTTCAAGTAAATATCTTATCTGCCAATTATCAATATTTCTCTTTATGCAAGCATTGATAATAATTGCTGAATCGCCTTCAATGTGAATATAAGAGATGTTCAGTTTTTTTACTAGTAGAATACCTTCAAGTAAAGAATATGCCTTTGCAAAGTTGTTAGTACCCGGTGGAATAAAAGTAGATCTCAAAGAAAAAACACATCCTGTATGATCCCTTATGCATACTCCTATCCCTGTATCATCCGGGTTCCCTTTAGAGGAGCCATCAAAATTTAATTTGAAATGCATTGAATCCAGAGGACACCATTTCACTTTATTTCTATCAATTTTACTAGTTCTCACTCTCGGAACACAAGGTGACACAGGAATAGAGATGCCCTTCCAACAATTAATAACTTGACCATCCCAAGAAGTAAATTCACTATTTAAATTGAACTAATTTGAAACATGAGCATTAACCAGTTTTGATACTGATTTTTCAATATAATTGAAAACATAAAAAAGAGGAGATATTTAATTTCTAAAAATACGCTTATTTCTTTCCCACCAAAGTGACCATACTACTATGGATGGGATCACTTTCCAAATACATGCAAAAAGAGAGGATGATTATAAGACTGGCCATGACTAGAACAAATCCCATACATTATCTGGAAGAGGGGTGCTAAAGGAAAGCTTATCAAGCACAAACATCCAACAATAGTGAGCAAAATCACATTGGAGGAGGAGATGATCTAATGTTTCACTGTGTTCACCACAAAGTACACAAGCAAATGGATGTGAAATATTCAATTTAACAAGTCTCTCACTGGTGAGTATTCTCTTATGTAGAGAAAGCCAAGCAAACATCCCTGCCTTGGGAAGAACACTGTTGTTCCAACATAAATTATAGGCTCTTTGTGAATAGGATTGAACAGACATTTGATGAATTGCCTTATACCCTTCCTTGATAGAGTACTTTCCATTCTTCACAAGGAACCATATCAATTTGTCCAAACCATTAGAGATAAAGATAATGCGGTTCTTGATAATCAAAGAAAAATTTACCTTTTGACCATGGGAGATTGGGAGTAGAGCTGGCTTCTTTCAAATGACACAATTTGAAGGCTTCTCAAGATCATCTATGTAATCATAAAGGTGAGAACCCCAATGAGCAGTAAAAATAGGGATCACATCTACTAGGGACTCCTCAAGATTAAGAGGGGAGAGACTACTCCATGAATCATGCCAAAAGTTGACTTCTTTGCCACTATGTACTTGCCACAATAAGTATCTAGTAATCACATTCCTAGAGTCCATCATAAAGTTCCAAACTGCAAACCCTGATGGAGGATCAAGGATAGTAAATATACGTGAATGGGTAGGAGTATCTAAATACTTTTCTTGCATAGTTTGACACCACAAAGCATGTGGTTTTTCATACACATTCAAAACTAGCTTTCCCCCAAAGGCCTTATTCCTTTTTGAAAGATCGTGCAGATCCACCCCGCCCATAGATTTGCTTGGAGTCATTTTGTTAAAAGACACAATCAAGATCTTTTTATCTTCCGAAAGATTACCTTTCCAATTAAAATTCCGAATAATTTTCTCGATACGAGAGACAATAGATTTCGGGGCTTGAAGGACTGAAATGTAGTAGTTTGGAATTGTAGCCAGAACAGTTTTGACAAGAAGGATTTTGCTTGACAGAGATAACCATCTAGCTTTCCACACATAAATTTTTCTTTTAAATCTATCAATCAAAGAAATTCCAAAAAGAGGGTTTCCCTACTCCCATAAAGAAAGGGATACCCAAGTATGATGATGGAAGAGAATCCATTGGAAAGCCCAATGTCTGGATAATGCTGTTAGACACTATTTCAAAAGTATTGAATATGAATAGTTTAGATTTCTGCGCACTGATTTTCTGTCTAGATCCAGAAGTATATATGTCCAACATTTTCTTAATATGCCTCGCTTCTTATTTATTGGAACAACCAAATAAAAGTGTATCATCTGCAAATAAAGTGTGGGTGATAGAAATTGAGGCATTAGGGATGCATACCCCCTTCCAAAAACCCAGACTCAACTTCTTATTGACCAATTTGCTAAAAGCTTCTGCCATGATAATGAAGAGAAAAGGTGATAGTGGGTCACCATGTCGAACCCCTTGGGTGGCTCGAAAAAACATAGAAGGATTACCATTAACAATAACTAAAAAATATGCCCCAGAGAGGTAATTTTTGATCCATTTGCACCACTTATCCGAAAAGCCAAACTTTTTAAGCACTCTCAAAAGAAAGGACCAACATACTTTATCATATTCTTTGAACATGTCTAATTTAGCTATAAAAGTAGGGGACTATGAAGAGTTAATTGAGTGCAGAACTTCATGGGCCACAAGCGCACCTTCTGATGTTTCCCTGCTAGGAACAAAACCTCCTTGTTGAAGAGATATTACTTTAGGTATCAAGGATTTTAACCAGAGATAGATAGATTTTATGAAAATCTTGTACACTGAATTACACAAGGAGATAGGCCTAAAATCTGCAAAAGATTGAGGGTTATTGGATTTGGGGATGAGAGCAAGATGGGTTAAATTGAAGTTCTTGAGAATAAAAGCTTTTTGTCTTGACTCCTCCAAAGCCATTAAAAGATCAAAGCCTAAAACATCCCAACACTTTTGAAAGAATAGTATGGTGAAACCATTAGGGCTTGGAGACTTGTCAGAAGCCATCGAAACTACCACCTCTTGTAATTCAGCAAGAGAGAAAGGTTGCATCAGATAATCATTATCATGTTGTGAAATCAGACAAGGAATGAAGTCTAACAATATGTCGACACTGGACTCCTCAGGAACAAAAGGAGGGGATGGAGCAAGAAGATTTTTATAGAAGAGTTCACCCTCTTCCCTAATTTCTTGTTCATTAGTTAATTTTTCCCCCGAAGAAGAGGCATTTATAGAAAAGATAGTAGATGTAGCTTGCTTAATCTTTGCAGATGCCCTGAAGAATTTAGTATTTTTATCTCCTTCTTTTAGCCATAATTCCCTTGATTTTTGTCTCCAATATTCCTCCTCTCTAGAGCACAATTCTTCCCAGTATCTTTGTAAATGCTTCTTCTTGGAGAAAGTTTCTGTATTAATCCCGTAGAAAGATAAGTTCATTGACGTCCTTTAATTCCTTCTCTACCTTTGTTTTTTCTGCAAAGATATTTTTAAATACTTCCCTATTCTAGACTTTGATATTTTCTTTTACAGACTAAATTTTCATATTAAGTTGAAACATTTTGTTCCCCCTGCAAAAGGGGGCACTCACCCACCATTGACGAAGCAGAGCATGAAAATGTGGGTGCCGAAACCACATTCTTTAAAACTTAAAAGAAGATCTATGATGAGAAACTTCATGTTTTTCTAGGCATAATTTGATAGGAAAATGGCCAGACCCGGAGAACGATATAATTTTAGAGCTGAAAGTATATTTATGAAGGATCCATTCATATGAAGTGAAAAACTTGTCCAATCTACTTGCAATTTGAAGGGAAGTTCTTTGGTTTGTCCATGTAAATTGACCATTAGAAGGTGAAATATCAAAAAGGGCGTTATCAGTCATGAAAGATCTAAAGTCTTCAATCACCTTAGATGCTATAGGATTGCCTCCCTGTTTCTCATCCTGAGAAAAGATGGCATTAAAATCACCTCCTAAGATGATTTTCTGAACTCCCTGCTGTTAGATCTGACAAGTTATACTATTCCAAAGAGCATGTTTCTCTTGAGGAGGTGTTAGGCCATAGATATTAAAGAGAACAAAGGATAAATAAAAATTTTCAATAAGAATAAGATGCCAATTTGTCCCTTGGCTCAAAGTTTTTTCTTTGATTGTCCTGGTATTCCACAAGGGCAAAATACCACCGGAAGCCCCTACTGAAGGAATATGTATGAAATCCCATAAAGTCCATTTAGTTTTTTTTTTTTGAGAGGCTTCATCTGAAATCTTTGTTTCTTGTAATAAAATGATGTCTTCTTGCGAGGAATCCAACTGCTGCCTGATCCATCCCCTCTTGTCAGAGGCATTCAAACCTCTGACATTCCAAGACAAGATCCTCATTGCATCTTAGAAGAACAACATGTTCTTATCGGTCTTGTGTGGGGTGAAAATTTATCTACAATTGTAGTCTATATATCTGATGCAATATCTTCTTGGGTTTTAAGAAACTTTGGTTTCTGCCTTCTTTTTTTAGGTGTTTTATATAAAAGAGGAGATGAAGAAACTGTTTGAACAAGAGAGAGATGTTGAGAAAAATCAAAGTCAAGATGTGTGGAAGGCTGAAAGGGTTGATATGAATTATCTTCAACCACAAGGTGTTCAACATGACTAGATTCTAATAAGGACAAGGAAATGGGTGGTGAAGTATTGAGAGCAAGAGGCATAGCATCAACAACAGGGACACCCTGAATTTATGGAAATTCCTCAAGAGCAATTTAATCTATCAAGTTCGATGCAACAGAGATAAGGATATCATGTGCCATTAATTCAATATTTGGAGTATCTGATGAGGATCCAACAATGGGAGGACTGCGTTGAATCACATGAAAAGGTTGGTAATTAAACATCAAGCTGTGAATCGGGTTGACGTTTGCATTATGTGATATATAGAGTTCCTGGAGTTGAGTATCTGAGTTTCCCACAGAAGTTAGACTCAAAAAAGAAGAAGTGGGCTGCCTAAAGAGAGAGGAAGCAAATATTTTCTTATACAACCAATCAACCAGGATTGAAGAGCAATGGATCTTAAAAGACACTTTCTTGTATCTCCCCCCAAATTTTTGCAGAGAACTTAAAACAAAAATAGCAACCCGATAGTGAGGAGATTTCTTCAAATTAGAGGGCTTTGTTCTTTTTTCTACTGGAAGTAAAGCATCAGTCATAGAGCCCAAAAAGGATTGAGAAGGAATCAGAGAGAGAGGAGGAACATCTTGAAACTGAACAACCTAGAAAGGTCTTGCAATATTATCAACATTGTTCAGAGGTACGAAGCTCTCTGTTGAGTCAATTACACTTGCTGTCCCATTTGGTGTAGAAGGAGGAGATGGACCAGATTGATAAAAGGAGCATTTATGGTAATCAGTCACAAAGTCCTTGCAGACCCTAACAACATCAATGCCCAAACTTTGACACTACAAATTAAAATGACCCAATTTATCTATATAGTCATCAATATCTCTAGTACCCTATATGCAAATGTCTTGATTCCATTTCCCTATGGAGGAAGTCATTATAATGGACTTGGGAAGTGGCTTTGTGAGGTTTAGCAATAAGCATACCCTGAAGGTTAAATGGGCCAATTCATATGGGATAAGATCGTGCTTGATAAAAATTGTTGAACATAGAGTACCACTAAGAGGGGGGGTTAATCAATGGTTCCTAAGTTTAAAAACTTTCCCAATTCAAACTCAAAGAATCAACTATTTACTTAACCACTGATCAGTCATACCGGTAATGCAAGAAAAGCAAAAAAAAAAAAGACCATATACACTCAAGATATTTACAACACTAGATTTATGAGGAAAACCCAATATGGGAAAAACCTCGGTGAGAAGAGCTGCTGGAGAGTACTGCTCCAATCCAGCCTCATAGGTAAACTACCAACTTACAAATATTTTGGGCACCAACCCAAGGAGCACCAACCCCTCCACCTAGCTTCAACTAGGCGATGTATATTGAAATACTATTTGAATACAATTAAGGCTTCTTGTTGTAAATAAATTATACAACTCTTGAATCAAATGAATCTCTTCTATATTTCTCTCCCTTTCAGATATAGTCTTTCAACTCACTGTATCACACTACGATGCTGCTTGTACTACCATGCCTTACTGATTAGGCTTAGCTTCTCGACTAAGAAACTACCGGTAGAAATCTCTTACCGATTTGCTCACTTACTCACACTATAACTTGATCAAAACCTCTTCTCAAGTTTTCTTCTTCTAACTTCTCTCTTCTCAACTATCTTTTCCACAACATCATTTTCATTCTGTCCATAGTTCCCTTTTCTTATAGGATGAGTTCCTGCCAAAAGTCAATTCAAAATCCAGGCGGTTAGGGCTCCTTCACCATCCTCGAGGCAAATCAGATCCAATCAGATCTTGCAAGATCTGATCACCTTGAAGTCCATCTATTCATCTCTGTCATTTTCGTGCCTTTTAAGACACATTTTATAGACAAGGGAAACACGATCCTTCATATAGATTTACGTCTGTCAAATTGCTATTAATGTCTTTGCTATTTCCTTCTCGAGGTATTCTTTCAATCCGATCTTTTTTCTTCGATCTAGGAGCCAACTACTCCCCTGATCTTCCTCTGTCATTCCTTCTTCCTCTAGCCACAATTAGTCTGATACAATCCCTTGATTTGTGGTTCCTTCATTAATGATGAATATTAGTTTCATCGACCCTATGGATGAAGATTCACCAACCACACCCTACTTGCCACCTCAGCTTCACACGACATCACACCAATCAAGACACGACCTTCCAATGTTCAGTCGGTCTGACAAAACACATATCGGTAAAACCCTTTGCCAGTAGAGTTTTCTTCACCTATTGACTAGTATAGCATCCCTGTACATAACATCTAGTACCAATTGCACATCTTAACACTCTGCCTTTTCATCTTTAACCAAGCAACCATCTACTGTGCTCAATCTCCACCAGTTGACATCAATGACAACTAAGTGCCAAAATGCCAACAATCTCCCCCTTTGGCATTGATGTCAACTTCACACAGTCCACTCCATATTGGTACAATCTTCCCCTTTGACATAATGACAAAGGGTACGTGCACACTCCTCCTTAGATCCACACAATGCTCCCCTTGAGCCACACAAACCTTCCTAGGCAAATGATACAACTCCCAACTTATGTCGGAGGTATTCAAATGTGCTTACTGGTAGTGGTTTAGTGAAAATGTCTGCTACTTGATCACCAGTAGGAACATAGTCCATTCTTACCTCTTATCCTTCAACCTTCTCTCTGAGGTAGTGGTATTTGATTGCAATGTGTTTTGTTCTGGAATGTATGACTTGATTCTTTGCTATGTTGATTGCACTCGAATTGTCACACTGGATGAGAGTGGGATCAATGATGTCCATTTGAATATCTTTGAGAGTCTGCTTCATCGAAAGCACTTGAGAGAAACATGTAGTAGCAAAAATGTATTCAACTTCAGCTGTAGATAGGGAGACCGAGTCCTGCTTCTTGCTATGCCATGAGACCAACCGACCGCCCAGAAAGAATGCACCACCACTTGTTCTCTTTCTATCATCAATGCATATCCCACCTAATCGGCATCAGTATATGCTTACAAAATGAAATTTACATATTTAGGATACCACAAACCATAACTAAGTGTTCCTTGTAGATACCTAAAAATTCTGCTAACAACATTCATGTGAGACTGCTTTGGTACACCTTGAAATCTAGCCACCATGCATACTGCCTGAACTATATCTGGTCTTGAAGAAGTTAGATATAGTAGACTGCCTATCATGGATTTGTACAAAGTCTAATCCACTACTTGTGATTCATCATTCTTACTTAATTTTCTGCCAGTCACCATGGGAGTACTTACTGGTTTGCAATCTTCCAATTGAAATTTCTTCAGCATCTCCTTTGCATACTTGACCTGTGAGATATATATTCCTTGATCTTTCTATAGTATCTACAAGCCAAGGAAGTAGGTCAATTCACCAAGCATTGACATCTCAAATTTTGAGTGCATCTTATCAGGAAACTCTTTATAGAGATTATCCTTGTTGCCATAAAAAATGATGTCATCTACATACACAACCACAATAATCATGTGATTCCCATCTTTTCTTATGTACAAATTGCTATTAGCACTTCCCTTTTCGAATCCCCACTCCTTTAGATACAAATCTAATCTTGAGTACCATGCTCTGGGGGCGCTTTCTTCAACTGACATACAAATGTCTCATCATTATGCAACAAAAATCCTTCAGGTTGCTCCATGTATACTTCTTCTTCTAAATTTCCATTTAGAAAAGAAGATTTTAAATCCATTTGGTACACTTTGTAGCCCTTGTAGGTAGAGTAAGCTAGAAACATTCTAATTGCTTCTAATCTAGCCACTGATGCAAATATTTCTTCAAAGTCAATCCCTTCTACATGAGAGTATCCTTTGCACACTAGTCTAGCTTTGTGCCTCACAACCTTACCTTCTTCATTCATTTTTTTTTCTTCTGATAGACCCACTTTGTGCCAATAATGTTCTTATCTTCCGGTCTAGGGACTAAATCCCAAGTCTTGTTCTTCTCAATCTGGTGCATTTCTTCTTCCATTGCATCCATCCATCCTTGTCTCTTTCTAGCCTCAATAGAAATTTTGGGTTGAAATTTGGTCATGAGGCATAGGTTGACTTGCTCATCATTTCGGGCAAGTCTTCTTCTAGTCTGCACACCATCACTCTTATTTCACAGAATTTGCTCTTCCAGATGATTCAACTATACATACTGATTGGGAACCTTCTGAGGTGCTGCCTCTGGTTTAGTATTAGACTGAACTTCAATATTTTCATCATCGGAGTCATCATACCAGTTAGTGTGTGGTTGACATCTTTTGTGTATGTTCTCATCAACTCTTACATGCACACTTTCAACAATTCTTCTTAGTCTTTTTTTGTAGCATTTGTAGGTTTTTTTGTTTGACGAGTAACCAAGGAAGATCCCTTCATCACTTCTAGAGTCAAAGCTTCCCAAACCATCCATATCTCTCTTAATGAAGCATTTTCTTCCAAAAATGCGAATATTTGACTGAAGGCTTCCGGTCATACCATAATTCATAAGGTGTCATCTTGCTGTATGTTCTTAACTAAACCCGGTTCAAGGTGTATGTAGCAGTATGAACAACTTATTTCCAATAAGTATCCGATAGACTAGCCTCACTCAACATAGTTCTGGCCATCTCCTTGACTGTCCCGTTCTTCCTTTCTACCACACCATTTTGCTGTGGTGTTCTAAGAGCAGAGTATTGCCTTCTAATTCCATTTTTTTCATAATAGTCTTCAAATTTGTTTGATGTGAACTCTCTACCCCTGTCTGATCTTAGGCATTTTAATTTGTACCCACTTTCCTTTTCCACCATTTTCTAAAAGATCTTGAATCTTTCAAATGCTTGTGATTTATCTTGCAGAAAGGTGACCCATGTCATTCTTGAGTAGTCATCGATGAAAAGCATGAAGTATTTTTCACTGGAAAGGGCTCTTGTTCTAGTTGGACCACATAGATTTGTATGCACAATTTCAAGTGGCTTTGAGGTGTTGTGCTCCTTTGTCCTGAAACTTACTCTTGTTTGCTTGCCTTTTACACATTCATCATAAAATGTGTTTATTGGCTTGATGATGGGTGGAATACTTCTCAAACACCCCTTTTTGCTTACTATAAGTAGGTTATCAAAATTTATGTGGCCTAATCTTCTGTGCCACAACCAACTTTCATCTACTTGCCCTAACATATATTTGGACTCATAGCATTCCTTCAGATTATAAACATTTCCATCAGTTCTCTTTCCTTCTGCCACCACTTTACTGGTACTGTCTTTCTTTATCTAACAACCGGTTGAGTCAAAAGTGAATTTGTAACCTTTGTCGTACCACTGACTCACACTTAGAAGATTATGTTTGAGGCCTTCCACATAATATACATCATGTGCCTTCAGTTTTCCATCAATGCTTAGTGTTCCTTTTCCCTTTATTTTGATGGAGGAATTGTCTCCAAACCTTACCGATCCACCATTCCAATCTTCAAGATTAATGAATTTTCTTTTGTCACCGGTCATATGGTTTGAGCAACCACTATCTACCACCCATAAATTTTTCTTCTTAGCATGTAAGGTAGTCTGCACTAAAAGACTTGATTCTGCCTTTTCTTTTTCTTTCTTAACCCAAACCAGTTTGATTTCCTTCTTATTGTCAGCTCCTGTATTTTGCTCAGGTTCGGATACCGATATTTGATCAAGATTTTCCTTCACTTGCTTGATCTTCTTGTTTATGCATGATTTGGCTATGTGTCCAAATTCTTGATAGTTATATCATTTTATGTTTTTAATAAAGGAAGCATCCTTAATGCTATTGTAGGATATCGATTGGTTCTTCCTACAATCAAAACTCTTATGTCTGTATCCATTGCACTAATAAAAAACAACATTCATATCTCAGAGTGCATTAAATGAATTTCTACTTTCAAAATTCATAGAAGGTTTATTGTTTAGCCTATAGTCAGCTATATTGTGCCCAAATTTATTACACCGGTAACAGTAACCATGAAAATTTGATACATACTAGTCGTGCTATCTTGATCCTAAATGAAACTGTCTCATTGGGGGTCTTCTATTTATGTTGTTAAATTTGGTGAATCCTTCTCGGTCAATCCTGGCATTCCTCCTTGGATCTGCAAATTTGTGCAAGAAATGTGACTTCCAGTTCATTTCTGTATACTGGTTTGGGTGCCGATTTCCAACAGCATCAACATATGTCTTTTTGTTGGTTTCCTTGCCTACAGTGAATGTTTTCTTTTCTTCTCCTTCATTTGAAGAAGTGAACATTGTTTCTTTGTCGGATTTACCTTTGTGGGTTGATCCTTGACCAACTTCAAAGACTAAACCACATGTGTCTTTTGATTGCTTTTGTTTGCTTAACATCTTATCCAAGGCTTCAGTGTTGCCTTCATACTTGCTTCTTATTTTTATTTCTTCCTTGCTTTCTTCAAGCTCCTTTCTGAGCTTTACTATTTCTGCCTCTAGCTCTTGATGTTCCTTTTCTTTCTTTGTCAAGTCAAGGGTTGTAGCTTCACCGATCCTCTTAGTTTCTTCCAATTGTAGCTTCAAGTCAGATATGATTTGACCGGATTCTTCCAGAGACTGCTTCAAGAGATCTTGTTCATCCACTGCAACAAGCTTAACTCTCTTGAGTTCTCTTCTTGTTTTACTTCTTCAAGTGCACTGATAAGTTCACTCTCCAAATCCACTTTAGCCTCAATATCTTCTTCTTCCTCATCTTCAATAGCAGGTCTGTCAAGTGCCATGAAAAGATTTACTTTCTTGTGGTCCTCAAGGTCATCATCTTCTGATGCATCCTCGTGATCTGTTGTGTCATCCTCAATGGTATATAAGCTATTTTGGTTCCGATAGTATCTTCTTCCCTACCGAGAGTCATTCCTTTCTCTATATTTGTTGATAGATCTTTTGAACTCTCTTGACTCATTTCCATCGGTTTCTTTGTGAGGACAACTTGCAGCAAAGTGTCCTACCTTCCCACAGTTGAAACACTTAAGTGGTAGCTTTCCTTTGCACCGGCATGATCCTCTTTTGAGCTTCCTAAAAAAGTTTGCTACTTCAACATTAGAGTCTTCACTGGATTCTTTATGAGTAACAACTTCCTTCCCCCTTTTGGTGGTATTGAAAGCAACTTCTTTTCTTGAGGAAGTCTCACCTGTTCTCATCTCATAGGCTGTCAGGGAACCAAATAGTTCATCCATAGAAAAAGTCTTCAGATCCTTGGCTTCTTCTATGGCTGACACTTTAGTATCATATTTGGGAGTGAGAGATCTAAGTATCTTTTTTATGAGGATTTCATCTGCAATCTCCTCACCAAGTCCTCTAATGGCATTCACAGTTTCATCAAATCTGTGAAGATATTTTGCAATTTTTTCATCATCTTTCATTTTGATGCTTTCAAGTTGGCTCCTTAGAGTTTGCAGTTTGGCCTCCTTGACCTTTGCATCTCCCGCAAACAACCTCTGCAACTTGTCCCATGTTTCCTTTGCTGAAGCATAGTGCATGACTTTGACAAATTCATTATCGGACAGTCCACTCAAAATGGCATGTTTAGCCTTTACATTATTCTCATACTCCCTTTTTGCATCTAGATCAGTGGGAGGAGCATTGGGAATAGTATACCCATTCCTGACTGACCTCCACACATCAAAACCAAGAGATGAAATATAGGTCTCCATTATTCTTCTCCAGAAGGCATAGTTAGATCCATCAAACATGGGGGCTTTTGAGGAAGCAGACTCACTTCTTGCCATTGTGCTCAAGCTCCAAAATCTACCCAAGGTTTAAAGACAACCAGGAACTTGTCTCTGATACCAATTGTTGAACATAGAGTACCATTGAGAGGGGGGGGTTAATCAGTGGTTCCTAACTTTAAAAACTTTCCCAATTCAAACTCAAACAATCAACTATCTACTTAACCACTGATTAGTCATACCGGTAATGCAAGAAAGGAAAAAACGAAAATATCATACACACTCAAGAGATTTACAACACCAGATTTACGAGGAAAACCCAATATGGGAAAAACCTTAGTGAGAAGAGCTGCTGGAGACTATTGCTCCAATCTAGCCTCATAGGTAAACTACCAACTTACAAATATTTTGGGCACCAACCCAGGTTGCACCAACCCAAGGAGAACCAACCCCTACACCTAGCTTCAGCTAGGCGATGTATATTGAAATACTATTTGAATACAATTAAGGCTTCCTGTTGCAAATGAATTATACAACTCTTGAATCAAATAAATCTCTGCTATCTTTCTCTCCCTTTCAGATATAGTCTTTCAACTCACTGTATCACACTAGGATGTTGCATGTACTGGCATGCCTTACTGGTTAGGCTTAGCTTCCTGACTAAGAAACTACCGGTAGAAACCTCTTACTGGTCTGCCTACTTACTCACACTATAACTTGATCGAAACCTCTTCTCAATTTTTCTTCTTCTAACTTCTCTCTTCTCAACTATCTTCTCCACAACATCATTTTCATTCTGTCCATAGTTCCCTTTTCTTATAGGATGAGTTCTCGCTAGAAAGTCAATTCAAAATCCAGGCAGTTAGGGTTCCTTCATCATCCTCGAGGCAAATCAGATCCAATCAGATCTTGCAAGATCTGATCACCTTGAAGTCCATCTGTTCATCTCCGTCATTTTTGTGCCTTTTAAGACATTTTTTACAGGCAAGGGAAACACAATCCATCATATAGATTTATGTCTGTCAAATTGCTATTAATGCCTTTGTTGTTTCCTTCTCAAGGTATTCTTTCAATTTGATCTTCTGGCTTTGATCCAGGCACCAACTACTCCCCTGATCTTCCTCTGTCATTCCTTCTTCCTTGAGCTGCAATTAGTCTGATACAATCCCTTGATTTGTGGTTCCTTCATTAATGGCAAATATTAGTTTCATTGATCCTATGGACGAAGCTTCACCAACCACACCCTACTTGCCACCTCAGCTTCACATGGCATCACACCAATCAAGACACAACCTTCCAATATTCAGTCAGTTTGACAAAACACATACCAGTAAAACCCTTTGCTAGTAGAGTGTTCTTCACTTGTTGACCGAGAGTGTTCTTCACCTGTTGACCAATATAGCATCCCGGTACATAACATCCAGTATCGGTTGCACATCTTAACACTCTGCCTTTTCATCTTTAACCAAGCAACCATCTACCGTGCTCAATCTCCATCAGTTGACATCAATGACAACTAAGTGCCAAAATGCCAACAATACCCATTTGGTTAGCCAAAATTTCCACAATATCTGGATCACGATTTTCAAGCGGGAGCCCCGGGAGAGTAATCCAAAAAGGCATGAAAAGAGGGGGAACTGACTCCAGGCTAATATTTGGAACCCAAGCCAAAGTGATAATACCAATACCCTTACAAAACCATCCCTTATATCTTTGAACATAATTTCTATGTTCTTTAGAAAAAAAAATGGCAATAAAAAAGAGAGACTGCTTATCCATGAAAAAATATCCTTCAAGCTCAGCCAATTCTATTTAGCCCAAAATGAAAGTTGCATAAAGGAAATAGTAGAATGAAGTTTACCAATGAGGGCTGTGGTGCATAGCAGATCTATTTGAGGCTGAATAAGGTGGTCCGGCAAAATGATCTTATACTCACCTTCAGATTTGCCTGATTTTCCAGTATTAGCAACAATCTTGTTCTTTGGTGAGACTGGAGCCCGACTACCCTCTTTAGCTGTATCATTTAGACATTGCCCATTACCTGCTGCATTTGAGTTTGGTGCTTGTGGACAGAGAAGTAATGTGCAAGGGGTTTTATTTCTCTAGCTCTATGTAATCTGTTTTGGTTTGAAGGGTGCTCCTTGGTGCAAGTTGTTTATTGGGAGATTGTTTGGGGTTGAATGAAATTTGGGGTTTATCAACTAGGTATTGTTTGGCCAAGTCACATTTGATGGAAGATTAGCAAGATTAGCCAGCAATTCAGATAGAGAATGATATGAGAATGGCGGTGTCCCCTCACAAATGTCAAACGGGGGTTGTGGTGTTCGATCTAGTCGACATGCAAACCGATGTCGCAAGAATCTTCTTTCTCTCCCCTTATCCTGAAGCCTGCCTAGAAATCGCTGGACTCCATCAAAAGAGCATCTATTCTCTGATATATCATCATGTAGCTGCCACATAACCTACCTACTTCCCATAGGTCTAGGTCCTAGTAACCTTGGTTGCATGTTTCGCTGCATCACTCTAAGTTACTCAATGCTCAACTTCCTCTCACCATGCACGATCATGAAGAAGAATGCATAGTAATACTTCCATAATTGATACTAGGCATGAAGCACTTGATTGATGCCGCCTCACGTCCTCCTGCGATGGCAGCCTGCAGCCCTGCTGCCGACCCTTGCAACCTCTTGACTTAGGGTTTGAGAGGATCATGTTTGCAAAGTAGAGGAACCCGTAGTGAATGTTGGCTGCCTATTTCTTCCCCAATTTTGCTGGCTAGGAGTCACCAACAAAATCTTCATGAACTGCTGTCGCGTGATGCTTCCATGTTGCAGTGACACCCCCTAATCACAGTCGCTGTGGATATTCTAGACCAGTTAATCCTTGCAGATTCAAACACCCAGGCACAATGTAAGCCCAAGGTCATGACCTGACTAGCAATGGCGGCTAGTGTTCGCAACTAGTTTAAAAAATGATATCATTAGGTATGCAAAAACAAATTTAAAAACATGATATATTTATTGAGAAATTTAATGATATATAACATTTATAGCCAAAGGGGATCTATTTCAACACAATGAAATTGTACTTGTGTAATTTATATGCTTCTTGTAGACATTGAAAATTGATTAATGCATTTCATTATCGCCTATTTTTCATAAAATAATTAAACAATTTTATTATTTAATTAAGTTAATATAATTTCTTCTTTCATAATTTGATTTTGAATTTCCCTCCATGTCCAATTTAATTAAATAATTTTTAAATTATTTAATTATTTCATAAATTATTCATTTCTTCTATATGAATTAAATAATTTTGATTATTTAATTAATTTATTAATTTTGATTATTTAATTAATTTATTAATTTTTACCCTTGTACATTAATTAAATAATTTATTTTAGTTACTCTTCTAGTTTCCAATAATAAGAGAATCATTTTTAGTTATTTAAAAAACTAATTATTTCTTTATAAATTTTTTTTGGTCGATAACATAGTATATTTTATTAATAATTTTGAAAATGTACATTTATTGTATATCCATATCAACACCCTGTCAGCTCTGTTCAAACAAAAAATAGAGCGATAATCATCTATCTACCCTACCCTTTCTACATATCGTTTAAATTGTAATTTTTGAAACCAACCCGACCCTTACAACTATGGTAGTAAGCCATCATCCAAAATCCCAAACCATGACCCCCAACACCAAAGTTTGTCACAGGAGTGACATTAAAAAAGCTAACCCCGATACATATCACTTGAACAAAAACTAATAGATATTCACAAAAAGTAAAGTCATTTCCAGAAAAAAAGGCCACAACTCACAAAAAAGAGTGCAGATAGAATCTTGTGGTCTTGCCTTCGCTTGCATTTCCTGTCACTTAATTCCTTCTTGGTGCTCTACCTCATCTCTTCCTTTTCCCTCTCCCACTATTATCGCCACCCTCACCTTCCACCACCACCATTGCACCACTCCTAACTTCCTCCCTCTACCTGAGAAGATTTTTCAGAGAATCTCAAGCAATGAAGGCCTCAACACGCCTTTTATCTTGGTTGAAACCGGTTGGCCACCTCATGAAGGGAACCAACTCATGCAATTCGACCAATGTAGGGTCTTAAAAACCTCACTCACATTGAAGGTCACACCAGGTACAACCCATTACAATAGGGAGTTTAAACACACTAACCATTCATCATCCACAATCGATCTCACCACCCACAACACATTGTTTGTGGTATCTCCCAACTTCAGTCCCCACGCTACCACCATAGTCATAATATCCATATTCATCCAATAACAATGTTTTGCATTCAGAAAACCCTCTCCCAACAACAATTCCATTAGATGGATGATTTTCTCATCCCCCACCTTGAACAACCACTTCATTCTCCTCGCTATGACTAGCCCAAAAAAGGAAACTTGGGGCTTCGATGTAATAAGGGGAAAATTCGCCTCCATAATGGCTCTGCCACCCAAGATCATAGCCAAAAAAAAAAGATAATGGTATGGCCAAAACCGCAGCCAGCTACTTTATTGCTAGCATAACTTGCCTAGTCCCATCAATCAATCAATACTCCTCCTCTTCATAAATGTCGTTATCATTAATTAGAGTGCCAAAGCACTTACTCATTAAAAGGAATGTTGTGAAAATCTTCTTATCATACTTCCCCAATCTCCTCAAAATTTATTGCCCATTTTGATAGGGTGTCCACCACCTCATTCACGGAACATCTTACATGCCTGACTTGGTAACACCGTATCGATGCCAACTCACTTCGAATTTCCAATACAAACTTATTCAAATGCCACGCCCGAATCTTCCCTGAGATGATAGCATTAATAATAATTAGGGAATCCCCTTCCAAGTGCATTTTAGTGACTCCCAATTTCTTGCCAAATCTAATAGCATTCATAGACGCCAAGGCTTCTACTACATTATTAGTCCCATTATTGATCCTTTGAGCCCCAAAGGCCATGATATTCCCTCTCTAATCTCAGGCCACAAATCCTATTCTGAATGGTCTAGGATTGCCTTTTGATGCTTTGTCAAAGTTAATTTTTACCCAACCTTCCTCAGGGCTACACCAATCGTTCTCTACAAATCTATCAACATTCAAATTATTTCTATATAATTAAATAAATTAATTTTAATTATTCAATTATTTTTATTAGATTAAATAAATATAATTTAATTTATTTAATTATTCCTTTCCTAAATATATTTCCTCTCAAAATAAATAAAATCATTATTTTATTTATTTTTCCACATACACATGAACTAAATAATTAATTTATTCAATTCTTTTTCCACATGCACATGAATTAAATTAATTTAATTATTTAAATCTATTAATATCTTCATTTTATTAATTCAACTAACACTTACTTCTAGTTTTATCATCAAACATTCTTCATGTAGTTGGTTCACTAGATCATGCAATTAGTTAACTCCTATTTTTAGCCTTCAATTCCTTTTATCAACTTTCATCTATGTCATTTGCTAACCGCAATCTTTGAGCTTTCATGCTATCATATTGCTACTTGTGCTTGTGCAAAAAAATGAGAGAAACAATACTATCATTCAAAGAGAGTTTAAAGAAGCAATGGAGATAAGTAAAGTGTTTGTGTAAGGTATAATTTGTTCTATTGATGGTTTTTGTGCATTCAATTTGCATACTTCATTGGTAGATTATAAATATTTGTGAATTTGCGGGTTTTAGTGGTTGAATCCATTGATTATTGACATTGATTTATGAAATCTAAGGGTGTATATTATACAATTTTTTCTTCATAGGCTTGGCACCTGGAGATACTGTTAAATGATGTAGCACTAACTCAAGATCTAGTCCAGGCATATCTGCAAATGACCATGCAAAGTTGATTTTCTTCTCTTTGAAGAATTTTATGAAATCCTCTTTCTCTTTGTCTAGAAAAGAAGCTACAAAGTAGATGATTCAAGGAGTGTCTAATGTGCTAATATTGACTTCTTCAAAATTATATATAAGAATTGCTCTCTGTTGATTGGTGGTAACTATGCTAATCCTTCTAGTTGCAAAAATATTAAAATCAATAAAAGGTCTTGTAAGGTCTCCAACCTTAATATCTCACAAATTAAACTAAGTACTCATTTAACACATAATCAAATAATAATAAACGAACAATAACTTCATAAATCAACAAATAATGAAATATAATTTGGAGTGTTAGTGCTTGTTCTAGATAAAGCACATATATATATGATATACAAATTTGAAACTAGATGACTACAACGATGGCTTTCATGCCATGATGATAGCAATACATTAATAAATACAATTTGCAACAAATACAATGTAAGCAATCGTCCTTGATTGCCACCAACCACGAGGTTATCTGCAAGCTGAGGACATGAACATGACCCAAGCACTGTTCTACCCAACCACAAAGCAATTATGCTTCCCGAAGTTCTTCATGACACAAAGAATTTCTTACCCTACACGAAGAGCCCATCGACTTGGAAATAATGGTAGGATGGAAACCATGGTGCAGCCTAATGCATCTACATGCACATCTAATATATGATATTATGTGATGCTCTGCATGATGTACAAGTTAGTTAGGATAAACACAACACAAGAAACAAAAGAAATCAATTGTTAGATGTTAGTGTTAGAAATCACCAATTAAAAACTATCCTAAGCAAGCATATCAAGAAAGATACTACTAAACAAAAAGAAAGCTTAAGGAATCTACAAAAAGTAACTAAACTTCTCCATATGCTCTCTACCATGCTGGTAGCTTCTCCTTCCTTGTTCCTCTCCTCTCCAAGTTCCAAATTAGTGTAGCTCTCAACAACTTTTTGCACTATGGATGCTTATGGAGGTTCAAGATTGTGGATGATTACTCTAAATGCTATGCAAGCATGAATAAACTAGAAATGAGATTATTATCTAATCTAGTGTTGATTTTAATCCAAAAGAGTGAATATGAGTAAGATATGTTAAATGCTCTCTAAAATTCTCTATAACTTAGATGCATACAAGTTTTCAAGATCTGGATTATGATGAAATGGGCTCTATTTATAGGAAAAATGGAGCAATGGATGGTTGAGATTGAGTAATCTCAAC
Organism: Cryptomeria japonica; assembly: GCF_030272615.1. NCBI lineage: Eukaryota > Viridiplantae > Streptophyta > Pinopsida > Cupressales > Cupressaceae > Cryptomeria > Cryptomeria japonica. The sequence continues at coordinate 377,680,547 of NC_081410.1, read as the reverse complement.
AAGGGTCAAGATTGAATGATATTCAATCCATGTGATGGCTTTCAACCCAATCCCAGGATGACAAGTGTCAATGTGAGATAGGTTGAGAGAAGGGGGAATAAGCATTAAATGCTTGACATGACCTGAGAGTTAACTTGAGAGTCAAGGTCAAGGTTAGGTTGAATGAATAATTTCTTTATTCAAAGAATAAAGCTTTTATCCAATGTATAAACTCTTGTGCAAAGGCAAAAGGGATAACCATGGTCAAAACAATAAATGCTTGAGGAGACACATGAGTGCAAGTTGAATTAACCATAAATGGTTATGTAAGAGCCATTAATGGTCATGTAAGAGCCATTAGTGGTTTTGGAAGATTCTAGAGGTTAAATTGTTGAACACACAAAGCATTAAATGTTTTTCAAAGACTTTGAAGTCTTTGAGAAGTGACTCCAAGTTGCTTAGGAATGTGACAATAATTAGGGGATGGATTAGGTTAATTAGGAAGGGGTTAGAAGAATCTAGAAGGGGGTTAGGATTGCAGGTGGATTTGGTGGGTGAGGGAAAATATGATTTTTATTAAAATAAAATTCATTTATTTCATTTTGTGGTGCAAGTTGCATTTGTAGGAAAATGCAAGTGGGGGGGGGAATAAATGATTTAAATAAATGTTTTATTTAATTTATTTAGAAGAGGAAAAGGGGTAAATGTATTCATTTAATTGATTGTGAATTTGGTTTAATGAATTAATTAAAATAAATTGAATAATTTATTTAATTAATAGAAAAATGTTTGAAGATGAATTAATTAAATATTAATTTAATTAACTGATGGCTTAGTGGATTTTTTATCAAATAAATAGCAAATATTCATTTAATTAAAATGGACAAATTTATGTGACTACATTTGCCCTTCTTTGAGATGGTGCGGTTTATCGCGTTGTTTCAAATAAAGAAAAATAGGTGTGAAGAAATGCCCCATAAAATGTTAATTTAATGGGTGGTATGCCCCCTCGAGAGATGGGCCGAGAAATTTCGAAAAATCGGGCGATCTCTCGAAAAAGAATGAAAATTGGCAGGGTGATAGAAGAGAAGGAGTGAACAATGCTGGTGAAAAATAGAAGAAATCAGAGATAAAATGAAGAAATGGAAGACTTGGGAAGTTCACGGGGACCACGATGGTGAGCAGGGGAAAATTAGGGGTACGACGAAGGGTTTATATGGGGAGAAAGGGGTGAAAATAGGCTCATTTGCATCCGCGACCATAGTGAAATTATAGCTCTGATAGTGACTTTCTCGAAGAGCAAGGAGCAGTCAGAATGTCGGTACCAGTAGTAGAGCATCGATTAGAGCGCGTCTGTCGATTCCAGCGGTCAAACGACTACGGACCAGCAGTATGTAAATTTGAATTTTTGAATTTTCTATATTTTTGATATGTTTTTAGTTAGGTCCAAGTTGAGTCAAGACAATAGCGTTGAAACTTTGTTTTGGCGCTTTTGTTAAGTGAATTAGCGCTTTTGTGCCACAATGGCGCTTTTGCATAGTTATTTTAGCGCTTCTGTTTATAGTGGCACTATTGTATAGCTTGTTTAGTGCTTTTGCTAGTTTAGCGCTATTGAGAAGTTGATTGAGCACTATTGTTGAGATGTATAGCTATTGTGTAGTTGATATAGCGCTATTGTAGGTTGACCGCATTTGCATAGGTGATTAAGCGCTTTTGTTAGGGAAGTGGCGCTATTGTTAGGAGATAGTGCTTTTGTGTGCAAAATAACACTTTTATGCAGAAAAAATAGATGCCCCAGTGTTTGAACAAATAATCTCCGGATGCCAATGATGGATGGATGGAGATGTGAAGTGAGAGTTGTTTTGAACCATAGCAGCCCTGATGAGACTTAGGTCATTAGGATAAATGCTTGTTGAAGTCTAGGTGTGCCATGATTGCTTACCTGTTGAGACCCAAAGAAACTTGATCAAAGTATTTGTTGATAGTCTAGGTTTAAACTTAAGAAAGTTTGAAACAAAATAATTGATGATGATGGTTGATTGCACTTGTGTAGGAGGATCTGCGCGTCTTACAGTTGCGTAAGAGACATCCCGCCACATAGGGGCTGCATGATCGACTGACAGAGGCCAAGGTGGATTGCATTGTAGTGACTGAGCTGTATGATGTTATGCATATGCCCATGATTCGAATGAGTCACGGGTTGATGACAACATTGACAGAGCGCTGGCATAGTGAGACGTGTACGTTTCACTTGGTGTAGGGGGAGATGACTGTGACACTAGAGGATGTATGGTGCATCCTGCATATACCTATTCGAGGTGAGCTAGTGACATACGACAGAGCGTGGGGTACCCTAGTGGTGCAGAGATTCTTTGAGGAGGATGTGTATATTGATGATGGCTCTATAGCCTGGGAGGATATTGCTGCATTGTATGAGCCATTACCAGCAGTGCTGTCAGGGATTGTTGGGGGGCTATTGTGTCCGAACAGGCGATCACATGGTCTTGCAGTGGGTTGGGGGTAGGTGATCGAGCAGATGATGAAAGAGGGGACCCAATTTGCCTAGGGACCATGCGTGTTAGTGCACTTATATCAGGAGCTGCATGAGGTCGTATACTAAGGGAGGGGCTCATTGGCAGTGGAAGTGATGCTGCTGCATATTTGGGCGTGGGAGCACCTACCAGTTACTCGACCAGTTAGTCTCAAGTTTTGGGCAATCGACCAACCGTATATGTATATGTATAGCGGTATGATGAGTTAGCCCCACCTGGGGAAGTTAGAGTGGTGGTAGCGGGCACTAGATGATCTTGATGCAGTGATTTGGAGACCCTATATTGAGTGCGGGCCGTGGGAGGATAATGCAGAGGTGCTTCTGTATGTATTTATGACTTGATTCCTCATTGGGAGGACAACCTACCATGTGGAGAGATAGTTGCCAGGTAGAGTTATGAGACAGTTTGGATGGCAGCAGGGATTGCCTAGGGGATCAGGGGAGTATGCTAGGGTGGTACGAGAGAGGTATGCATGGGGGCCAATACTACCCTATGATCAGACTTTGGTAGAGTTTCAGATGCTATAGGCGAAGCGATGGGATATATGACTGAGGGTGGTAGATGTAGGGGTGTCAGAGGAGTATACGCAGTATATGGCGGCTCATCTGATACTTCAAATATTAGATCCGATAGAACCAATTCCCTATTTTGAGGAGAGGGGATGGAGATGGAGGAGGAGAGGAGGTCGAGGAATGATAGTAGATGGAAGAGGTAGAGGGGATGGCGGTGATGGAGGAGGAGGAGGGGATGGTGGAGGTGGAGGAGGTGGTGATGGAGGAGGGGATGGTGGGGGTGGTGGATTCGGAGGTGGAGGTGATTATGGTGGTTGGGTGCAACAGAGAGGGAGGTGGTTTGCCATTGTGGATATCACAGGGACCTCTGATGTAGGGAGGAGTTACATTGGGTGAGAGAGGTATGGGGAGGGAGAGAGAGGTACCGATGGAGAGAGGGGAGGGAGCCACTGGAGAGGGAGCTACAGGTGAGGCACCTATGGATACAGGGGAGGGAGGGACAGGGGGTGGTGATCTTCAGGATCATATGATATTACATTTGTAGACTCGACTTATAGCAGCCGAGACACAGGTGGAGGATCTGGAGGTAGAGGTTGCAGCTAGAGATGTGCAGCTATTTGCACGAGAGTCAGAGCTGACTGTAGTGTTGTGGGAGAGGGATGGTGTGGTGGAGAGAGTGACTCAGTTGCAAGAGAGAGTGCGGGCCTTGGAGGGAGTACTAGGATAGGGGCCGACGGTGGAGGCTTTGGTGAGGGAGGTCCGGCGAGCATAGGCCAAGATAGAGTATTGGAGGGGTTTATATGAGCAGGTGGTGCCAGCTAGTCAGTGAGAACTAAGCTATTCATAGATGCGGTAGACCAGGTCAGAGCAGTCCTAGAGGATGTAGAGCAATGGGGGTGTGATGGGTCCTCTATGGAGAGATAGGTCAGGTGGTGCAGGAGCTAGTGGGGGTTTGATGGGGCCTCCACGGAGAGATAGATCAGATGGTGCAAGGACTAGGGGGGAGCAGGTGGTGATGGTGGTGCAGCATCTGGTCAGAGTGGCATCTGAGAGAGCATTTTGCATGCATGTATTTATATTGTCATTTTGGACTATGTCTTGGATGGCTCTTGGTAGCCAACTTTATAGACTTCATTGTGCTCTGATACAGAAGATGATATATATGAGGAGATCCCATTTTATGATATGCATGTTGATATGTATGGATTTTATGCAGGATGATGATTTTTATGAGTTTATGCTTAGATGGATATTTATTTTATGCTATATGTATGTGTTTATGAGATGATTCCTATATGCATGTTTTATGATGATTTATTCTTACATGATGTCTATATGCATGTTTGTATGATGTTGGATGCTCACATGTGGATGCAGGTTAATATATGTGTGCTTTTGATGGTTTTGGGATAGAATGTTGGATGTATGCAATATCATGATGTTTATGTATGCATAATAAAATGATGATTTATGATGGTATTAGATAGTATTTTGTACTTTATATTAACATAATGATGATATGCAATGATGTTAATGCAAAGGCTTTGGAATGAATGATTTATTTATGTATATGCATCTAGATGGTTAAAATAAATGTAACATGGATAAACAAATGTAAATTACAAATGTTTAAATGATGATTTTTAAATGATTGCATATGCTATAATGTATGAACCAATGTTTGAGACAAATGGTTTTATGATTCTAAATGCCCAAAATATGATGAAGTAAAATGATAATGTGATGATAATGCAACTCATGGTTAAATGAATAACTACACCTTAATGCAATTAAAAGGGTAATGAATGCAATCTAAATGAATCCTAAGTGAGATAAAATGGATGAATGAATGCACTTTAACTAATGAAGAGATAAATGAATGTATGCATTTATGGAAACCTAAACAAATGTATGATACATAAGTGTGGAAATGATGATAAATGATGATCACTAACAGATGTTTAAATGAATGTATAGTAATGAGTAATCATGGTAGGAAATGTAAAATAAGGACAATTGTCTATGCAAGTGAATCTAAATGTCATGAGTGTAATAATGAAATGATATAATGATACTAATGCAAGTAAATGAGAATGAACTATATGTGCTAAGTGCAACTAAATGATAATAAATGCATGCTAATGAATGGCTAAAGAGTAATGCAAATGTGACTAAAATGTAATGAAATGATGATAAGATGATGATAGATGAATGCAAGGTTTTTTAGACTTTGCATGATGCACTTGATGATGTATCAAAGTACTCTGTCGCGATTTGTATCCAAAAACCAGCTCAATTTTTGCAGAACTGCTCATATTTAACTTTGTTCACACTTGCATGCAAAATTATGTAAATAAATGAGTAAATGGATGGACGGTATGCAATAGAATGCAATATAAATAGATGAGATGAAATGCCGATCCATAGTGCTTTATTTTTCATCATCGAGCTTTAAAATGTTGTAAGAAAATACAAGCAACTTGACATAATGATTCAAGATGACCTGAGTATTCCTTACATGGATTTTGATATAGCAAGTTAATACAAACAACTTGATATAATGGGTCAAGTTGACCTGATTATTGCTTGTGGAACAGACAAGGATCATCTCCTTTCATGCATGACTTGGATCGTCCTCCTTGAACTTGGGCTAATCATATCCTGAGACAAGTTCATACCGTAATAAGAGACAAAAACCTTTATCCAATTTGGATGAGGTAGGAGGAACCAAAGAAAGAGCATTGTACCTGTAAGAAGACATCATACATAAAGAATAAAGAATATGGATCCTTGGTAATGGTTCATGCTCATATGGTCAAGGTATACGTTGTAGTCAGCAAGTCATAGTGATCTATGACTATATTTGGCCTATGATCACGTAGCTGAGTGAACTTCCCATGTAGACACCATTAGTACATGCCCCAGAACTTCATTGGAATAATGCACCGAAGATACACAAACAATGCTGTAGGAACTTGATATGAATAAATAACCCACAAATCAACCAAGTATTTGATAGCTTAAACAAAATTTTCTTGTCAAAGAAAATGTTATCTTGTCTTTTGTCTTGGTAAGGAAGGATGCATCCTTGTTGAAGCCAGTTTGAGTTTTTGATGTTAATTGTTTGGTTGATTTGAGAAGTGATCATTGTACGATTATTTGTGTCAATGCTTGTTTGGTATCTGTGCGGATGAGTATGTACAATGTGCTGCCATGTTTTTGGTATTTTTGATGTTTTCCGATGTTTTTGGATTTTGTGAGATATTTTTGAATGTTTTTGGATTTTGTGAGATAGTTTTGAATGTTTTTGGATTTTGTGAGATAGTTTTGAATGAAGAATGAATGAATCATAAGTAATGCAAAATCCACTTCCATCAAATAGGTTAAGGATATTGCCCCCAGTTTTAGGCATGACTCTAAAAAAGCGGGATGCAAGACACATGAAGTACTATCCTTAATTCCAGATCAATGACAAGCCATGGTTTGGACGGATGGACGAGTGAATGAAATGAATGTGATCGCAATAAGTCTGAAAGATAATGGAGCCATAGCCTTTATGAGTGGCGCTTGTTTGCCAGGTTTTCACCATCGTACTTACCCAAGGTGCCACCAGAGTGGTTGTTCACTATTTGGATGCATGACTTTTCTTTACTTATTTTGATGCTTTTGTATTTTCTTCAGGACATTTTTCTGAATGTTTTTGGTGTTTTTTCTGGTATGTATGGGAGCCTGATGCTCAATGTAGCTTTATCTATAAAACTTTTTAAGGTGCATGCTGTTGATCGGATCTGCTAGTGGTTCTCCTTCAGATGTAGCCAACTGATATGCCTTGGACCCAAATACAACAGTGACAACATATGGGCCCAGCCAATTTGATTCAAAATTTCCCCAATGTTCATGGTTTGGTTGCTTACGAGGATTCTCTCAAAGAACAAGATCACCTGCCTCAAAAGTACGAGGTCTAACCTGATGATTATAGCTTCTGCTCATGCGCTGCTAATAGGCTTTGAGGTGATTGTATGCAGCTTGTCATTTCTCATCAAGTAGCTCTAAGTCTTGGAGATGGGATACTTTGTATGCTTCATCATCAATGAGATTATGTAATGAAACTTGTAGAGATGGTATCTTGACCTCAATAGGTAAGATAGCTTCTGCACCATAGACCAGTGAGTAGGGAGTTGCACCTGTAGGGGTTCAAATACTAGTTCGATACGCCCATAGTGCTAGATTCAATTGAACGTGCCAATCATGACCGACATCATTGACTTTCTTCTTGAGGATTCTTAATATGTTCTTGTTTAATGCTTCAGCCTGACCATTGCCTTGTGGGTAATAGGGAGTGGAAAAGCGGTGTTGGATGTGAAATCTCACAGAGTTCATGGACATCCTAATTTTTGAAAGGAAGACCATTATCTGTGATGATGGACATGGGTACACCATACCAATAGATGATGTAATTAAGAATGAATCAGGCGATCTGCTTGCTGGTGACTTGGGTAAGTGGAACAACTTTGATCCACTTTGTGAAGTATTCGGTGGGGGTAATAATGAATTTGTGACTGTTAGATGAAGATGGATGAATTTTACCCACAAGTTCAAGGCCCCATTGACAAAAAGGCCATGGTGTTATGATTGGTTGTAATTCCTGTGCTGGTGCATGTATTAGGTCTCCATGAACTTGGCATTTCTTGCACTTTTTGACAAAGTAGTAGGAGTCTTTTTCCATTGATGGCCAATAGTATCCAGTGCGTAGGAGTTTCTTGGCTAGTGACGGACCGCTTGCATGAGTTCCACAAATTCCTTCATGTACCTCTTCCAAGGCCTTTGTTATCTTATCCTGTTCTAGACATCGAAGGAGAGTACCATCAAGATTGCGTTGGTATAGGGTTTTAACAATAATTGTATATCGAGCAGTTTGGCGAATGAAGGTTTTACATTGGTTATTCGATTGGTTAGGAGGAAGTGTGTGATCGTGGAGATAGGCGTAGAACTCACCATACCATGGGGATTCGGAACCAATAAGGTGACATATCATCTCAAATTCGGGGATATCATAAGTGGGGATCCAAAGCTATTCTACCAAGAACTCATAGTGTGTTGAATTCTGTGGAAGATCTAGGAGAGATGCAATGGTAGCCATAGCATTAGCAGCTTGATTATGATCTCTTGGTATCTTCTCAAAGGTGATAGTAGTGAATGATGCCTTTAATTTGTTCACCATTTGTTTGTACGACATGAGTTTGTCATCTTTAGTCTGATATTCATTAGTTGCTTGTCGAATGACCAGTTGGGAGTCGCCATATACTTGTAGTTCTTGTAACTTCCATTGTATGGCTAGCTCGAGTCCTTTGATCAAGGCCTCATAATTTGCTATGTTGTTTGTGCATGGAAATGTGAGCCTGTAAGACTTCGGGATGCTGTCACCTTGAGGTATAGGATGCCTGCCCCCGAGCCATGCCTAGTGTATGAACCATCAAAGTATAGTTTCCATGGTTGTGCTATTGTGATCATGAATATCTCTTCATCTGGAAAATTGGAAATGAGAGGATGATCGCCTATGAGTGGTGCATCGACCAACTGATCTGCAATGACTTGTCCTTTGATAGCTTTATGGTCCACATACTCGATGTCAAATTCACTGAGAATCATCACCCATTTGGCCAAGCGGCCTGTCAATGCTGCTTTACTGAGTAAGTATTTGAGTGGATCAATCTTCACATGAGTTGTACCTTGTGTGTTAATAGATAGTGCCTCAGTTTAGTGGCTGCCAAGATTACTGCTAGGCAAGCTCGCTCAATAGGTGTATAATTGATTTGATAGCCAATTAGTGTGTGAGAGATGTAGTAAACAATGCACTCTTTCCCTTCTGCATTGTGTTGAGCTAGTAGCACTCCCAATGCTGTATTTGTTGCTGATATATAGAGTAACAAAGGTCTGCTCGGATCTGGTGGGATCATCAATGGTGTATTCATGAGATAGTCTTTAAGTATCTAGAATGCTTTCTGGCATCTGGCATCCCACTGAAAGCGGATGTTCTTGTGTAATAGGTGTGTAAATGGGTGACACTTATCTACCAGTTGTGCAATGAATCTTTAGATAGATTGAAGTTGTCCTTGTAATGTCCTTAGCTGACTGATGTTCTTTGGAGGTGGCATGTCCATGATTGCTTTGACCTTTGCTGGATCGACCTCAATACCTTTTCTTGAGATGATGTATCCTAGAAGCTTCCCTGAGGTTACTCCAAAGACACATTTCTTTGAGTTGAGTCGAACATGATATTGTTCTAGTCTATCAAATATTTTATCTAATATTTCTAGATGACCTTCTCTTGTGAGTGATTTTGCCAGTAAGTCATCAACATAATCTTCCATTATGGTATGCATCATATCATGGAAGATGGTGGTAATTTCTCGTTGATAGGTCACTCCTGCATTCTTGAGACTGAAAGGCATTACATTCCAGCAGTATGTGCCCCATGGGCATGTGAAGGCTGTCTTATGTTGATCTTCCAGGGCGATCTTTATCTGATTGTATCTGGAAAAACTATCCATGAGTGAAAGCATGGCATGCCCTACTGTTAGATCCACTATGATGTCAATGTTGGGTAGGGGGAAGTCATCTTTAGGACATGCTTTGTTCAAATCTCTGAAGTCAGTATAGATATGGATGCCCCCATTTGGCTTGCCGAAAGGCACAATATTGGATATCCAATCTGTATAATCATTTGGTCTAATAAAACCAACATCTAGGATTTTCTTGAGTTCTGCTTTGACTAATACCGCAATTTGAGGATGCATCTTGTGAAGTTTCTGCTTGACAGGTTTGGCTCCTTCTGCTACGGTGAGGTGATGCATGACCAAATCAGGATCAAGCACAGGCATGTCTGCATATGACCATGCGAAGTTGATCTGACGCTTCTGGAAGAACTCTACAAACTTAGGTTGTTCCTCTGGAGTTAGAAGAGATGCCAGATGTATGTGGTGAGGAGTTTTAGGGGTCCCCACGTTGTATTCTTTTGTTTCCTTGATGAGAATCATTGATCATTCCTGTTGTGTACTAGCAGGGAGAATGTCAAACCTTTCATCCTCCGACGCCTCAGAGAGGTTTTCACCATTGGATACGCTCTTTATTTTTACTTTTGTTGGATCAAACAATGCCACAATTTTTTTTTCACTGGAAGATCCATGTTTTATTGTTATATTTTTGTAGCTGAAAGGTTTGGCATCCGCCCCAAAGTATGATGTGCTATTAAGTTCTATGGCGAATCTAGCTTTGTGATCCCCACTTGGTATGTTATCCCGTAGTTCCAAAAAGTCAATGATCGCCTCATCATTTTGGAAATGGTCAAGACATGGGGGATTAGGTTGGTTCCATTCAATGAGTTCAGGATGAATAATGGGCATTACCTCATCGATTAGGTTAAGTTCATTAGATGTGTCAGTGAGGGTTAAGACGTTGTGGTGAAGGTCATTGATGGTACTCTCCCTATCAGAATCAGGCGTAGGATGGGACGTAGGGTCTGTGGAAGAAGTTTCCAGCTCAGGAACCCAAGAGGTCTTTATCTGTACTTCTCCGTAAACAGGGATGTCTTTGCGGGGTGGAGGTAGTGATGTGTCTTCCTCCTCTGAAGTATTAAGCTGGATGGAATCAAATTCACATTCATGTGAGTCGATTTCTGAGTCACTTTCTAGTATCCGATTACTATACCATACTTGGATGTCCTTTGAGTTAAACACTACAGGTGTGATCGGTTGATGTACCTATGTAGATGAAATAATCGGTGCTACAGGAAGGATTATGGGGATCAATGAATCCGATATGGGGAGTATCGGTAGTGTTGACTCTGTGGCTTCTGCTGGAACCACTGGTGTTGTCAATACTGCTGGGAATTTTGATATAGTTGTTGCTGCTAATGGTGCTATTGATGTTATTGCTGTTGCTGGTGGGATTGCTTGTCTAATGGGTATTGTAGGTGGTTGTGTTGGGATTTTTAGCCTCACTGGGGGAGTTGCTATGGCGTTGGATGCTGCTTTTATAATCAAAGGTGACCTCTTTGTAATAGGCTAATATAGAGGTTTGCTGGGTTTTCTTTTAAATCTTAGCTTAGGAAGGATCTCCTTTTGAAAGCCTAGGCCTGTATTATCCTTGGGCTTTAATTCCGGATGTAGAGGTTCATGTTGTCCTTGCTTGCAAGGTCCCAAAGCACTCTGACCATCGTAACCCATTCTTTGCATAATGAGAAGGCCTTTGCCATACTGATCTGTGGGAAGCTTAGCTTGCGGAATATTGGTGGTGATGGGATCTTTATAGATCCATTCTGCTAAGTCCTCATCTTTGGTCTCTTCTTCTTGACTCTTTCCTAGGATGAAAGGCATCAAAGTACATGCTGACTTGATTAGTGGTGTTTGAAGTAACCGTTGAGGTTTACCATGTGTTCTAGGAGAAGTGGGCATTTGTCCAACACAAAAGAGTTGGCTCAAATTGTATTCCCCAGGACCTTCCTCTACTATTTTCATCTTGAGCTTTTCTTTCTTGGGTATAGTGGTGTTTGAACTGGCAAGAGAGGTTGGACTTATGTATGATGTGGAGGAGATGGCTTCTCTATTGTTAGGAATGGTAATCTTTGGTTGATGACCGATATTATGACAATATGCAAAGGGGTTTGCATCGCCCAGGATTGTAATTTCTACACCATTATGTGGGAACTTGATACACTGATGGTAGGTGGATGGAATGACTTGCATGACATGTATCCAAGGTCTTCCTAACAATAGATTGTATGGCAGAGGAAGGTCCAAAACTTGACAGATAATGTGTTTCACCATAGGGCCCACTCAGATTGGTAGCACCATAGCTCCTTTGGATGAACGTTCGACATCATCATAGGCTTTGATTGCGATCTTCTTGCAGGGATCCACTGATTCTATTGCATATCCCAAAGCTATGACTAATTATAGAGTACAGATATTCAGGCTTGCTCCATTGTTGATCAAGACTCATTTGATCCTATGCTAGTTGATAAACCCTTCAATGTGGAGTGAGGCATTATGAGGTTGCTGGAAGGATGTGTTGTCACTTTCAGAGAAAGTGAGACAAGGTGACGACCTTAGATTTCCAACCAGGGCTTGGAACTGATCTGTATTTAGGCTTGTAGGGACTGACGCCTCTTGGAGAGGTTGATCCAAGATGGTTTTATGAGATGGCAATAGGTGTAATAACTCTAAGATAGATATCAATGCGGACATTTTGTCTAACTGTTCCACAAGGTTATACTACTTTGGGATAGGTGGGGTGCCTTGTGGAGTTGCCTTTATGGTAATCTTGCTGCGACGTGTAACAACATTGCAAGTGGAGCTAGGATTTTTGATGGTTATAGTTGTAATTTGTTCACTGACATCATATAGGTGATTCACAGTATAATTATACATGGCTTGTGTATAATTGGTGGTATCTGTGTTTCTCCCTAAAGTGGAAGGACCCCTTTGATCATGTGATGGAAGTGGGTTTTTAAACATGAGATGATAATTGTTTGTTGTCTTTGGATCATGTCCTTCAATTTCAATTTCACCTCGGTCAATAAGATCTTGAATAAGATCTTTCAATCTGTGACAATTGCTTGTCTTATGTCCTTTCCCTTGATGGAAATCACAATGTTCAGTATCCCTCCACCATGAAGGTTTGACTTGAGGTTCATAATTTGATGTTTTGGGTAAGGTTACCAGATTTTGAGAAACCAGTTGTCGTAATACCGTTTCGATGGGTTCCCCTAAGGGAGTGTATGTTCACTTTGGTTTTTGTTGACGCGGTCTGGGTTCATCTTGAGATGTGATGCGGCCTTGATTTGGAGGAGCAACTGTGTTAGTCTGAGGTGGGGGATTCTGTCCTGCAAATCAAACTACAGGTTGTGCACTTTTGATAGTTCTTGCATCCACAACCCCATCATTGACCATATTTTTGTTTTTGTTCCAGAAGCTTGGTTTGTCACTATTGAAACGTGGGCGAGGGCCATCCTTTGGTTCATTGTAGATTTTTATAAATCCTTTCTTGATGAGAACCCGCTCACATTTTAAGCCTTTGGTGATCATGTCATTGAAAGAGTCCATGTCTTTTACGTCCCGGTGAAATTCCATTTCTTCATTTAAGTTGGAAATAAATATTTTCACTAGTTCATGTTCAGGTAACTGAAGAGAACGCCTGCTAGACATTTGATGCCATTGTTGCAGAAAGACTGAAAAATAGTTCACCTGGTTTTTGTTTAGTGTTACATAGATCATCCATGGTGATATCACGTTCAATGTTGTGTGAGTAACGTGCCAAGAATTTATGGACTAACTCTTCAAATGTCCTAATGCCACCTGGTAATTGGGAAAACCATGATGTGGTTGTTCCTCCCAAGCTTTGGGGAAAAAGTCGCATTAGGTATGTATCCTCGTATGCCACTTCGAGGCAAGCTGAATGAAATTCTCTAACATGATCACGAGGATGTCCTTTTCCTCTATACTTTTCGAACTTGGGTGTTTCGAACCCTCGTGAAAAAGGTGGCATATGAAGATTCTTATCAAAGGGATAGGGACAAATGTCATTGAGTGAAAATTGATTGGTTTTTACACCACTATGAAGTTGTTAGGCAAGATTTTTGACTTGTTGCCGCAACATTTCTATTTCACTTGGAGGAGGAGGTGGGGGATTACCTTGATGATAGTTGTATGTAATGTGCTCTCGACCTCTTTCATCCTCATTATGACTTTGATGTTCTGATGCTTGTCTTAGTTGTGCAAGGTCAAAGTCAGAGGGGAGTTTGGCTCCTTCTTGAGCAAGTTTTAAAAAGTGAGCATCAACATTACTCTTGAGTATTTCATCAAAAAGCCCTTTGAAGAGAGGGTTGTGTTGCACCCTTTCTATTGCCGTAGGAGTAGGAGTGCCTGGATTGTCATCATTTACGTTTCCTCCAAGGGCTTCTTGGAATTCATTGATATTTTCCTCCTCTTCCTCTTCAATTTCTTGTTGTCTAGACCTGGACCTGGTATGAGCCATTTTGTTTACAAGTTTTTGTTGAAGTTGGGTGAAAATGATGATGAGTTGTTGATGAAATGAGAGATTTATGGTTGGTGAAATGTTTTGCATACGAATCTCGAGCACTTTAGAGGTAAATGTGACCAAAGTTTTCTTCTTGATTTGCTTGTTGTGTTTGATTGACAAAGTTTGATGTGATAAGGTTTAGAGAAATCTGAGATGTATTATAGACTCAACTACCTAGTAATGAGAGGATTGCACTCATAGACTAGTTTTAACCTGCGTAGAAATGCCTCATAGGATGAGTTTATCCTAGATGTAGAGACACTCTAAAAAGTGATGTATTGTGTTTGATTCAAGCAATATCAAAAATAGAACTTAGGATTAAAATCTGTTTAATGTTTTGAGAGTTGGAATGGATTTGATGAGATGTGAATGTGATAATGAATGAAATGTTTTAACTTCAATAAAAGCTTCGTGTCACATATGGGACAAATTCTTCTTCTTCTCTTTCAGGAGTTGGTGGTTCTTCCCAAGCTACGTTATATGTGATGCAAATGTCTGGAAAGAAGTCAGGATTGATCTTCCCTCCTTTGTTTTTGTGATAACTCAAAGCTCTATATTGCATAAAAGCTCGGTGGTTTAATGACTCTTGATCAAATTTGTTTGATTTTCCTTGAAGATAAAGACACATGTGACGTAGAAAAACTCTATGAGAGACAAAGTTTTGTCTATTTAGATAGAATAATTTCCTCCTTTTGATTAAAGCCTTTGAGCTTAATGGTCTTCTTTTCAAGTTGATGTGTTGATGAAGAATGGTCATATAATTTGATACTCTTGCTTTTTGTTTTTGATCTTTTTTTTGGTGGTGTTTGAAAATGTTTATGTTGGATGAATACTTGTTCTTGGAATTTGATTTTTTGATTTTTCTTTGACAAGAAAACAAAGCAAGCACACAAACACAAGAATGTTGCCTCAAAAGGCACCAATAAGTATGGGTCTAGATCAACCCAATCCTTGGACTTTTTAATGACCCTTGCCTTTAAATGTATTTTAGGTGTTTTCTAAAGCCTAAAGTCAGCTCAATTTGCACTGGTCTTGACTCAAAACGAAAACAATTCAAACACTCTTTATCCCTAAGGTCAAATGGCCAGTTATGATAAATTCAGCCCACATCTTGATATTTCTTCAACTTTGGTACTACATACCTTATGAATCCCGTCGTGGCAAGTAACGATGTGATATACTAAGTCTTGCACAAGCATAACAAATAGATGATCCCTATGATGGGGGAGTCATCACTTTCATCAAGCCACAAGTGACTTTTCAAAAAGCTATGTTTCTACTCAAGGAAATATGTATGGTGAGTATCTTGGGAGCAAAACCATCTATGCTCTTGCACTGAATTATATCACAAATATCCTCAATCAAGTGGGCTACTACTTAAATGGTGTTTAATAATGTTAGATGTTTTTGGACATAAGTTCATTCTGCAGGCACTCACTTAAGAGCCTTGTAACTTGTGGTGGGGCCCATTTGTCCTTTCGGCAAGTTACACTGTAGGAACAGCTATACCCAAGGCTACAACTTTCGCTCTCACTTGATTTCTATAGTGGCTCGAAGGATTTACCATGCAAGGTTGTTCCCAAGAGTGATGTGTCTCTTGGCAGGCCTCTCTTATAAAATATGAGTGTTACTAACACTTTTCTTTTGCACCTAGGACTACAAAAGCCAAGGGAGAGGATAGTGTGTGTTAGAAGTAGTACCACTCGACAAACTTTGCACAAGTGTGCCAATCATGAAAATAACTTGTTCTTTTTAACCCATCATCACAATGTGTTTTAACTATTTGGAGATGTTGCTCCAACCATCATGGTGTTCTTTTTAACTTCAAAGGAAAAAATGTTTGAGTAAACTAGAATTTGAAATCCTAGTCAACTTAATTTGAAACACGTATGGATGAAGTAAATCACTTTGCAAAATGAGACAAATGGATTGTTCCTTTTATTTGCACCAAAATTTGAAGTGTTGATTGTGAATTTTAGTTTGATGCAAGAAATAAATTTTGTCTTGTTGATTTTAAGCACCAAAAGAAAAATTAGGCCTAACTTGCAAGAAACAAAGTTTGTGTTGTGAATTTTTAGAGCATCAAGGGAAGTGAACGTAACTTGCAAGGAAATAAAATTTGCTTGTAAGTTTAAAAGCACCAAAAATGAAGTGAGTCTATCTTGCAAGAAATGAAGATTGTTTTTAAAGCACCAAAAAGAAGTGTTTTTGACCTTTTAAGCTAAAAAAAGAGTTATTCTAAAACCTGTACATGAAGTGAAGCAAACAATTAGAAAAAACGGAAAGCATGGTGGGCTTCTACAAGCCTAAGAAAATTTATATTCTTAGTTACATGGTCTTTTTTACAATGTTTTGTTACAATAGCGCTACTCTGTGTTCAAACAGAAGCGCTACTTAACACAAATGTGCTACAAGGAAGACAAAAGCGCTAAAGTAGGATATTTGTGCTGCTGGTCAAAAGCGCTAAAACCTAAACAACAACGCTAATTAAGAGACAAAAGCGCTAGAGAATATGTAAAAGTGCTATACTTTAGACAATAACGCTATTGTATAAACAAAAGCACTAAAAGACTAAATGACTATAGCGCTGGAGTGTGAACAAAAGAGCCGAAGCGCGACCTGTGTGTCAAGCTAAACATTCAAACAAGTTAGTTTGTTAAAAACAATTGTTTTTGGGTGTTTGTTGTTCACGTCGGGTTCACCAAATGATGCTCTGCAAGATGGACAAGTTAGTTAGGATAAACACAACACAAGAAACAAAAGAAATCAATTGTTAGATGTTAGTGTTAGAAATCACCAATTAAAAACTATCCTAAGCAAGCATATCAAGAAAGATACTACTAAACAAAAAGAAAGCTTAAGGAATCTACAAAAAGTAACTAAACTTCTCCATATGCTCTCTACCATGCTGGTAGCTTCTCCTTCCTTGTTCCTCTCCTCTCCAAGTTCCAAATTAGTGTAGCTCTTAGCAGCTTTTTGCACTATGGATGCTTATGGAGGTTCAAGATTGTGGATGATTACTCTAAATGCTATGCAAGCATGAATAAACTAGAAATGAGATTATTATCTAATCTAGTGTTGATTTTAATCCAAAAGAGTGAATATGAGTAAGATATGCTAAATGCTCTCTAAAATTCTCTATAACTTAGATGCATACAAGTTTTCAGGATCTGAATTATGAAGAAATGGGCTCTATTTATAGGAAAAATGGAGCAATGGATGGTTGAGATTGAGTAATCTCAACAAGGGTAAGGATTGAATGATATTCAATCCATGTGATGGCTTTCAACCCAACCCCAGGATGACAAGTGTCAATGTGAGATAGGTTGAGAGGAGAGGGAATAAGTATTAAATGTTTGACATGACCTGAGAGTTAACTTGAGAGTTAAGGTCAAGGTTAGGTTGAATGAATAATTTCTTTATTCAAAGAATAAAGCTTTTATCCAATGGATAAACTCTTGAGCAATGGCAAAAGGGATAACCATGGTCAAAGCAATAAATGTTTGAGGAGACACATGAGTGCAAGTTGAATTAACCATAAATGGTTATGTAAGAGCCATTAATGGTCATGTAAGAGCCATTAGTGGTTTTGGAAGACTTTAGAGGTTAAATTGTTGAACACACAAAGCATTAAATGCTTTTCAAAGACTTTGAAGTCTTTGAGAAGTGACTCCAAGTTGCTTAGGAATGTGACAATAATTAGGGGATGGATTAGGTTAATTAGGAAGGGGTTAGAAAAATCTAGAAGGGGGTTAGGATTGCAAGTGGATTTGGTGGGTGAGGGAAAATAGGATTTTTATTAAAATAAAATTCATTTATTTCAATTTGTGGTGCAAGTTGCATTTGTAGGAAAATGAAAGTGGGGGGGGGGGGGGGGGGGGGGGGGAATAAATGATTTAAATAAATGTTTTATTTAATTTATTTAGAAGAGGAAAAGGGGTAAATGAAATAAATACGATTTATTCATTTAATTGATTGTGAATTTGGTTTAATGAATTAATTAAAATAAATTGAATAATTTATTTAATTAATAGAAGAATGTTTGAAGATGAATTAATTAAATATTAATTTAATTAACTGATGGCTTAGTGGATTTTTTATCAAATAAATAGCAAATATTCATTTAATTAAAATAGACAGATTTATGTGACTACATTATGCATTGTCATATTATTAGGATATAGCATAGAAACATATTAAGAATTTTGCTACATAATTCATCTATTTTAATGAATAAGGCTTTGGCCAAAGTACTTTCAAACATGGATTTTCCCAAAAAGAGGATCATCCTTCTCAGTTTACTCATATTTGGCACCCCTTCACAGAAACATAGCTTACACAAATAAGACAATCAAACATTCATATGCCAATGAACCTATATAATGCATCTTTCATCATGCCAAGGCATATTTTTTGAGTTTATTTCATCAGATTTCATTACATGGTTGTTATGTTTGTGCATAAGACTTAGATTGACTACATGATTATTATTATTCAAAATAATGTCCAAAAGTTCTCTATATGGTTTGTTTATATGCATTTATTCACACATTTATCTATATGGATATTTGTATGCAACTTCTAATACATCTATCTATATGGTTGTTCATATATAATTTCTGATACTTTCAATCTAAACGATCATTAGTATGCATGATTAGACATATTGCAAATTTTATTTAAGAATAATAATGCATTTTTAAAGAATGTATGACACATGTATGTGTATACATATAATATACAAATATATGTGCATACAATCTAAAATTAAACAAGTAATTTAAAATATTAAAAAAATGGAGCAATACGATATAAAATACAATGAAAGTTAATATAATATGAAGTTGTCTATTATGTTTAGTCTTTCAAGATTTTTGCTTATGTATAATTGAATTAAAGACTACCTATCCTTTTCAGGTTAGTGTGAAGCTGACAATAGAATGTCAGTTGATAACTAAAAGGTGATGCACATAGTTTCAGTATGCAGAGAAGATAAATTTGGTTTATTGTTTCATTTGTTTATTCTATCTATTCCTTGTTTATGCTTTCTATATTGAAGAATGGTTTACTTTACAAGTTTTTGGAATTCATAATAATAGTATTGATTCATCTACATTCAGGTTTGTTTTTTTGTAGTTATCTACATATAAGCATATGCAAATATTGTAAGGATCTTCATATTATTAGAATATTAAATTACATAAATACATTGAATCACACACATAAATTAAATTACATTAAAGAAATTTGCTCAAATAAATAAGAATAGAGACATGATATTAGATTTCAACATAATGTCAAGTACTTAAGTTTAATATAAGCAAAATCTAAGGAACTATTTCCTTTATAGGTGACCATAAGGTCGAATACAATAATACATAATGTAAATAGTTGATGCTAATCTTGGAAGGAGATCCAACCACATCACACACAAGAACATTGTCAGAGTGCTTTACCGCCAAACCACAAAGAAATTATGCTTCCTTGGAGTTCTTCATAACACAAAGAACCACCAATCCTACATGAGGATGTCTAGCAACTCAAAACTTGTAGGGTGATGGAATCTAGTACAACATAGTGTATATGAATTCTAAGATGCTAATGTACCAATACTATGATATGGAAGAGAGTTTAAAATATAATGATTCAAATAATAAGTATATACTAAGAGATCAATCATTAAGCTTTGGCCAAAGCACTTTTTGAGTCAAATATTGACAAATAAGTTAAAGTAGAGATTAAGCCTTCTCTGGAAACTTACTCTTCTCTATGCTCCATATTCAACACTCGTCCAACATACAATTAATACACACTAAATACATGTATAATACATCTATTCAAACATGCATACAAATACATAAATAACATACATTGTACATAAGAGAATACAAGACAAACAAGAGTACATATTTGCATATGAGTGCAATAGTCTAGGCATATTCACTAGTCAATAAAAGCACTCATTGGCTTATAGAAGCATCTACTTATGTATCATCATTTGACAATAAAATTCATGCATGAAAACCAATTCAAGCATATTGTTACATAAGAATCTAAATGCGATGTTTTCCAATCTTGCTCAAAATGCACAAATAAACATACAATTGCTTAGATAAATGAACGAGAAAATTGCAGGAGGATACAAGTGCATTAATCTATGCACTATAACTTGATAACTAATTGGAGATCATATTACCATTTTAGATCACCGTTATTTCAAAATATTGATGATTCTAACACATTTCATATATAAATGGTAACTTTTCATGAATCGCTACTAAGCAATGTTGCACAACAACATATATTTTTAAGTAGATCGATACAAAACGATGGTTACTATATATGAAAAGTACCAAATATAAATTATATATTCAAAAGATATAAGAAGCTAAGAATGCAATATATAGCAATACTCGAATTGTTTGACAAAAAGTGTTAACGTAACACAATCTTATGGAATGCAATGGTTGCAGGATATGCACAAAATGGATTTGGTAGAAGGTCTTCAAAATTTACATGAAGTTCATATTAAATTTGTGTACCCACTGATGCCACGATGGAGGTTGGAAAAGTGAAAGATATTGCATGAAAATATGAAGGATCGATTTTAAGCCAAGCGAAAGGGTTAGATATTTCAATCATTAGTGAGTGCATATACTAAAACCCTTCATACCTGCATCTAAATTGATGTTGCAAACACATAGATAAAAAAGGAAAAAAACGGATTTGTTGAATTGTCTTCAGAAACTTTCAAACATTAGCAATTTGCAGATCCATGATGTTGGTGAGCATTTTCCTAGCTTGCGCCATACTGGGAACTTAGAAAAAGTGTATGGACGTTGAGCAAGGCATAAAAGATAAAGGAATTTAAACCATAATAGTCATGGATATTGTGGTAGATTCATTTTGCATAAAGAAAAGAATATAGAGTCTATTATTACTCAATGGTAGAAATATGTTTTAAGATTCTAAAATTTTATGAAGGAATGGATTGTAGAATAACAAAATAATATTAATCTATTCTATAATAATCGTTTCTTATGAACTTATCTCAGAAACTACTGCATTAACATAATCAACACACAAAAGTGTTCTTTTTAAAAACTTATATCTGTTGAAAATTAACTATAATACTTGACAATATATTTACAATAACATGATAAATAACTTACCTCCTGAGCTTGTTTTGGGTTACTTTCCCCTCCTATTTCTTTTAATGGAAAAACAAAAATATCGAACCCCAAAAAAACCACAGTACAATGTTTTTGAAAGATGGGGAAAACTAGAGTGCCCCATCATCCATTGCCAATTATGTAGATACACATCTTCACCCATTATATGTCCTCCCTCCCATCATGCCAAAGCACCCAAATTTGCTCTCTCCATTCTTCGTTGTCCCAAAGACTCTCCGTTAACCTCAAAATAGTTTATCTCATTCCTAATAATTTGTTTTCTATATCTCATTTTTCCTCAAATCAACATTTTTCATTCCCTTTTTTGGAACCAATCTCAAATGGATTACGATGTTACACTTGACTTGGTAATTTGTTGAACTATTTTTTAATGACCACTAACTAAACCATTTAAAATAATCCCTCTTGTTATTTTACTTTAACGGATTTTTCGTTATTGAACTCCACTTCTCCCAATGTTTAGAAAATCCAAAAGCATAAATTTTAGATGTTTGGCTAAGTACATGTGTAAAGCATGCATCATGTTTTCCTAAAATGTTTCTAAATGCCACTTCTTTTGCAAAAACTAAATCCTAAGTTTTAGTCTCCCCATGATCTCCTTGCCATCATTATTGTGTGGGATTTGATAAATATAGTTTCAAATAATAATCCAATTCAAGATAAAATGGTCATAAATAATTAAGCTAATACAAAAATTAAATAATTTTATTTACTAATATTTTGGGTTGTGACAAAAATGTATATAAAAATAACAAAGTGTTTTTATACATATTTGTATATGTTTATGAATATATATATTCTGTAATTCTATTAAAATGGTGTGTTGTTAGTCAATCAAATGATCTCGACCGATTTTAAAACAATATCAAGGAAGATTAGCACAAATGAGCAACATAAAAAACCATAAAAATTCCCTTATGATGCTCCTTATGCCATTTTATCTTCGTTGTCCTTGTTCTCCTCACAATATCGTTGCTTCAAGATTGACAAATGAAGATTTGGAGAGATGGATGGAGTTGTGAATGCGGATTGGTCTCATTTGCATAACAAAAGGCGAATTGATGGGTGTTGATTTGAACATGGTAAGGGTGCTAAGGAAATGATTATGCTCTCAAAATAACAGCATAAGGATGCAATGGAAGTGGATATGGAATTAAACTAACAACATAAGATTACTAATAAAGTGGATGATTTGAGATGAATGGAGGCTCCAATTTATGGACTTTGGGGATTCAAAATGGACAGTCAAAATTGAAAGTTAAATGAAGGGTTGAGATTGAAGGTGAGGAGATGAGTTGGATTAGATTCATAGCCTTGTGACAAGTGTCACAAAGGGTAGACTTTGGGAAGAGGGAAAAGTGTGCTCACACATGTGTGAGAACCTCTTGGGAAGAGCACATGTCATGGGGAAGAGGGTAAGATGTGCTGACACATGTGTGAGAAAATCTTGGAAAGATCACGAGTTTGACAAGTGGAACCACTTTTATCAAAGTGTAAGGGCTGTAGGAAGGGGGGTTATGACATGTAGACTAAAAGGGAAAGGTTTAGGGTTGCTCCATGGGGAAGAGTATTCTCACACATGTCTGAGCACCCAAGGGTCAAAGGTGAGGTAGAGATGGTGAAACGACTTGTGAATGCAAGTCATTTATGAGGGGAGTCACATGTGGACTTAGGTAGGTGTCTAATATTTAAAAATAGGATAAATGTTAATAGGGATTAGGCTTTGGTTAATTAGCTTAATGAAGGGGATTAAAAGGTGGGTTTGTAGGAATTGCCAAATTAATTTAATTGATTAGAAATTAATTAGATGATTGGAATATTACCTAAGGTTGAATTTGATTTAGTGAAATAAATCAAACTTTAGAGGAAATGAGACATATATAATTAATTAATTAATTATATGGATGGAAAGGGAGAACTAATTGAATATGATTTAATTAATTTGGGAATAGTAAAGGGCTAACATGATTAAATTAATTAATTATACAATGTAGGGTAATTAATTAAATATTAATTAATGTGTCTACATTTTGCCCCTCTTTGGTGTTAGAAATATGCCTCGAATTCTCCTGACCAGTGTTTGGTTTGATCGGTGTAACTTACCCCGATGGAACCCTCTTCTTGTGATCGGCTATCAGGTGAGCAAGTTGAGTAGATCTGATGGTTGGGCGAAAAGATCCAATGGATGTCGCTATACCACGATGGGAAGATGATTGAAATGTTATCAATCGTGGCTTGGCAACTAAGTGATGGGTCCCGACAACAGAGCACTCAAGCTAAGTTAACTAGTGAGCAAGTCCAGGATGATTGGACAGTGATCAAGGTTGATCCAACAATGATCGCTAGGTCGCGATGGGAAACTTCTCATTGGAATATCCCTCATGACATGGCGACCAAGTGGGTGGACCCGACAGGTGAGTGACCCAGGTGAGTTAAAGGCCGTGCAGATCGTAGATGATCAGACAGTGACCATAAAAGATCCGATGGTGGTCGCTAGGTCGCGATGATAAATTGCTTGTTAGAATATCCATCGTGACCCAGTGACAAAGAAGAATTCTAGGTGGTTAGTGAGGCTGTGCTAAGGTGTCAGGGAAAGGACCTAGAAACCAATCAGGGGGTGCCACGTGGTAGAGCACAGAAAGCAATCAAGGAAGATTGAATGATCGGAAGAACTGGTTGTTTGCTACGTCGATGCTTGATGAGGTCACCTTCAGCGATTGGGTTGATGTCGCCTGGACCGAAGACTAGTAGGCAGACACTTAGATTATTTCTGTCGATGTATTTGAATACGAACCGACCTGTCTTCCGGATGAATGTGGGATAATATGTTTTCCATGAATTCATGAATGAATAGGCTGTTACTAGATGGTTATGCTCCAAGGCCGATTGGTTTGGTAGATGGCGGTTGCCAGAGATGTAACCGATGAGCAGATGGGTGTGCATAAATACTGTGGTGGTAGCTGAAGAGAAAAAAATGGAAGTTGTAGAAGTCGAGCCAAGTAGAGGTGTGTGCATATTGTGAGAACATAGTCCATAAAAGAGGATCTAAGTACTATATTGTAACCGTGTTGTTTATTGAATAAAGGGATCTCTTTTTGGTGGTGGGTTTTTTACCCATAAGGGTTTTCCCATGTATATCTGATGTCTTTCTCTGGTGCTATTCTGTCTGGTTAATCTTAATCTTCTGTCCGTGTTTATCTTAATGTATTGCAAACTAAAATTAAAATACTTCCTTGCTTGCAAATCCCCTTAGAATTGACATCAGGAGAGCATTTTCCGTGCACTGCTTTCCTTACAAGTGGTATTAGAGCCATTTAGTTGTGTTATCCTTGTCGAGAAGGGCTGTTTGGTGTCAATTCTGTTTTCAGTGGGAGTCTGGCAGAGTATTTTGTTTGAAGATTGAGATGACAAACAACTCTGGATGAGTGGATATTGAGAAGTTCAATGATTCAAACTTTGAGTTGTGGAAACTCAAGATGGAAGATTTGCTAGTTGATCGAGATCTGTGGTTTGTTGTGTCTGGACAAAAACCTTCAGGCATGAGGTAAGAAGAGTGGGATCTTGCAGATAGAAAAGCCAGATGATTTATTAGACTCTATTTGGTAGACTCTATTATATTAAATGTTCATGAGGAAAAGACTGCACATTTTCTGTGGAAGAAACTTGGAGATATCTATAAGGGGAAATCTTTGGTAAACAATTTGTTCCTGAGGAAGACGTTGTATTCCTTGATAATGGATGAGGGTACATCTGTTGCAGATCATCTGAATGTTTTCAACATGATGTTTGCTTAGCTAACTTCCATGGAAGTCAAGATTGATGATAATGATCGATGTATGCTTCTGTTGTGTTCTTTTCCTGACACATGGGATCATCTGGTAATGGCCATTAGAAGCACAACAACCACTTTCAAGATGGAAGAAGTGGTTGCTTCATTGCTGTCAGAAGAAACACGAAGGAACTCTCCTGAGATGGTCAAGGAGGCCCTTGATGTTTGTGCAGAGGATAAGAAGTCTAAATCCAAGTCAGAGGAAAGTTCTGGTCTTGTAAAAAAGTCCAAAGCGAAGTGCTGGAATTGTGGGTAGGTTGGTCATATTCGGAAGGATTGCAAAGAGAAGAAGAAAGGAAACAAGAGTTCTTCAAATTCTTTGTCTTGTGCATCCTCACAAAATGTGGATGGAGATGCCTTCTGAGTTTTTTTGACAAGACAAACATCTGGTGGTGTCTGGTTCTGTCATGATGCCATGTTAGACTAGGTACCATGAGTCTTTGGCAGTGATGAAAATTCATCATTTGATGGCGGATGATCTTCATGTGACTGAAGATGCTAACATCTTGAGGATTCATAAGTCCTGGTAGAGATGTTGTTTTCCTTAGTTAGGATGTGTTATATTATGTCTGGGTACACTCTTGAGATGCATTTAGAGTTGTGACATAATATGGTTATGTTTATACAGAGCATGTAATCTCTTTGAAAGAGATGTTTTAGATCATGTTTGTCATGTTTAGATTCCTGATTCTGCAGTTGGAAATTTTGACAATGATCTGGTTTTTGTTTCTATAGTTTTGAGTACATTGATCATATTGTTTGATACTTCATGATAATGTGGTTATGCATTTGGAGGTTGGCAGGTGTTGATCAGTTACGGGTGCTCATGGATACATGGAAACAATAGATGATGCTATCTTTCTCTTGTGGATAGAGATGTATGTGTTGGAATGTTTAATAGGTTCAACTGAGATGCATTCATTTGTTATAACACAGTTGACATTTAAGAGGTGGTTATAGAAGGGCATGATACAGGGTGTTGTGAAGACTTGTTTGCAACAGTATTGGGAAAGCTCTTGGTATAAATATTTATTCACTTCTATGTGATGTTGTGAACGGTTATTTTTCAACTTTGACATTATCTATGTAGTGGAAGCTTTTTGGTGTTTATTACATGTGAATCTTGAGTAACAGGTTGTACATGTTAATGTTGTAAAATTCA
The DNA here is from genome assembly GCF_030272615.1 of Cryptomeria japonica. Lineage (NCBI taxonomy): Eukaryota > Viridiplantae > Streptophyta > Pinopsida > Cupressales > Cupressaceae > Cryptomeria > Cryptomeria japonica. The sequence goes on along the minus strand of NC_081410.1, from coordinate 377,654,241 downwards.
GTTTGGTATATCTTAAGGGTATGTGTAGCTGGATGTGCTAGCACTTGCTATGAGTGTTATTCTAGCTATGTTTGTGACAAATGTTGGTACATTCGGTTAGTTTTTGGATCATGAGTTTTGTGTGCTTGGGAGACAAAGTTGAAATTTTCTCAATGGATAGCTTCTATGTATGTCCTATTGTAGTGGCATGGTAGAAGGTGGAAGTGTTCATGAATGAGATGAGACTACTCTGCATTGGTGCACATATTAAATTTTGTTTTTTGATCGAGTGGTATATCAATATTGATGGACTTTAGAGTCCATGGTTCTTAGTGAAATCTGTAAGTGTTCGAAATGGTAGACAAGTTCAGTAAATTCCTTGACAAGTGGGAGATTGTTGGAAATATGCCTCGAATTATCCTGACAAGTGTTCGAGTTGATCAGTGTAACTTACCCTGATGGAACCCTCTTCTTGTGATCAGCTATCGGGTGAGCAAGTTGAGTAGATTTGACGGTCGGGCGAAAAGATCCAACGGGTGTCGCTATACCATGATGGGAAGATGACCAAAATGTTATCCATTGCGGCTTGGCGACTAAGTGATGGGTCTTGGCAAGAGAGCACTCAAGCGAAGTTAACTGGTGAGCAAGTCTAGGATGATTGGATGATGATTAAGGTTGATCCAATGGTGATTGCTAGGTCACAATGGGAAAGTGCTCGTTGGAATATCCCTCACGACATGGCGACCAAGTGGTGGGACCCAACAGGTGAGCGACCCAGGTGAGTTAAAGGTTGTGCAAATCGTAGATGATCGAACCACAATCGCAGAAGATGTGACGGTGGTCTCTAGGTCGCGATGGGAAATTGCTCGTTAGAATATCCATCGTGACCCAGTGACAAAGAAGAATTTTGAGTGGTTAGTGAGGTCGTGCTAAGGTGTCAGGGCAAGGACCCTTGAACCAATCAGGGGGTGCCACATGGCAGAGCACAGAAAGAGATCAAGAAAGATCGAATGATCGGAAGAATTGGTTGTTTGCTATGCCAATGCCGGATGAGGTCACCTTTGGTGATCGGGTTGATGTCGCCTGGACTGAAGACTAGTAGGCGGACACTTGGAATGTTTCTGTCGATGTATTTGAATACGAATCGACCTGTCTTCCAGATGAATGTGGGATAATATGTTTTCCATGAATTCATGAATGAACAGGCTATTACTAGATGATTATGCTCCAAGGATGACTGGTTTGGCAGATGGCGGTTGCTAGAGATGTAACCGATGAGCAGATGGGTGTGCATAAATACTGTGGTGGTAGCCGAAGAGACAAAAATAGAAGTTGTAGAAGCCAAGCTGAGTAGAGGTGTCTGCATGTTGTGAGAACAGAATCCATAAAAGAGTATCTGAGTACTTTATTGTAACCGTGTTGTTTCTGAATAAAGGGATCTCTTTTTGGTGGTGGGTTTTTTACCCTTAAGGGTTTTCCCACGTATATCTGATGTCTTTCTCTGGTGCTATTTTGTTTGGTTAATCTTAATCTTCTGTCTGTGTTTATCTTAATGTATTGCAAAATAAAATTAAAATACTTGCTTTCTTGCAAATCCCCTTAGAATTGATGTTAGGAGAGCGTTTCCCGCACACTGCTTTCCTTAAATTTGGTATAGCATCATGAATTGATGTTATATCAAAGAAGAGTAAAAAAATGGATAGAAAAAGAAAAGGATTAGTAGCATGATGCCCCAGTCACTAGTGGGTTGGGGAAGGTGACAAGGAAGTGTGGTATGCCCCCTCAAGAGGACATGTGGGTTCCAAGAACAAGGGCGTTCTCTTGAAATGGATAGGAGGACTAGTATAGGATGAAGGAAAAGGGGAGGGATAGGTAAGGTGGATAACTTGGAGTCTCAAGGGAAAAGGTGAGACATAATAAAAAAGGATATGATGGGTTGAATGGAAAGCTCGTGAATGAAGATGATGAGATTGTTTTCATGCATTATGTGGAGAGCAATCCTAGGTTCAATATTGCAAAGGAGTATTGACACCGCTGATTATAAGAATCATGATGTTATGAAGATCCCATGCATAGACTAGAATCGTAAACAATAAGTTATCTCGATGCACACAAGTTCTCAAACACCTGTGATGGTGTAAATGTGAGACTTGTTGGATCGTACAAGAGAAACCATCAAACACGTCATACCATAAAAACTATGCCCCAATGTATACCAACCTAGACATACCAAGATAGAGAATGATTAAGGCATACATGAATAGGTATTGTCATAGGACACAAAATAAAATCAAAGCAAAAAGATCATTCAAGCAAACAACTCATTTGGCCAACAAACATCTCTTGCCAAGAGTAGGATATGGATTTGGATAAACTATCAAACATGCAATGAAAGCATCCCTATGGGCATTTATGATGGGATATATTGATGGGAGGCAATGGATAAGCTGATTGGGAGAGACACTAGGCAAGAGGATCTTTGCTAGGATTTTTGAACACATTTTGGATAGGTGTTTGGATTGCGCACAAGTCAAGATATGCTCATATTGGTGGGAAGCTTAGATTTAATGGGAAATCTTAGTGTACTAGGGAAAAACTCAGTTTAATGTGAATATGCTTATTCATAGCAGTGGATTAACTCATCATCTCAATGTGAGGAAGAAGGCGATGGAGGACCAATGAAAGGATGTGAGAGTATGATCAGGGCAAAGAGTGTCTGCACGGATAGGAGATGGGTGATAGGTATAGCGGGGATGAATGACATAAGAGATGTGGATACAGGCTAAAAGTGATGCAAGTAGGAGTGATGAGTGTCCAAACAGATGGTGGATTTGACTTATTTACCTTGACACCTGAGAACAGGTTTTCACCAAGGTACTTTCCCATAGCACCATAGAGTGGTTTTCATTGATGGATAAAATAAATTTTCTTTACTTTTTTGCATTTTTATTTTTTTTTGTATTTTGCAATTTTTTTATTTTTCTACTTTTTGACTTTTAAAGATTTTTTTGCTTTTTTTTTTTGGATTTTTTTGCTTTTTGATTTATTTATTTATTTATTTTTTTCACTTCTGAAAGTTGGGATTCCCTGAAGATTTAAGCATAGAATCTCTTTTTATGGATGATATTCAGTGGTTCATCCAACGATTCTCCTTCAGGTGTAGCCAATTAACAAGCTCTAGAGCCATATTTAGCAATGATAATATATGGTCCAAGCCAATTAGGCTCAAAATTGGCCTTCTTTTCACGATCCTGAAGATTCTTTTGATTTTCCATATGGACAAGGTCACCGATGTCAAACTCTCGGGTCTTGATCTTCTTGTTATAATTGAGTCAGAGGCGATTCTGATAAACCTAAATATGATCCAAAGCCTTGAGACATCATTTGTCTAATAATTCAAGCTCTTGTATTCTAGCCACTCTATATTCTTCATCAAGAAGAATATCTTGCAGGGACACCCGAAGTGAGGGGATCTCGATCTCAAGAGGGAGGATGGATTTTGAGCCAAAGACTAGGGAAGATGGTGTGGCTCCTATGGGTGTGTTAATTCTTGTGCGGTAGGCCCAAAGGGCAGGATGGAGTTACAAGTTCCAACCATGGCTAGCTTCATTGACTGTCTTTTTGAGGATTTTGATAGGAGTTTCATTCAAAGCCTCAACTTGACCATTACCTTGCGGGTAGTATGGAGTGGAAAAGTGATGTTGGATGGAAATTTTTTGGCATATTTCTTTGACATCCTGATTCTTGAAGGGTCTACCATTATCTATGATGATAACCTTAGGGATTCCATATTGGTAGATTAGGTAATTCAAAATAAATTTAGCAATCTATTTTTTGGTGGTAAAGGTGAGTGGTATGGCTTCCACCCACTTGGTGAAGTATTAAGTGGTGGTGATTTTGAATTTATGGCCATTGGATGAGGTGGGATGGATTTTACCATTAAGATTGAGCCCCCATTGTGAGAAGGGCCAGGGTGTAATGAGTGGCTGCAAATCTTGAGATGGCACATGTATCTTATCACCATGTTTATGACAAGGCACACATTTCTTGACATAGTGATATGCATCTTGTTCTATTGTAGGCTAGTAGTATCTAGTGCATAGTAGATTCTTATCCAGAGTGAGGTTTCTTGAGTGTGCCCTACACACACCTTCATGTACCTCATATAATGCTTGTTCAAACTCCTCTTTGTCTAAACACCTTAGGAGGGTTCCATCGAAGTGCCTTTGAAATAGGGTATCTCCAAGGATAGTGTAATAGGAAGATCAATGAATGAAAGCCTGTTGTTGGGTTTTAGTAAGATGAGGGGGGATGGTATTGTTGTGAAGGTAGACATAGGTCTCTTGATACCAGGGAGAGTCAAGACCAATAAAGACACACACCATGTCAGATTCAAGGACATCGTATGTTGGGACCAAGAGGTGCTCAACTAGGAACTCACACTGTTAACTATTTTTTGACATGTGCAATAAGTAACTAATAGTATCCATGACATCAACAACTCTATTATTTTTCTAAGGAATCTGCTCAAACTGGATGGAAGAAAAATGTTGTTTAAAGTCCTCTATCGTGCGACGATAAGGAAGCAACTTGTCATCCTTTGTTTGGTACTCATTATTGACTTGTTTAATGACAAGTTGGGAGTCTCCATAGACATAAAGGTTAGTGATTTCCATTGAAAAGTCAAGCGAAGCCTAGTGATGAGATCTTCATACTCTAGGATATTGCTTGTGCATGCAAAAGCTATCTTATGGGACTTGGGAATGCAATCTCCTCGAGCGATGACCAACATAATGTATGCCCACAATTCATGTTGAGTGAAAGAGCCATCAAAGTAAAGTTTCCATTTGGTAGGTTGGGTGATTGTCATGATTGAGTCAGCGGTAAATTCTACAATCAAGGGGTATTCTCCTTGTACAGGGGAATCAACTAGTTGATCAACAATAACTCACCCTTCGATTGCCTTCCGATGAACATACTCAATGTCAAATTTACTTAGCAACATAACCCATTTAGTCATACATCTTGTTAGACGGCCCTTGATAGTAAGTACTTGAGGGGGTCAATCTTGACAATGAGCTTGGTCTTGTGATTGAGCATGTAGTGGCAGAGTTTTCAAGTACTAAAAACAACTACAAGACATGCTCACTCTATTGGAGTGTAGTTAAGCTCATATCCTACAAGTGTGTGACTAATATAGTAGATAGTGTGTTCTTTACCTTGATCATCAATTTGTGCTAATAATGCCCCTAGGGCCATAGAGGTAGTTGAGATGTACAAGAGAAGTGGTTTCCCAAGAATAGGAGGCATCAACACTAGCAGGGATGCTAAATATTCTTTGTTTTTTGAAGGCTTTCTGGCACAATCAATCCCATTGAAATTTGGTGTCTTTTAACAAGAGGTTATAAAATGTATGACACTTATCTACAAGCTATGCCATGAACCATTGAATGGACTTGAGTTTACCTTGTAGACTTTGGAGCTGCTTGAGAGTTCTTTGGGGTGATATATCTATGATTTCTTTTACCTTGGCTGGATCCACTTCAATTCCTTTGTGTGACACAATGAAGCCCAAATTTTTTTTAGAAGTGACTCCAAAGACACATTTCTTGGGACTGGGTATCAGCTTGTACTTTTCCAATCTCTTAAAGATATGTCTCAAGACTGCAATATGGCCTTCACATGTCTTTGATTTACCTAGGAGAGCATCCACATAGTCTTTCATAATATAATGTAACAGTTCATGGAAGATAGTTGTCATTGCTCTTTGATAGGTAGCACCTGCATTTTTCAATCTAAATTGCATGACCTAATAATAAAATATTCCCCATGGAGTGGTAAAGGCTATGTTGTACTGGTCTTCAACAATAATCTGGATTTCGTTATAGCCAAAGAAATCATCCATTAGAGAAAGCATTTCATGTCCACTAGTTAAATCCACAATTATGTCAGTGTTTGGTAGCGGAAATCATCCTTAGGACATGCTTTGTTGAGGTCTCTAAAGTATGTGCAAATCCATATACCCCCGGTGAGCATGCCAAAAAGTACAATGTTTGAGACCCATTCTAGGTAGTCAATGTGTTTGATGAAATCAACATCAAGCATTTTTTGTAAATCTGCTTTGACCATTAGAGAAATTTGGGGGTGCATCTTTCGAAGATTTTGTTTGATTGGCTTTGCATTGAGCCCAACGATAAGGTTATGTATCACTAGGTCTAGATCTAGGCCTGGTATGTCAACATAGGACCAAGAAAAATTGATCTATGGTTCTTTGAAGGAATTCACAATGTTATACTTTTCTAGGTTTATGAGAGACTTGGCTACAATAACATTCTTTGGGTCACCTTCAGTACCCATGTTGATTGTGTCAATCTCTTCTATCAGGAGCGATGATCTTGTTATCCTTGTTTTCATTTAAGGTGAAAACAAGATAGCCCCCTACAATTTTTTATTAAAATTCGTTCTCATGTCTCTAAGAGTTAGTTTTTCAAGGCATTTTAGTCACCTCGTTGGTCTTTGTATTTCTCAAAATCTTGTTTTGATAGTTAAAATTTAAGCTTTTGATGTTTTGGTAAAAATTGGGTTCTAAACCTGATTTTACACCATCTTTGGCTTATTAAGTGTAAAATCGGACATAAAAACCTACATACTTAGTAGTTTTGTTTAGGTGTATTTTGGACTTACAAGTTTGACTTACACCTCTTTTGGTCTTATGGTGCAAATAGGACTCGTCAGTCTGAAACACACCATAAATATGCACAATTTTGCATTTATTTCTTGGTAGTGTTTGATTTTTCTTTGAGTTCTTTACCCTTTTATTTTTAATAATTCTTTCTTCTTATTCTTTTGGTTTTACGTGAGATTGTGAAGATTGGTTGTGAGGCCGAAGCCTTCTCTCACATGGTACATATTTTGTTTCATCTTTTCATGCTTTTGTAGTTTTCTAAGCTTGTTCAACTTTCTTTTAAATGGCTATAGGGTGTAGGTTAGGATAAGAATCCTGACATACAACCAAGATATCTTTGGTATATGTCATTATTAATTATCTTGCCTTGCACTCCTTTCGACATACATCATGTTTTAAAGTATCATGCCTTAGTTTCGGTGCGAGTCGAGAGTACAACCTCGACACACATTGAAGCCCTAGCTTTTGATGTGCATCAGGGTTTACAAACCCCAACCCACATCACTGTATTCCAAATGCCCTTCCAAAGTGGTGCATGGCAGAGTCATGACCCTGCCATGCACCAGAGCTTTACTCCATAGTGCATGTTGGTGCCATGGCCCCATCATGCACCTTTCTCTATGCCTTGCCTTTCACTAAGTACTCTTCGTAGGTCCTAATCGGGGTCGTAACCCCAACTCGCACTATGTTACTTTCTTGGGTGCAAGTTGAGGATATAACCCTGATTAGCGCCTAACACACTTTTTATTTCCTATGTGCTTTTAACATAAGTACAGATCAGACTTGTAAGTCTGACATGCACCTATGATTGTTGATCCCCCCAAGTGCATATCGGACCTACAAGCCTGATATGCACCTTTGTAATTTTTTGATCCCCCCCAAGTGCAAATCAGACTTACAAGTTTGATATGCACTTTGTTGGTTTTTTTCACTAATTTTTAGTGCAAATCGGACTTATAAGTCCGATTTACACTAAATGGACACACTTGAAAATTGAGAATATAAATTCAATATGGGCTCAATTAAATACTTTGGTTATATCAATTGGGATTTTGTAATCATTTTTAGGAGGCTAGTTGACTTAAATCTGGTGATGCCATTTTTCAAATATTATAATGCAATCATATTCAAATGACGAAGCCATCACCGAGAAAAAGAGAAATGAAGTTCAAGAAGAAAGACCCACATTTGGTCTTTCCTTCCTCATCTATGTCATATAATATTGACCACATTAGGGACATAGAGATATGGCATGTTGATCTTGAAGATATCTTGAAAAGGGTTAACGAGACACTTGTATCTTACAAAATGGAGCCAACCATCAACAGTGGAATTCATTTGGCTGCGACCTTTCCTATGTCAACACATAACCTTGAGTTTGTGTTAGCCTTACCTAACCGATATAATCTGATGACAAAATCAATAAAGGATGTAGAGGGAAAGAATACTTTCATCAAGTTAGATGATGATTATTTGACACTATTTTCAAGTGTCTACATATAGATCAATATGCCAATATTGATATGTAGTCAGCAATAACCTACTATGACAACAATTTACACAAATGTAGAAGGACCATCAATGAGAATTGGTTGAAAACTCTATGGTCTACTATTGCAAGGTGGACTGAGACTATTCACTGGAGTGACTTCATTGAAGAGGTTAATGATCTAATTACTCTTCTTAGTAGAGTGAAAGGGTTCCCAATTTTTGACACTTATCACAAGTGGATGTAATAATACATCCATATTATCTAGTAAAATAAGAAGAAAATCTACTAGGGTAAACATATTGTTGATGCATTGTGTGAACAATCGACCAAAGTTCCAACCACTTTGAAGTTATATATGACTTCATATCTTGTATATTTAGCTTCCTCAATGAGGCATTTTCTAGGATTATCTATCACAAGAGACATGAATCAAATTCTTGTATACTAGTATTACACACAATTGAATCCCAAAAAGAGTTTGCATAATTTTAGGAGAGTCAATGATCCTTTCTTCACTTCGTACATGTGTATGTTTGACAAAGATCTTCAGAAGAAGAGAGTATGAGATGAATCCTACAATGTAGTTAATCAATATGGATGTATATTCTTGCAATTCCCTACATTCATGTATCTCAGAATTGAATGTTTTGATGATGAGCCTTTCATGCTTCCTTTGTACCCATCTGACAAAATTATTCTCATGGAGATGGCTCATCAAATGGTGTTTGTGCATGAACGCCAATCTGGTGCCCACAAGATTGTTCTTAAGTTCTCCATTAACATTGGGAGATACTCAATCAATTCCATGTACAAGGCTTGAGCCATGGAATAAGAAATGAGGAGAGTGGCAATTAAGTTTTTTAAGGCTAGAAAATACTTTGATTACAGAGGGATGAAGCACAAAATTAAGAAAAGTTATACTCTTGTTCACTAGGTAGAATATGTGTGGATTGATTGTAGGATAGAAGAGGATATTGGGAGGCTTGAATATTGTTGTTTGATAGGAGAAGAAATTGAGAGCCTAAATCTTGCTGATATCCCTGAAGATTTTGAGGATGATGGTGACATATTAGATCCTATGTATGAGAAGAGCAAAGTTGTTGATTCACCTTTTCCTTTGATTCAATGGTCCCAAAAAGAAAACACTTCCATAAGGACTAGGTTCATAAATATTCTTGCCAATACCAATGTTTGGCTAACTCAGCAAGATATTTAGGTGAAACCTTTCTAGACTGGATCTGAAGATGACTTTGTAGGGCCTATGGGAAATAATTCCAAATCAAGAACAGAGAATAGACAAGACACAACAGCTTTGAAGGATCCCAAATTCAAGTTCATAATTGGGGAAGGTAAGAGTCAAGTGGAATCTTCAACTCAAGAGACTCAAGTTCATGATGGAAATGAAGAAGAGTTGCTTAGTGAAGAAGGTGAGTGGGTTGAAGAGGAAGAATTGGAAATGGAACAAGAAGAAAAATTTGATGAGGAAGGATTGCCAGAAATTCCTAGTACTTCCCAGTCTCAAGAGACACAAGATGGTATTCTTCCTCCGTCCTATGATATCACAGGTACTACTTTATTTTCAATTTCTGACACTGTTCCTTTTGATTCCACTATCTCATATTCATCCCAGGATCCTATTATTCATACCATCCCTTCCACAACTACTAGTGAGTCCACCCATGACACACTCTAGGACAATATTGAAAATGTGTTTCTTCCTAATTTTTTGAGGTAACTTCTTCTATGTTGGAAGATTTAATAAATTTTATATCAGAAACCTAGCTTCCTCCTAGAGTTTCTTCAACTCAGAACCTACATGCCATTGTTACCTCTACTCTACATATAGTTACCACAAACATTTAGTCCCAAGAACTAGCATCACAAGTGTTAAACGTTGGAGTAGAATTAGTGTCCACCCTTGACTTGACTTGGTTTGACTAGACTTGACTTTTATTTTATGCATGGTAGACTTATCTAGACCATTTATGATTCTTTGGATTATGATTATATATGTGTTTCAATACTCATTATGATGGTAGACATTATTTGGACCTATGCTATTTTGATGATTTATATGGATGATGATGCTATCCTTATTGATCATGTGATTCAATGGATATATGTTCTTGATGGATACTATATACATTACTATGTTGATGTATTATTGATGATTTATATTGATCATGGATTTGATGATATTATGATTTCACTAACCCTATTTCATGATTGCATATGATGAGACGTTTATGAGACGTGTTTGATTATTGTATGACTGTCTTTGTGAGAGGGACAATGTCCAATCACTCATTATGAGTGGGATGTGCTGTTGTGATTCTTTATGACTTGCCTGTTATGATGCATATGCATATGTTGTATTGTTGCCTTGTGGTTGTAGGATTTGTAGGTACTAGACATCAAATCCACCTGTCTTCACAGGTCTGAGCATGTCTTTAAATCCCAATGACATGTGGTCCAGAGATGACATAAGTTCCCTACACATACTCTAGGTCTAAGTCGTTCACTATGAGTCGTCAGCATCTTGGTGTAATTTGCCATGTTAGTTAGTAAGCTTGGTCTTCTCAGTGTTGTGAGTATGTTAGTCATTGTGGATTTATTTAATTATGTGGTTAATTATGTCTAGATTGGTTATTTAATCCTTGATGTGTGTGATTCCATAGTTAATAATGTTTAATTTAATATTTTAAATTATTGACCTTGAGTATTTAATTATTTGGTAATTAATGTTTATTGATTGTATGATTGTTTAGCATTTATTTAATATTTGTTGTTTAATATTTATTGAGATTTATCTTTAACTATTTATATATTTAATTGCCTATGGTTTAATATTTATTTGGTATTTAATATTTTTTTTGGTTCTTTAACCTATTTATGAGCCTTTGGTTTATTAATTATTAATTCCCCATTTGATTATTTATTCATGGCTTATGTTTATTTATATAGTTGCCTATTATTTATATTTGTAGTGGGGCTGTATAAACACATAAGAATAAAATAAAATAAAGATATTCCCAACTTAGTGTGTAAAAACACATTTCATATTTACCTTACTTACCCTTTTACTCTCATTGGCTAAAAAGGTCATACAATGTTCTTTACCAGAACAGATCCTGTTAGGAATCTCAATCTCTGTTAGGAGATAAGTCCGATTAAAGACTACCTTGCTAGAGGATTTTTGATCCACAGATGTGAACCACCTTGTTAGAGGATTTACAAAAGGCTTTTGGGCCTACCTGGTTAAGGGCTACAGACTTGTCAAAGATGTGAGTAATTAACAAGTGAGTGATCTAGCAAATAGCACAGATTGCTTGGTTAGATCCTTGATAGCTCGTTCCTAATGCATTCCAACATTACTTCAGTCTTATACACATTCATACTCTCTAACTCCTCAACCACCTTAAACCCTAGCAACAACATCAACAACAACCTAAAACCCTAGACAAGATGTCCTTATAAAGGAATTTGATTTCATGTCGGTCCAATAGGATTACAATACAATTTCCTAGGTTCAATGCATCTAGACGTATCTGGTAACACAACACAAAAAGCACCGTTAAAGTGTCAGTACCATCAAACAATCGGTGGATGGTAACTCATCACAAAATACCGGTTCCTAACTCATCATAGAGTATTACCAGTTCATACAAAATACCGGTTCAAGCAAAATGCCGGTTGCCGGTTTGACAAAATGAAGACTGGGAAATATGTGTTCTGCCGCTTTGATCCTTTGTACTGCTTGAGATCCTCAAACCACTTGTGGTTAACATACTGCTTCAGATCGGTAATCACTTTCTGCAAAACACCAATAGTCTAAGGACTATAATGCATCATACCGGTTGGAACATGTACCGGTTGAGCTTTAATTAATACATACAAAAATGATCTTAATGCAAGTGTGTGTCCATCAATGACAATCACAACATAATCATCAAAAATGCTAACAATAATAAAATATAATTTATGGTGGGTTGGTAAAATATATTCCAAAATGGAATATTTTGATTGGCTCTTGTGGAGGCTAGGGTTTTGTTATTTTGAATGGCTTTTTATTTTGTTTGCCTAGATTGTTTTCGAGTTGGCTTTTCATGAATTTTTTTTTGCAAATTTCTTTTGGCTCTTGGACTTGGGTTTTTGCTTTGGATTGCTGGAGCTTGTGGTTTTGTGTTTTGGGGATTGGATTTGGAGCTTTTCGTTAGTTAACTTCCATTACACGGGTTGCATGTTGGAGATATTTTCTCTTGCATATTTTTATTCCTTCTTGTGTATGTGCCATGTATGCATAAATGACTGTGTGCAATTGTTTTGGGGAAAATAATATTGCATAGTTTATGAAAAATATTTATGTTCATAGGATATATTATATAGTTAAAACCTTAGACTTTGGGAAAATACTTTATTTTCATTGGCTGAGAGGGTGTGTGCCATGAACGCACAATACTGTGCAATTTATTCTATTTTGAATCTCTTTTTTTGGATTCCTGTTGGTGTTTGTCTTGGAGGATTTGTTGGTTCTCAAATCAACTGATTGGAATATTCTATGAGTATGCCTTGCTCAATGTGATGAATAATGATGAACAATAGATACCCCAACCGATATTGAGAGGGGGGGGGGTGAATCAGTACAGATAAAAACTCTCTTAACAACTTATCTAGCTAAAGCAAAACCAACTGGTTATCACCATTACTGAACTTAACCATGGCAATACCGATTAAACACAGTAAGACACCAGACAAATAAACTGATAGGTCTGAATACTTCAAATACGATCAATTATGCAACATCAACTTCACCCATAAATATATTCATGTGGTATACTAAAAATACCATAACATATTAACCCTGCATGCATAATCCTTCAACCAAATACTTCATAAACATCACATGAAAAATGCATAAAACATAACACACAAATTTTTCACATGGAAACCCAAATGTGAAAAACCACAGTGGGGATGAATACCCACAAGCTTGTTTTGAACTCTTTTGAAGCTCGCCCTATTAGGAGCCTAGTCCGGTTAAAGATTTTACAATAAGGTTCTACTAGGAACCGATCCTATTAGAGATCACCTAGTTAAGGGATGGCTATATACCCTGTTAAAGGTTACCTCAGTAGAGGATTTAAAGAACTCAATGATCTTGAGTCACCTGGTTACAAGTTTTACAATAAGCTTATTAAAGCTACCCGGTAAAGGGATTTTCCATCTGTTGAAATGATTAGAAGACAATAGGAAAAACTACGATCTGATAACAACACTACATGCCAAGGTAGATCCTTTTCATATCCTCTACTCTGTAATCACACTTTGCAGTTTACCTCTTACTAGTCTGGCAAGTATCAAGTATCTCTTCACTTAGATACATACACACAACATTTTCCAATAACCTTTCAATAACAAACATCATTGACCTTATAGACAACACATAGGTCGGTAACATAAACCCTAAACCCTATGTATCTTAGGTTTACAATACAGGTGGTCCAATCCTGACCATCCAAACATATTATATAGAGCATTACAATTTCAAACAGATCACAAGACAATCTGCATCATTAATTCATCACCACACATGGGAATCGGTAACCCATCACACTCTCTTCTCATACCACTTAAGAAGAATGATCATTCCCAAGGTAGCCTTCAAACGTGGTCAATATTCTTATGCCTCAATCCTTCATGAGCACAAAGCTGATGTGGCACCTTGATCACATCTCTTAGCTAACTCATCACAGAGTATCATCAATTCATCACACAAGCTGGATCGCCAAATTGATAACCATAGAGCTGAGACTACCAACCGGTAATCACACTTAGTGAAACCCCAACACCGGTTCACCAACTTCTTCAATATGCATACTGGTTCACTTACACTTATTGAAATCAATGACAACATACATTATCATCATATCAACATACCAGTTCATCATATGCCAATGATATCCAACAATCTCCCCCTTTGGCATTGATGGCAATACTTAGTGTAGCATTGTAACTAAAAACCTCATAGACCAGTGTATCTACATTATCAGATATCTTCTCCCCATACATCTATCATATATCTTCTCCCCCTTTGACAACAATGCCAAAGTGGAGGCATAAGCTTCCAAAATCTACTATGCTGCTCCCCTAAGGAGTAGCATCCATCAACACATCAATCCTGAAAGATTGGTCACTTTAGTACTTGACTGATGTAGAGAAAACAACCTTAGTTGACTTCATGAAGGTGCATAACCCCTAGTTCACCTCTCAAATAGGTAAATGTAGTCTTCAGTAAGGGCTTAGTGAATCTATCTGCTAGTTGTTCCTTACTAGAAACATGTTGTAATACAACCTCCTTATTCTGAACTTTCTCTCTCAAGAAATGATATTTAAGCTCAATGTGCTTAGTTATAGCATGCAATACCGGATTCTTGGAAATGTTTATTACACTTGTGTTATCACAAAATATGTTCACCGGTTCAGATACAGGTACCTTGAAACCTTCCAATACATGCTTCATCCAAATTGCTTGAGTGCAATTCATAAATGCTGCCACATATTCTGCTTCAGCTATAGATTGAGAAGTACAACTCTGCATTGGTATATACTTTGAGATTATAGTCACCATTATATGGATACCACAATCCATAATCAACTATTCCTTTCAGATATCTAAGAATCTTCTTCACAGCTACCAAGTGGGATTCTCTCAGACATTTCTGAAAATGAGCTACTATGCCCACTACATGAGCAATATCTGGTTTGCTATGCATCACATAGTGTAGTTACCGATCATTGACCGATACTCTTTTTCATTCACCATTTTTGAATCATCTTCATTAGTCAGTTTACAACTAGTTACCATTGGTGTACCAACTGGTTTGCTTTCCTCCATGCCAAAAGTCTTCAATACCTCTTTGACATACTTGGACTGGGTAATAAAGATACCCTCTTTCATTTGCTATATTTGTAAACCAATGAAGAATTTTATTTCTCCTATCAAAGACATCTCAAACTCTTTCTTCATTTCATCTGCAAACACATGACTCATTCTATCATCTCCTACAAAGATTATGTCATCCACAAACACTTCAAATCAAAATCTGATCACCTTTGATTTCAAGTAGATGTTGCTATCTTCACTTGTTCTCTGAAATCCAATCTTCACAAGATGAGAGTGTAGTCTTTCATACCATGCCCTAGGTGCTTGTTTTAGTCCATATAGGGCTTTGTGTAATCTACACACCATGTCGCTATCTTCTGATAAGGCAAACCCTTCTGGTTGCTCTATATATACTTCTTCTAGGATTCCATTCAAAAAAGAAGACTTCACATCCATCTAATAGACCGTAAATCCCTTAAATGCTACAAATGCAAGTAGCATTCAAACACCTTCTAATCTAGCCATAGGAGCAAAAGTTTCTCCATAGTCTTCTCCTTCATCCTGAGCATATCCCTTACATACAAGCCTAGCCTTGTTCCTGACAACTGTGCCTTCTTCATTTAGCTTATTCCTGAAGACCCATTGGTACCTATGACATTTTTATGTTTCGGTTTGGGAACCAAAGACCATGTTGAATTCTTTTCTATCTGATCTAGCTCCTCTTCCATTGCTTTAATCTAGTCTTCATCTGTAAGAGCTTCTCTTGAAGTGTTGGGTTCAAATTCAGAAATCATGCAAGAGTTTTCTTTCACTTTTCTTCTAGTGAGTATCCTTGCATCTTTATCTCCTATGATTTGCTTTGGATTATGGTGCAACTTTACATATCTAGGAATGATTCTAGACTGATCTGCTAGCTTTTCTTCTTCTTCTTCTTCTTCACTAACCTCTTCTTCTTCTCTTACTACGGCTTCTACTGGTATAGGAACACTAAGATTTTTACAAGTTTCTTTCTTAACCGGTTCCCAGAAGGCTATACCCAGTTCTTCTTCTACTTCTTCACTGCATGTTACCTCAGGTTCCTAAGGGGATTCATCAACCCTAACATTGATACTTTCAACAATCTTCTGTGTTCCTGTTGTTGTAGCACTTGAGAGCTTTTCTCTTAGTGGAATATCCCAGAACTATTCCTTCATCACATTTTGCATCAAATTTGCTCAAATGCTCACCTCTCTTGATATAGCACTTACTACCAAACACTTTAAAATAACTCATAGCGGGAGTTTTCTTGATCCAATACTCATAAGGGGTTTTATCTTTGCCTTTCTTGATGAGTACCCAGTTCATAGTATAGACTGCAGTTCTCACCGCTTCTCTCCAAAAAGTGTGAGCAACCTTTCCTTGGATCAACATTGTTCTAGCCGCTTCAACTACAGTCCCGTTATTTCTTTCTGCTATGCCATTTTGTTGTGGTGTCCTTGGGGAAAACAACTGTCTCTTGATACCGTTATCTTCACAGTACTTATTGAATTCATCAGAACTAAATTCTCCTCCTTGATCAGTTCTCAGGCATTTTATATTTTTACCACTTTCTTTCTCTACTAATGCTCTGAAAGATTTGAACTTTCTGAATTCTTCAGACTTGTCTTTCAAGAATGTGACCCACATAATTCTTGAATAGTCATCAGTAAGAATCATAAAATACCTATCTCCCTGAATACTTCTAGTTTTCATAGGACCACACAAATTAGTATGCACAAGATCAAGTAATTTTTCTACTGAAAAAGACCTTTAAAAGTTGAGGAAGACATCTTCCCAAGTTGACATTCTCTGCACAAAGAATTCTCAAGTTTATCTAGCAACGGTAATCCTCTTATCACCTTGATCTTACTGACTTTAACAATGTTGTCAAAGTTCAAATGATAGAGTCTCCTGTTCCATATCCAATTATCATCAAATTTATCCATTAGACACCGACTTATCTTGGCATTCAATTGAAATAAGTTACCTCTAGTTTGTTTACTAGTCGCAATAAATTCACCACTCTTCCCAATTATACTGCAAATTCCACCTTTGAATTCCAGAGCTAATCCTTTGTCATTCAGTTGAGCAACACTCAACAGGTTATGCTTAAGACCTTCTACCTAGTAGACATCATCTACACTATTTTTTCCATTTAGTGAGATGGATCCTTTACCTTTTACCAAGCATGGTGCATCATTGCCAAATCTAATAACACCACCATCATATTCCTCCAAAGACAAAAACTTTCTTCAGTTGCCAGTCATATAATGAGAACAACCACTATCAATTATCCACTCATTGGAATTGTCAATGCGGGAGACGAGCTTTCTTGTCGGACACTTCTTCCTTTACTGCTACAAACACTATGTCTTCATTTTCTTCATCCTCGGATTCTTCATCAGTGACACCTTCATCCACAACAACTAGACAATTTCTTCTATTTCCATTAATATTTTTTGAACCTCTCCGGTTTATCCTTATTGTCATTGTTAGGACAATTAACAACTATATGTCCTATCTTGTTGCAAGAAAGACATTTCAAAGGAAGTTTACCTCTATATTTTCTAGTTCCCTTCGGAAGTCTTTTAGCAAGAAGAGATTCGAACTCCATCAGAATCTCTTCATCATCCATATCTCTGCATTGTCTGGATTCATAACTGGTACTAGTTTCTTTTCCTTTTCTGGATGGTACAATAGATGCTTTAAAGACTGACTCATTCTTCTAAACACTACCATCATAGCTATTAAACTCATATGCAGTTAATTTTGCAATAATAAAATCTAAGGATACCTTGGTCTTATCAATAGACCTTAGTTCCTGGATAGCAACAACTCTGATTGCATAGATTGGTAATAATGATCTAAGGACTTTACTAACAACAGTGGTATCATCAATAGTTCCACCAGTGATTTTGATATCACCAACGACAATCTTAATCCTAATACCATACTGCTGAATGGTTTCACCTTCAACCATCCTCATATCCTCAAATTTACCTCCAAGGCTTTCTTCCTTAGCTTGCTTTACATGCTCATCACCACCATAGATTTTTTCTAGTGCATCCCATACATCTTTAGGTGTGTCCTTGTATTGAACATCAATAAACTCAATATCTGACAGGCTGTTGATAAGGGCTTCCATGACTTGTCCATTTTCTTGGATTTCTCTCTTTTGATCACCGGTCAAAGTGCCAGTGGGAGTAACAAATGCATTCTCAACATAGCTCAAGTATTAAGCACCCATACTCTTGATGTAAATCTTCATTCTGTCCTTCCATATCTTAAAGTTATCTCTATTGAACTTAGGACCTTCCCTCTTCATCATTACAATAGGATATTTTACCTCAAGCGATTAAGCTTATATCACCAAGGACCTGGAGGTGCTCTGATACCAATTGATGAATAATGATGAACAACAGATACCCCAACTGGTATTAAGAGGGGGGGGTGAATCAGTATAGATAAAAACTCTCTTAACAACTTATCTAGCTAAAGCAAAACTAACTGGTTATCACCATTACTAAACTTAACCATGGCAATACCAGTTAAACACAGTAAGACACCAGACATAATAAATTGATAGGTCTGAATACTTCAAATATGATCAATTATGCAATGTCAACTTCACCCATAACCATATGCATGTGGTATACTGAAAATACCATAACCTATTAACCCTACATGCATAATCCTTCAACCAAATACTTCATAAACATCACATGAAAAATGCATAACACATAACACACATATTTTTCACATGGAAACCCAAATGGGAAAAACCACGGTGGGGATGAATACCCACAAGCTTGTTTTGAACTCTTTTGAAGCTTGGCCTATTAGGAGCCTAGCCCAGTTAAAGATTTTACAATAAGGTTCTGCTAGGAACCGATCCTGTTAGAGATCACCCAGTTAAGGGATGGTTATATACCCTGCTAAAGGTTGAAACCCTATTAAAGGTTAGCTCGCTAGAGGATTTAAAGAACTCAATGATCTTGAGTCACCTGGTTACAAGTTTTACAATAAGCCTATTAAAGCTACTCGGTAAAGGGATTTTCCATCTGTTGAAATGATTAGAAGACAACAGGAAAAACTACGATCTAATAACAACACTACATGCCAAGGCAGATCATTTTCATATCCTCTACTCTATAATCACACTCTGCAGTTTACCTCTTACTGGTCTGGCAAGTATTGAGTATCTCTTCACTCAAATACATACACACAACATTTGCCAACAACTTTTCAATAACAAACATCATCGACCTTATAGATAACAGATAGGTCAGTAACATAAACCCTAAACCCTAAGTATCTTAGGTTTATAATACAGGTGGTCCAATCCTGACCATCCAAAAATATTGCATAGAGCATTACAATTTCAAATAGATCACAAGACAATCTACATCGTTCATTCATCACCGCACATGGGAATCAGTAACCCATCACGCTCTCTTCTCATACCACTTACGAAGAATGATCATTCCTGAGGTAGACTTCAAACACGATCGATCTTCTTATGCCTCAATCCTTCACGTACACAAAGATGATGTGGCACCTCGATCACATCTCTTAGCTAACTCATCACAGAGTATCATCTATTCATCACACAAGCTGGATCACCAAACTGATAACCATAGAGTTGAGACTACCAACCGGTAATCACACTTAGTGAAACCCCGACACTGGTTCACTGAATCTCCTCATGCCTCTTCATACCGGTTCACCAATTTCTTCAATCTGCATACCGGTTCACTTACACTTATTGACATCAATGACAACATACATTATCATCATATCAACATACCAGTTCATCATATGCCAATGATATCAAACACAATGATCAAATCTTTCAATTGATTTGGCCAGCTAATAGAGTGAACCTTTCAAAGTTGCAAACTCCCTCACTTCAGGCTCTGCAGAACCTAGGTGGGTGTACCTATTTACCAATTTATTTTCTTACTTGGTGTGTTTTATAACAAATTTCACACTATCTCTTCTACTTCTAATTTTATCTCAAAGTGGCATATACCTTTGTGATAAATTATTTTACTATTTTGATTATTTGATTTCTCCTATTTCTTGGTTATCTTCTTTTAACTGATTAATTCTTCTACTTTAATCCAATTCTTACTATACCTCCTTTAACTATTTCTACTCCGAATCCTACTTATATCTCCTACTAACATAAGAAAAACTGAAAAATAATTCAATTGATCTTGAATTGAATTTTATGTGTAACTTAACTGGTGCCTTATTTCTTTTGGGCAATAGAGTCATTCACTTGCAAACCTTATTTATAACTCTCAAAGATAATTTTGAAATCCTCTCTTGGATGGATATGTCAACTACCCAACCTCCAATGCTATATAACTGTATGATATTCTTCACAATTAGTTTAATTGATTTTAACTCTCTTTATGAAAGACCAATTAAATAAGACACAACTAGAAAAATGATTCTCAGATGTATCTTGATGTTTCAACTATGTACCAACACACAATTTCTTTACATGGTGACTTAGAGTAGCAATTATCAACCACGGATAATTATAACAAAGAACTGATTTGAAAATGAAAGATTTCGCAACATAATTTGCAAATAAGGAAACTGATTTCTTTGTATTACTTTGAAATGAAATCTTGTTCTTGAAACATCAAGCTGTTTGGAACTTTAAACCTGTTTTAAAACTTGTTAAACTTCTGAATTCTCTTCAAATGATTACATTGAGTACTTTATAACATATCAAAGGGTTACAACCTTTGAAATAAGTCTTTTGGAAATAAACTAAATACTTAAAGAAAACTAATCACTTTGTTAAACATAAATGCACACTAGTCAAATGTGCCAAGTATTTCTCATTATATTGAGTATCACAACCATGGATGATATCTCGAGCTTGTATTTCAATTAGCACCATGCTTTCGATGTGTTCTACCACCCCATCAACATCTTCATTCTTGGCAGCCTTTAGTGCATCCTTGAGCACCTATTGACATTCCCGTATCCAATCCACCTTCTCTTTTTTATCTCCATCTTCATCAAGAAGGGGTGGGATTCCGTTTGATCCATCACTAAGGAAATTAGTTCCCTCAGATCTCAATGTCTCTAAATACCCTTTATGTACTTTCATCAGCCCCTCACAATTTTGCATGGCCCTAGGATCTACTTCATCTCTACCCTGGATCTCTTTGAATCTCTCATGCAATCGTTCATCCAATCTTTCATGTTCCTCAATAACAATCTGATTCTTAGTGTATACATCCCAGTACTTGTCCATCCATGTGATCAAGTTAGTAAACCTTTTTTGAATAATCACTGACATGGTTTCACTTTTGGTTTCTCTCGAGCTACCAACCTTAGTTTGAGGCTATGAGCTCTCACCTTATATTAACAATCTCTATGGTTCCTTTTGTTTCAACATTTCCTTTAGATGATTAATTTCTTTATTCATCTTGATATTTTCAAGTTTACCAGATTTGTTCTTTTTCAACAATAATTGAATTTGAGCCTTGTTCAATCTAGCAATATTCACCCCTAAATAAGCTATCACTATGGGGTCTATTTCATCAAAATTCAAGGTCATGATATGTTCGAAGGCCTTTTGTGTATCAATCACTATGGGTTTCTCATTTGGAGGATATAGTGACCAGATTAACATAGACTACTTATTAGGGTTGTACAATGATCCCATGTATACTTGGGGCACACCTTCTGGAGATAACTTCTATTTTGCATCAATATTATGAAGTAAACTATCAAACACTAATGCTGAGTTCATATCCCACCCAGGAAAGATTAGGACACCTTCTTATTCAAGTAGTTTTCTTCCTCTTTCAGGGGTCATTTGGCCCATCTCCTGGTCTATTTCATATCCAGAGCAACTAACAATTGTTTCTCATTAGAGGTATCCACCTCTCCAATACTTTCTCTAATTGTTTTTCCCTTTACTTTATACAAAAAGGACATGAATTCATGATATGGAATTATCATCAAATATAAAATCTTTGCAGGCCAATTGTCTTGGACCTTCTTCTATTGGAACTTCCTCATCACGATCCCTAATAGGTGATACTTGTTCCTCGATCAACATTTTGGAGAATTTATCAAATGAAACCTCATCACCTTTTGATGACTCTTCATCTTCTAAGGATGACACATCAATAGTATGCCTCTCCCTTGCCTTTTTCTCCATCTCCCTATTGTGGTTATCAAAGGCCAATTTTGCCTCCTTTTCATCCATGTTTCTAATCAAAGCATCCCTCATATATGGGATATTCTCATAATCACCAAGTTTCTATTTATTTATATCCAAATAGACATATCCTGTAGGATCAAAGTTCTTCGTAGGAGCACCCAATTTCATATCATATTGGACCAGTTTACTCCGTGTGATCTCCTACCCCTCTCTCCCATTGAAAATGAATTCACCAACGCATAAGGTTTCAGGCATAAAAGCCTGCATGTCATGTGAACCTAAATGCATATGGCTTGAATCCCCCATCTACCTTATGATCTCTAAATAGGCTATTCTATCAGGAACTGTCTTGGGTAACAATAATGGAGATCCTTAAAAGCCATAGACTCTAATCATGGTCACATCAAAAAACCAATACCAGTTGCCCCAGTTGTGTTTAAATGTCTTAGGACCTCCAAAACCTGCAGGCCTTAGGAATCTTTTTATATTTTCTTAGAGTGCAAAATTGCAAGGGTAATCATAAAACCTGTATAAAGTTTTCACAAAGTATTCCTCAAAATGAATGTAACTGGATCTAACAAGTCTACAGCCCCATATTGAAGTCCATAATTGGACTAGCTGAGGCTTTTCATCATTATCACATCGCCTTATCTTCATCTCCTTGGGCCAAAGAAATTCTTGGCCACAAAAGAACACCATATGCATCAACACAGAGTAATGTGGGAAATAGATCCATGATGGATCTCTCTGGATAGCTATAAGCCTTGTCTCAAGTTGCCCTGCTATAAATGTAGCATAATAAAATTCTCTGGCCTTTAGGGACTGAATGTCTAATGCAATGATCATGGATTCCACCCTCATGAAATCTGGAGTGTTCAACCCTAAAACATGACCAACCGAGTAGTACGCATACTTGAAATAATTTTTGAATAAATTTACATGAAATAATTTTTGAACAAATTTACATGAAATGCAAGACTTTCCCCTGTTTGCAATGGTGCATCAGAATTAAGTAAGTGAAAGGGAAATCTCTATCCTATGTATGTGGTATCCAACCTCTGGTATTCTTTAGATAGATTCTCAAGGATAATGGGATAATCATAAATACCAGGCATGTCAAAAACTTCAAAGATTGCTTCTCTAGATATATAGAAACAGGGCTTTCCATCTCAATCGTGCATTGCTCTCTTTTTGGGATCATAATTTTGTGCTAACAGTTTCAGGAGATGCACATTAACATAAACATTTGGAACAACTAGTTTTCCAAAGTTCAATTTCTATGGGTTGCAAATTGACTCAGGCTCTTCATGCCTATGGAAGTGGAACATGAATAATTCATAGCCTCTGATGGTTTTGTATATATCTCCTACATCACCATATTTGTCTTCCAAATTCCATTCTGTAGACCTCTTGGGTTTAGGGGTGGAACCTAGTAATTGGTCTAGTAGATCCTGATTTAATTTTCTCTCTTCCACTTGGGTTTCTACACTAGTCTCCTCAGTTTTATGTTTTTTCCCTTTTCCTTTTCTTGTTTCTCCTTTTTGCCTCTTCCTAGAGCCACTAGAACTCTCCATTTCACAGTCAATTCAATGTATTTCTTAAGGAAATCATAGGGAAATTGCTTAGGATACTTACTAGTTTCTTTTACTATCCCTTTTAGCCCACTCCAATGTCATTTCTCTATGTTTGCAATCTTGGTGCAAAAAAATCATGAATTATGTTTCTTAGAGAATGTCGTTCGTGCAAAATAAATGTTCCAGTTTGTAAATCAATTGGACAGTCTTTTCAAAATTTAAATTCCTCTGATGACACGTGACATTGACTTAACTCCTTCTGTCAATGCTTCTAAATTTGGTGCCTTTCTGACAATTTTAGCCATTGCGGATAAAAATGACAGTTTCTATAATTGTTTCCTTTTCGCATCATTTTGGAATAGGTTGTATCGATAGGAAACCATCAGTTCAATTTTTATCTTTGGGTTACCTATACCGAACACATCTTGGATGATGCCTATCGGTATCACTTTAATTATTGACATATAAAAAAACTGTCCTTCCAACTTCTCAAGTCATCCCGATGAAGATTCTGCTCTTGAGTTCATTGTGAGTTATCCCGATAGAGGTATTCCAACCAAAAGCACACCATCAGAGTGACTGTTTCGATGTCCACCATCATTCCTATTTTGGAGTAAGTTATGCCATCAGATCGTAAGTGATTCAATATCTCAATCTCATTAGTTATACCGATAAATGTTCCTTTTCCATTGTCTTTTTATCGCCATAGGTTTCTCCAATATTGATTTCTTTAGTCATGAATTCACAATCGAGATACTTATCTCGATGTTGTTCTATTTGTTTGTCATCGGGATAGTTTTAATGATCAGAACCCTGTTGGTATGCTATTCTGACTTCCTAAGTTATCCCGATGAGGGTTCATAACACATTCTTTTACATTTTTACTTTACCAGGATAACTTGCTCTATCGACATTACATAATGTTGTTATTCCACCTTTGGTGGTTACTCCAATAAATGTTTATATGTTTTGTTTGGTATAATTACTTTGAAGTAGTGATATCGGGATAGTCTCTTCCATCTGGATTACAAATAATTATTGTTCCGCCTTTATTAATTATCATGAGGGGTTATCAAGAGCTTATGTTTGGTAATACTATCCTGATATTAGTGGTTAACATCAATTTATCATATAAGAATAGCTATTTCGATGCACAAATGAAATATTGACTAGTGAAGGTTATTTTGTTGATTTTTCTTGGGTCTATCAGGAATTCTCATGTAGGACTAAGGCACAAGGGAGATAGTTTGTGGGTTTTAATACTAGGTAAAAGAAAACTTTTGTAGCTTCAACCTTTTATCATCCTAAATACAAAATCTTGGTGATGATTGACATGCCAGGGATACTAAGTATTGAATATTTGGGGTTTCAATAGGATTTATGGAGAAATTTTATTTTGCCCAACAGATTTGGGTTTGTTGTGAATTTTGGTTGTCCTATGAGTTCTCTCGCTAGTTTTGCCATGAAGGAACCTTAGAGGAATTTATTTGTTGTTTCTTTGTCTCATTTGATTGAACTTGGTTTCAAAGTTCCCCTTGAAGTATTGCATTGACTCGAGAGTTAGTATTAGTTTGGATTGAGAACTTTGTGAAGGTTTTTCTAGGTACGTTGGGTTGGATATTCTTATGATTTGGTCAGGATCTATGTCTTCAATAATGTAAGAGGATCTTGGTTCCCTATCTAATTTTACTCCCTTCCCATTCATTTGTATGGTAGCATA